>NC_071353.1:167523709-167833707 GCF_943734655.1 Sabethes cyaneus
CTTTCATGTATTTGGTCTTCGACGCAATTATTTTTAGCCCAATTCTCCTAGACTCTACTTTCAGTCTGGCGTAGATTGCCTCCGCCGTCGCAAAGTTCCTGGCAATGATATCGAAGTCATCTGCAAAGCCTTGAAGTTGGCTACTCTTGGTAAAAATCGTGCCTCGCGTTTCGATGCCCGCTCGTCGGATCACCTCCTCAAGAGCGATGTTGAACAGCATGCAGGATAGACCGTCACCTTGTCTCAACCCTCGTCGCGTCTCGAAGGGACTCGAGAGTGTCCCAGAGATGCGTACGAAACACATCACTCGATCCAATGTAGCTCTGATCAGTCGCGTCAGTTTGTCCGGAAAACCGTATTCGTGCATTATCTCCCATAGCTTGTCTCGATCGACTGTATCGTATGCTGCTTTGAAATCAATAAAGATGTGATGCGTGGGCACGTTGTACTCCCGACATTTCTGCAAGATCTGTCGGATAGTAAAAATTTGGTCCGTAGTTGCGCGAGCCCCCATGAAACCCGCCTGATAATTCCCTACGAAACCTTGTGCTATCGGTGACAGCCGATTTTGGCATGGTTCATTCATTTTTGGCAATACAAAATATATTTTTTCCAAAAATATGCCTAAATATCAGTCAGTTTTCGCATACATACTTTAAATGACGAAAAAATAATGCTGTGTTCAGGAAAAAAATTGCGGTTATAGAATGTTTCGAACAATAATATTTTTATGGCTGTAGGACCACGTCTTACCGCAGGTCGCCAAAGACTAACTAGCACCGCACGGCTAGCGGATTTTGTAAACATGAAAAGGTTGCAATCGTTGAATAATAACATTTAGTCGATTTCCAATGCATTTACATTCAATTTTGTCATATTAAAAAAGGGTCTCATAGGCGACACACATTTGTTGCCAAATTTGAAAGCCTGCTGTACTGGGTTTCGAAGGTATCGTACAGACAGCTCTAATATATATTAATTCTAAATTTAAATGGGACAGAAACGAAAAAAACGAACAAAAAAATGGTAAAACGAGAGATTAAAAAGGAAAACCGGAGAGAAAACGGGACACAAAAACCGAATAAAAGTGACAGCAGAGACGGAAAAACAAAGCACCAAAAAGAGGTAAAACGGAACTGAGAAAAACGAGAAGGAACGGAGCTAAAAAGAGTTAGGAAAAGAACAAAAACTGGAAACGGAAAAAGGGAAAAAGAGGAAATAAAAAAAATTGAGAGAAAAATCGGACTGAAAAATAGGACAAAATGGGATAAAAACAAAGAAAAACAGAAGTTGCGTTTTGAATTCTTTTGGCTCTAGGCAGATTCAGGAACTTATCCAATTCATATGGTGTGGTGTTCCCGTCAATTCAGTACTGCGGGGATGTATCAATAAACGCTACCTAGGAATACCTAGGTACCTAGATAAACAATGCCTTCATGGTACCATTTACCTGTAAAGAAATGGCAATTGTGCGTCTGCCGGTATTACCTGGCCAGATAACCTGGTTGGGTATTACCTGGTTAGGTATTTCGTAGGTATACGCGCATTCTATTTAAAAAGGCAGCTCCGAGGATAATCGTGTATCAATCGTGTCAGTCTCTAGTGGAGAGCTAACAACGTCTCAAGGCAAGAAATTTACTATCGAGTGTTTTCGTTATTAGTGAAAAATAAACCTACATAAATTAGAGAGATGGCCGCAAACTACGTCACTGCAAGGTCTGCTACAAATGGTTCGAAGAAAATAAATATCTTCGATGGCAACCGGAATGCGTTTGATACTTGGAAGTGCCAAGTCGAAGGTCGGTTGAAGCGTATGCAACTGTTGCATACGTTGTTGCGGATTCCGACGGAGGAACCGTACTACAAACCGGTGAAAGATGTCACAGCAGAGCAGGAGGAAGCTCGAAAGCTGCAGCTTCAAAAACGATTAGACGAAGATGAAGAGGCGGTGGATGAGATCGTCATGTTGGTAAGCAACAAGGTGTGCTCCAGACTGTATGGCTTAACCTACGCCAAAGAGGTCATGGACGCGCTAAAGGAAGCCTACCAGCTGAAACTGTACAGTAGCACGCCGGCGTTGAAATCTGCAAAACGGCGGTTGAATGACGGCATCGAAGAGGTGACGCAGCCAAATAAGCGACTGAAGCATTCTCAAAGCAAGCACGTCAAAGCCAACTTTCAATCGCCGCTACCCTGTAGGTCTGCTCAAAATGGTTCGACGAAAATAAATATCTTCAACGGCAACCGGAATGCATTTCTTCCTTGGAAGTGCCAAATCGAAGGTCGACTAGAGCGTAGGCAACTGTTGCATACGTTGTTGCGGATTCCGACAGAGGAACCGTACTACAAACCGGTGAAAGGTGTCACAGCAGAGCAGAAGGAAGCTCGACAGCTGCAGCTTCAACGAAGGTTAGATGAAGACGAAGAAGCGGTAGATGAGATCGCGATGCTGGTAAGCAACAAAGTGTGCTCCACGCTGTACGGCTTAACCTACGCCAAGGAAGTCATGGACGCGCTAAAGAAAACCTACCAGGTGAAACCGTACCGCACAAAAAGCACGCCGCCATTGAAATCTGCAAAACGGCGGTTGAACGATAACACCCAAGAAATAACGCAACAAATTAAGCGTCCGAAGCTCTGCTAAGTGGTTTTTAGTTTAAATTAATATAATGTAGTAATATAAACTTTAGTATTTTAAGTAAAATAAACTATGTTCAACTATACATGCTGTTGTTCGTTGCTACTTTTTAGAATCATCCGAAAAAACTCCAGAAAAGGCTTTCCAAATGTCCCCTGGCTCCTTATACCCTGAGAATGCAAAACCCTATTTCTCTTATTCGTTTTTGCAGTTTTGTTGTGTTATGTGCCTCTTTGAAGTATTCCTGAACCATTTAACCTCCACACCCAAATGCTGCAAACAATTTTTTAAAATCTGGTTTAAACGGACTAACTTTTCGGCCCCGACCCGGAGATTATTCAATGTGTACAGCTCGACTCATTTAACATCTGGATGCTCTGTTTATTTTACTACTGAGACCTGGATTGTTATCCACGTCTCTGTGTCTCCCCGTTGCTAATAGGAATGTTTTATGAAAAAAATTACCGTTGACAGCCTCTATTTCAGAGTGATTCCACGGAGTTTGGCAAATCGATTTTAATTTGTCATTTTTGATTTAGCTGAAACTTTGCATAGCTGTTATGTTTAAGAAAATATGTCATTTTGTCATCTTATATATAAAAATGGAAGTGAAAAAGTTCGACCGTACATCACTTGACAACGGAACGTCCGATTTGAGCCGTGTTTTCTTTATTGTGTTCGTTTTTACGGCGAGAAAAGTTGAAAAATTTACTCGGAAGATAGGAAAACCCGAAAAATTAGTTTTCCATATAAAACCCGCAACGCATTGTATGCGCCATGTCGTTGGCTGCTATGATCATCGTACGATTTTTTGCAGCACCGTTGTCGTATTCAAATTCGTTAATTTCATTCATTCGTTCATTCATTTATCAAATTTATGAAACAAACACGAATCATTTTTATTCCTTTTTACATCGGATGCGTCGCCAGAAGATGCAGGTTAACAAAAGGTTTAAGCACTAAATTCACTAAATTGCCACTTCCCAATCGTCAAATGAAGAATACTTTTTGCATATGTTAACGGATTATGAGCATATTCGGTTTAACTGAATATCAAGCTAATAAATCAACAGTAAGAGCATATGATTTAGAATTAAAAAAAAATAGTGAACGAAGCAACTATTATACATCGTATTTAAGGGATCAGTCCCGGCGTAGTGGTTAGTATTCACGCCTTTCACGTCGAGGACCCGGGTTCAAATCCCAACCCCGCAGAAGTCACGAATGACCCAAGCTGGTTAAAGTGACTATAATCAAAACAAAAAACCTGATTTAATCCACCTATTGGTGAAAGGAACCTTTGTTATACGGTCTTACTTGCTTTTTGAGATAGAAATCGACACGTCTTCGGAACTTCGGAAAAAAAAATAATTCATCTATTAGTTAACGTTGCATTGTGCGTTGGTTTACATAAAAATTTTGGAAATTGAATAAGCTTACAAAATTTGAACAAAATAGTAGCACTTACAAATTTTGATAGTTCTTTTTCTCATGAAATTGTTGAGTAAGTTGTTACTAATGTGGGTAAGTGCAAGTAAAAGTAAGTTGTAAGAAGAAATATTATTCTTTAACATATACATTGCGTAGTAAAGGTCTAGTTTATAGGTTTTTGAACTATGCATAATTATGCATCAATAAGGTTTTCTTGAAAAAATTTCATCAATTTTTATTAACCTTCGGTTACTCACGCTGTTGTATTCTGAATAACATGTGTAGGTTTTTAAATGCCATATTTACCAATCGGTGTTTAACTAACGTATATTCTTCAAAAAAATGTTCAGCAAAATGTCTGAATTATTCAATGCAATAATACTTTAAATTTTTTGGAAAATAGATCAGCATAAACCGAGAGCACAGAAACGAAGCAAGCAGCATGTGAGGTGTAGTGTACCGCTATTGGCCCCAAACTGGAATTTTTTCACGTTACTTCATATGGAAAAATGATGTCTGTATGTAGCAAAACTATCAGCAAATGTAAAATGTTTAAAATGTATCCGTCAGTTGGTAGTCGAGTAATTCGGGCTTAAAATCAGGGTATTTTTATAATCAAAGTTCTACAGTTCCTAAACAAGCAAACATAGAGGTATACTATTTTCAGCAAAGTCGTGTATTTTTACTATTTGTATAACTTTGTAACACTTGAAAAAGTCATACAACAATTACAAAAAGAGCTAAAATAGAAAAACTGATTTTACAAATACAGAAACAATAAATAAGATTTCTCTGTCTTCGCTTCTATCTCAGGTTACAGTCTTCAGCAAAATTTCTTGTAATAATAGGCTCTAAAACTTTGCAGAACATATCAATGTGTTAAATTGAAACTGAAAAAAAAATTTTTTTTTCACTTTTAGGGGGATTAATCCAAATTTAAATTGCACCAGATGAAAGAGCATTCAATTTCAAGAAACTCTTCCAAAGGTTCGATAAACTTAAAAACAAGTTTTCCTAGTCAAAACTCTAGTGCGCACGTTTTCTTTGGTTTTGGGTTATTGTGCGCGCGAGTAACTGTGTTGCAAAAGTTGGCGCGAGCGTTCGAGGATTGATATCTTTTGACCGGTAAAACCAATTCTTATGAAATTTTGTATATATATTCGTAGTGTCAAAACCTCTCGTTTGATATTAAAATAATTGAAATTAGGTAAATTATCTTGGTTAAAATCATTATAAATTATTGTTAATTTTGGTGTGGTGTATACAATTGCTCATAACTTTCAAATTAAACGTCCAATCCAAAAACCATTCAATAGTGATCTATCCGGCTATATTACCTGCCAAATAAAACTAATAGCGCATAAATCGGTTTGGCCATCTCTGAGAAACAGGCGATCATTTGAACCTTATCAAAAATGGTTTTTTAAGGCTAACTTTTAAACTGCTTGTCCGTTTTCCAAAAAACTTGGTAAAAAGTTTAGTAACAGCAAGATCTTTCGTTTGGTACTAAGATTGTTAAAATTGGTTGCGTAGTTCAAGAGAAACGCGTGTCACGTAGTTTTCACATTTTTGCTTATAACTTTTAAACGAAACGTCGGACCGCAAAGCAATTCAATAGTGATATACTAGACAATAATACCTTTCAAACAAAAGTAAAAGCGATCAAATCGGTTCAGCCATCTTCGAGAAACAGGCGATAGAAAATGAGCTGCACATACACACATACACACATACACACATACACACATACACACACACACAGACATTGCTCAGTTCGTCGAGCTCTATCGATTGGTATATGTCATTCGGCCCTGCGGGCCTCGGATCAATTTCGTGTTTTTCGGCCAATTTCTAAACCTTTGTTATATAGTATAACAAAGGTAAAACAATCGTATTTAACTTTCAGTCGATTTCATTTTGTATTAGACTCTTTAGAAGTGTAAAAAGGTTTATAAAATGACGCTTTTATGTTAAATTGTTTTAGTGCGTGAATTACCAAAGGAACAATACAGCGATCAATTGATTTTGTGGAATAATAAAATTTAGTTTAATATTTTTTTGAAACGATGATTCTACAATTGATGAAGGGACGGTAAGGGAAAGTAATGAAGAAGGATTTTTTCCGGGAATGAAGGGGAAGGGTGGTCATGAGTTTGGTCAAAATTTAGTTTGTTTTGAGAATTGAGAATAACAGTTATCGAGATTCAGCGATGCAATTCCTTTGGGTAATTCTTATCAATAGATTTATGAATCAAAAAAAAAAAAAATAAAAATCTGATGACTATTGATATTGAATACATATCAGAATATAAAATTGGCCCTTAAATTATCGAGAAATTCCAAAGTTGCAGCAGACGATACTAGCCGTCGTACCAAATTTTACAACAAATATATTAACATCCAGTATTACTATTTTTAACCAGCAGAGTTCTCTGAAATCCCAGCGTTTAATAAACCAAACGCAGAACTCCTTAGACAACGGCAAAACTTGACTTATACCTAGAAAATATCCCTTTTTCTAAAACGCAGCAGGAGTTCATCTGAAGTTTACATTTCGTATATTTAGCCCAATTCGTGGCAGTACGAAGTTTGCCGGGTCTTCTAGTATCAGTTATATTTTTAAGATCTAGACCAGCGGTTCCCAGCCTTTTTTTGTCCTGACTGATATTTCACAAAAAAAGTACCTCCTGTAAAAAAATCATTTCATATGACTTTATGTGTAACATTTTGTCGAAGAACATTGACCAAAATAGGTTATCAAGAATTTCTTCCTTAAAAACCAAATGTCGTTGTCATCACCGTCCGCGTAAAGCCAAAGTAGCTCGTGATATTTCTAGCAGTCGTTTTCATTCGACTCGGTTCTGGGTCACTCGTCACCAATTTCCTGTAAGCCTCACTCTGACTCTGGTAACCATCCAGAGGTCGCCTATAGGCTCGCCGTCGCAAGTCGCTTTCGATTTGGTAAAGCTGCCTTGCACGTTGGGTCCCTCTGTTGCTGGTGCCGGTGGGATTGTTGAAGAGTTGTTGCACTGTCGTTCGACGCCATTCGACGCATTTAATTTTAACACTATCCTTTTAAACTCTGCTCACAGTCTTGCGTAGACGGCCTCCGCCGTCAAAGTTCCAGGCTACAAAGTTCCTGACTGTGACATCAAAGTCATCTGCGAAGCCCTGGAGAGGACTACCTCAACCCAATCAACCTTTGCCGCATCTTCTCCAACGTTTGCTTCTCCAACGTGCCACCCTATTAAAGTAAGACGTAGTCCTACGTCAAAAAATTTTTCCAATACGTTGTGCAGTTTCGAGAAAAAGGTACATAAAGTTTGAAAATCGTGGTTTTCCAGGAGTGGCGTTTTATTCTGCTGAAGATGTTCCACGTCGCACTGCACTGGTATGCTTATGCGTATGATCCTTTTTCACCCACTTCCCGTGGTCGGAGCATTACAAAATTAGTATCAAAATAAGCGGATAAGACTGCAGAATCAAAATCTGAAATAAAAAAATTATGATTTCTTCGAAAATTTTAGTCGTTCATATCCCCTTAAACAAAAATGTTTGTTGGGAGCATCCGACTGTATGCTGCACCTAAAAGCAACATCCTGCTGTATCAGTAACATGCCCTACGTACACTCTGATTAGCTGATGCACACTTGTACCGATAATACCATCATGCTTTGCTGGACTTCATACCTATTATTATTACTACTTTAATTTTAGCTAACGACGGCATCTCAGAGTTTACGCGAATTTTTCTCCAGTTCTACATCGTTGACGGGCTGCTATCTTCGATACTCTGGCTGGCGCCCTCTCATTGCTGATTTTCGCATGTCTCCGCCTATCGTTCATTCTCAATATTTCATCTGAAATTCTGCCGGTGAATGAAATGCAAATGCAATGACTCCAAACTAATTCGTATCTTACCTGCACTGATTTGACATCTCTCATCTTACACCTCAAATCAAATTGTCCACCATTACTGCCATATTTTTCGCGAACCCCGTAAAACTTTTGGCGAAAATTATTTTTCGTCAGAATGTTACGATATTAGTATCAAAATGTCAAAAAATCTGTACAGAACACATTTTCGATATTGCCAATTAAAAACAAAATTCGTATGCGGCTCTGGAGCTTTACAATTTTTGGTTAGGCCCTTTTGAAACAGCAGTCGACATCTTAAAAAAATACCTGATATGATAAAATGACATCATTTTTAAAGGAGAACAGCTATGCAAAGTTCCAGTTAAATAAAAAATGATAAATTAAAAAATATGTTATTTTTTCGTCACTGGCGTGGAATCCCTCTTCATCGTTTCGTTCCATTTCTACACACAAAAAAGAACAATTTCGCACAGCCCTATAGAGCGTTGCTATGGTTACCTTGTTTTCTGATATAAAGAAGATTCGTGAAGATGCAAAGAAAACTTATCTGGTTTGGTCATTTTAAGTCACTTTAAGTGCACAAAAGTAATGAAATTTAAAATAATATCTTAATTGTGAATTATTCAGATGGCATTGAAAATGACTTTTGTAAAGGTAAAGCGGACGCAAAAAACGGCTCTATCTCTGCATATTGGTCGATGTCCGTCGGTTCGGCTTTCATCGGTCACCAGGGCAGGTCCTCTTCAACAGCCCGAGTATCGTTAGCTAAGCTGCGTCGTCATGAGTCTCTGGGCCTGCCTCCTCTACGTTGTCTTTGCGGATTCCAGTCGATTGCTTCTCTGCAGATTTCGCAGTATGAAAGATGAAATGTATGTATAAATGAATACCTCTTTTCAGGCACTTCTACTCCCTTCAATCAGGTATAACTTCTTTGAAAACTCAACGTGACGAACTTTTTAGAACTGACAGAGGAAACATTTCAACACAAAATGCTGTCACAACATTCCAGATGACCACTAGGAGCGCTGCAAAAAAACAAACAGAGCATTCAGATATTAAATGACTTTACACATTGTGAATTATGTATCTGGGTCGGGGCCGAAAAGTTAGTCCGTTTAGTTGAATCAATTGGCCAGAAATCTCAGACTCAAGAAATCTCAGAATTTATTGGAGAAATTTAAGCATTGATCAGTTCCACAAAGGAACGAAAAAAAAAATCCCCAAAAACAAATAAAGAAAAGAGAAACAGCGAGAAATTGCATCAATTCAGGGCAACATGTAAAACATTGGGAAAGCTTTTTCTGGAGTTTTTTCGGAGGATCTTAAAGAATAGTAGTCAACAACAGTATGTATAGTTGAACATTTATTATTTCATTGTCAAAAACTAATACTAAAGCTTATATAAATTTAATTATAGAAACACTTAGCAGATCTTCAATCGCTTAATTTGCTGCGTCACTTCTTCGATGTCATCTTTTAACCGCCGTTTTGCAGATTTTAACTCCGGCTGTGTCACCTCTTCGATGTCATCGTCTAACCGCCGTTTTGCAGATTTCAACGCCGGTGTGACTTCCAGGCTGCTGGCCATTTGGATTGCTTCGAACTGGACCGGTGTATCCGCTGGATCTTTAACGAAATCGTTTCTGTTTCCGTAACTCTTTCTCAGGACGTCGATTGCATCTTTGGCATAATCGACGTAAATTAATTCATTGAAAACATCGGCACTAACGAGCATTACAATCTCGTCCAACGCTTCCATATCCTCCTGCATCCTTTTCCGCAGGCTTTTTTTGCGGGCATCTTCCTGCTCCGCGGATGCTCCTTTTGTAGGATTGAAGAACGGTTCCTCTGCCGGTGTCAACCGCAATGTGTGCGACAAATTCCTCTCGGCTAATCGATGTTGAACATAGTTTAGCCACGACGGAAATGTCGCTAAATTTCCATCGAACACGTGTGTTGTTGATGCTGTGCTATACTCATTAATTCCTGAGGTGCGCTCCAAAGCTCCCTTATTATATCGACCGCTTTTCGACATCTTGTTTGTAAAAATTTGTTCTTTAGTGATAAATCTCTTGTAAACTCGTAAACTTGTCCACTAGACGTTATCGACTGCTGTAGAATCATGTCCGTAGATCACTATTTAAAGGATGATAGGTAAAGAAAAAAGTGCCAGGTAATAACATATGTAGAGCTTTGGCGGATCACAACAACTTACCGGCCTATCGCTTGGTAGGTATGAATTAAACCGATTGTGATCTGCCAAAGCTCTACCTATGTTATTACCTAGCACTTTTTTCTTTACCTGTCATCATTTACCTATTACCAATCGACGTCCTGAGAAAGGGTTACCAAAAAAGTAACTATTTCGTTCAAGACCCAGCGGATACACCGGTCCAGTTCGAAGCAATCCAAATGGACAGCTCGGAGATCACGCCGGCGTTGAAATCTGCAAAACGGCTGTTGAACGATGACATCGAAGAGGTGACGCAGCAAATTAAGCGACTGAAGCCTTGCTAAGTTAACTTAAATTAATATAAGCTTTAGTATTAGTTTTTAACAACTTTTAATAAACTATGTTCGACTATACATACTGTTGTTTGTTACTACTTTTTAAGGTCCTCTGAAAAAAACTCCAGAAAAGGCTTTCCTTATTCCCTGAATTTACTGAACCATTGCACCTCTATAGTTTTCTGGTCTCCTCTTTTGTTTCCATTCAATCATAATTGGCAGAGCTATTAGAGTTCAAAATCCTTCATATTTTCGTGACGCTCGCATTTTTCGATTTTTTGGAATCATATCCTATTCCAAACCTTGCCGTAGGATGTAGTCCTACGTGAAAATACGGAAGCAGGAAAATGAAGAAATGAGAACAGAAAAAGCGAAGAAAAACGAAACCGTAAAACAGAAAAGTCAGAAAAAACTCCAGAAAAGTTTTTCCAAATGTCCAATGGCTTCTTATACTCTGAGATGCGAAACGCAATCTTTCTTTTCCTTATTTGTTTTTGAAGTTTTGTTGATACCTCCCTTTTTTGTGCCAAACATTTTGCAAACAATTTTTTTCAAATCTGGTTTAAACGGGCTAAATTTTCGGCCCCAACCCGGAGATAAAGCTCGAGTCATTTAATATCTGGATGCTCTGTTTATTTTACTACTGAGACCTGGATTGTTACCCACGTCTCTGTGCGTCACCGTTGCACAGTGGGGAATCGCTGGCCAGCAGCCAAAAAATGGAAGTTCATTTCGACTCTCCGTTGTATTTTTCCTGTGATTCTATACTATTGAAGTGTTCAAATCCAAAATTTTAGATCAATATAACGAAATATGAATTTTCTATGAACCTTGAGAGTATGCTATCTCAGCATGTTTTAGCTTTTTTTTTGAAAAATAATGCAGTATTTCAAAATATGCTACAGGTCTCATGGTAGCTCGGAGTTGAACGATGTCTTAGGAAAAGTTCTTCAAAAAATAGTGCTGAATAAATTTATTGAGTATGCAGTAATTTTATCATAGTATGCCACAATTTTAATTTTCATTAAAAAGTACCATATTTTCGCATAAAACACGCTTAAAAGTTGTGAAGTCAAGGTTCGCCACTATTGACAGTACCGCTAAAAGTTAGCGTAAAATATGAGCTTTACAATGGATATAGTCTCATTTAGCGCAGAGTACAGATGTTAAGCTTGTAAGTCTACTGTTTTCGAACTTATCCGAGCTCGAGTTCGAAAACAGACACTGAGGAAGCCTGCAAGTCGTAGGCGAAATACGTATCTGTCGTGAATAAAATACACATAATAGAATTAAATTGGATAAGTTTTCTTATTTTTTATTTTAGGTTTCGTATTCTACTAAGACGCTCCAAAAACTTCAGTCAATTGCCATCTGAGTTATTCAGAAACAATTTTTAATTTCATTACTTTTGTGCACTTAAAGTGGTAGGCAAGACCAAACCAGATAAGTTTTCTTTGGAACTTCACGAATCTGTATTATTTATATCAGAAAACAAGGTAACCATAGCAACGCTCTATAGGGCTGTGCGAAATTGTTCATTTTTTGTGTGTAGAAATGAAACGAAACGATGAAATAAAGGTTGTCCACGGTAAAATTTTTCATAAAACATTCCTATTGGCAACGGTGAGTCACAGAGACGTGGGTAACACTCCAGATCTCAGCAGTAAAATAAACAGAGCATACAGATATTAAATGACTCGAGCTTTATCTCCGGGTTGGGGCCGAAAATTTAGCCCGTTTAAACCAGATTTGAAAAAAATTGTTTGCAATATGTTTGGCACAAAAAAAGGAGGTATCAACAAAACTCCAAAAACAAATAAGGAAAAGAGAGATAGCGTTTCGCATCTCAGAACCATTGGACATTTGGAAAGCCTTTTCTGGAGTTATGTCTTTTATGTTTTACTGTCTCGTTTTTCTTCGCTTTTTCTGTTCTCATTTCTTCATTTTCATGCTTGCGTATTTTCACTTATTTTTACTTAGGACTACATCTTACGGCGAGGTTTGGAATAGGATGTCATTCCAAAAAATCTAAAAAGGCGAGAGTCACGAAAATATGAAGGATTTTGAACGCTAATAGCTCTGCCAATTATGAATGAATGGAAACAAAAGAGGAGATATCAGTTGCGCCAAAAACTATAGAGGTTTAATGGTTCAGTAAATTCAGGGAGTAAGGAAAGTCTTTTCAGGAGTTAAAAAGTAGTAACAAACAACAGTATGTATAGTCGAACATAGTTTATTAAAGATTGTTAAAAACTAATACTAAAGCTTATATTAATTTAAGATAACTTAGCAAAGCTTCAGTCGCTTAATTTGCTGCGTCACCTCTTCGATGTCATCGTTCAACCGCCGTTTTGCAGATTTCAACGCCGGCGTGATCTCCGAGCTGTCCATTTGGATTGCTTCGAACTGGACCGGTGTATCTGCTGGGTCTTGAACGAAATAGTTACTTTTTTGGTAACCCTTTCTCAGGACGTCGATTGGTAATCGGTTTAATTTTATACCTACCAAGCGATAAGCCAGTAAGTTGTTGTGATCTGCCAAAGCTCTACCTATGTTATTACCTAGCACTTTTTTCTTTACCTGTCATCCTTTAAATAGTGATCTGCGGACATGCTTCTGTATCAGTCGTTAACGTCTAGTGGACAAGTTTACGAGTTTACATCAGGCTTATCACTAAAGAACAAATTTTTATAAACAAGATGTCGAAAAGCGGTCGGTATAATAAGGGAGCTTTGGAGCGCACCTCAGGAATTAATGAGTATATCACAGCATCAACAACACGCGTGTTCGACGGAAATTTGGCGACATTTCCGGCGTGGCTAAACTTCGTTCAACATCGATTAGCCGAGAGGAATTTGTCGCACACATTGCGGTTGACACCGGCAGAGGAACCGTTCTTCAATCCTACAAAAGGAGCATCCGCGGAGCAGGAAGATGCCCGCAAAAAAAGCCTGCGGAAAAGGATGCAGGAGGATATGGAAGCGTTGGACGAGATTGTAATGCTCGTTAGTGCCGATGTTTTCAATGAATTAATTTACGTCGATTATGCTAAAGAAGCAATCGACGTCCTGAGAAAGAGTTACGGAAACAGTAACGATTTTGATAAAGACCCAGCGGATACACCTGTCCAGTTCGAAGCAATAAAGAAATTCCGCAGCCTGGAAGTCACGCCGGCGTTGAAACCTGCAAAACGGCGGTTGGACGATGACATCGAAGAGGTGACGCAGCCGGCGTTAAAATCTGCAAAACGACGGTTAAACGAAGACATCGAAGAGGTGACCCAGCAAATTAAGCGATTGAAGATTTGCTAAGTATTTCTATAATTAAATTTATATAAGCTTTAGTATTAGTTTTTGACAATGAAATAATAAATGTTCAACTATACATACTGTTATTGGCTACTATTCTTTAAGATCCTCCGAAAAAAACTCCACAAAAGGCTTTCCCAATGTTTTACATGTTGCTCCTTATAGCCTGAATTGATGCAAAACGCTATTTCTCTTTTCCTTATTTGTTTTTGGAGATTTTTGTTTAGCTCCTTTGTGGAACTGTTCCATCGATGCTTAGATTTCTCCAGTAAATTCTGAAGATCGTCGGCTCCATTTTCTTTCAATGGGTCTGGGATTTCTGGCCAATTGGTTCAACTAAATGAACTAACTTTTCGGCCCCGACCCGGCCAGATTATTCATAATGTGTAAAGTCATTTAATCTACACCTATAAAAATGGACCATATTCAGAAAAATTACTTGAAATTGGTTTATCTTTGGCGTGATAAACAAATTACGTAACGCAAAAGTTATAGTTTTTTGATCCTCTCCCTCCCCTATGTAACAAAAAGTAACGCTTGGCATAGCCCCCTATAAATTACGTATCGTTAACTGAACCTCCCCCTGCCATTGAATAAAAATCGCACAATCTGTTTAATTTTTTATTCTTGCAAACTCAAGAAAGGAACCGATTCTACAATCCTATCAAAACCACTCTGATCAGAAGTCAATTCTGAATTCTGATCAAACTGTATGGTTTGACACAACCAGGTCTGAGTTCAGAACAGACATTTTGATCAGAATGGGTTTGATCAAGTAGAATCGCGGAGAGTTGGAACAGCAAGGTATTACCCCTGGTTGCATATTGGGCTCAGCTGTTCAGATTTATTTAGCAAAAAATAATTCCGTATTTTTTTAAATTTTATAAATTTGTTACGTAACTCTTCTCATGACTCCCCCTTCCCCATACGTAACAAAAAGTAACGCAAGCTCGATCTCCCCTCGTCCCCTCTTCTTCTTCTTCTTCAGCATCATAGAGCCGGGGTGGCTCGTGCTGTTCAAGCACTCGTCTCCATTCAACTCGGTCTTGGGCCACTCGTCGCCAATTTCCTAGTCGTCTCAGAAGTCGCAAATCGCTCTCGACCTGGTCGAGCCATCGTGCACGTTGGGCCCCCCTGTTCCTGGTGCCGGTGGGGTTGTTGAAGAGGACTATTTTCGTCGCACAGTCGTCCGGCATCCTTACGACGTGTCCGGCCCACCGTAGTCTGCTAACTTTCGCTAGATGTACGATGGGAGTCTCCCCAAGCAGTGCCTGTAGCTCGTGATTCATACGCCTCCGCCACTCTCCGCTTTCAGTTTGTACTCCGCCAAATATCGTCCGCAGCACTTTCCGCTCAAACACGGCAAGGGCGCGTATGTCCTCCGTAAGCAGCGTCACGGCTTCAAGTCCATAAAGAACTACCGGTCTAATAATGGTTTTGTACATTGTTAGCTTCGTGCGGCGGCGTATGCTTCCTGATCGTAGCGTTTAACGAAGGGCAAAGTAGGCCCGATGTCTCGCTTGGATGCGCCGCTGGATCTCCTTACTAGTGTTGTGGTCCGCGGTCACCAGCGATCCCAAATACACGAACTCTTCTACCACTTCTAGTTCGTCGCCGTCAACAGTTACCGTCCGTGGGAGGCGCACATTTGTTTCCTTTGAGCCTCTTCCTTTCATGTATTTGGTCTTCGACGCAATTATTTTTAGCCCAATTCTCCTAGACTCTACTTTCAGTCTGGCGTAGATTGCCTCCGCCGTCGCAAAGTTCCTGGCAATGATATCGAAGTCATCTGCAAAGCCTTGAAGTTGGCTACTCTTGGTAAAAATCGTGCCTCGCGTTTCGATGCCCGCTCGTCGGATCACCTCCTCAAGAGCGATGTTGAACAGCATGCAGGATAGACCGTCACCTTGTCTCAACCCTCGTCGCGTCTCGAAGGGACTCGAGAGTGTCCCAGAGATGCGTACGAAACACATCACTCGATCCAATGTAGCTCTGATCAGTCGCGTCAGTTTGTCCGGAAAACCGTATTCGTGCATTATCTCCCATAGCTTGTCTCGATCGACTGTATCGTATGCTGCTTTGAAATCAATAAAGATGTGATGCGTGGGCACGTTGTACTCCCGACATTTCTGCAAGATCTGTCGGATAGTAAAAATTTGGTCCGTAGTTGCGCGAGCCCCCATGAAACCCGCCTGATAATTCCCTACGAAACCTTGTGCTATCGGTGACAGCCGATTTTGGCATGGTTCATTCATTTTTGGCAATACAAAATATATTTTTTCCAAAAATATGCCTAAATATCAGTCAGTTTTCGCATACATACTTTAAATGACGAAAAAATAATGCTGTGTTCAGGAAAAAAATTGCGGTTATAGAATGTTTCGAACAATAATATTTTTATGGCTGTAGGACCACGTCTTACCGCAGGTCGCCAAAGACTAACTAGCACCGCACGGCTAGCGGATTTTGTAAACATGAAAAGGTTGCAATCGTTGAATAATAACATTTAGTCGATTTCCAATGCATTTACATTCAATTTTGTCATATTAAAAAAGGGTCTCATAGGCGACACACATTTGTTGCCAAATTTGAAAGCCTGCTGTACTGGGTTTCGAAGGTATCGTACAGACAGCTCTAATATATATTAATTCTAAATTTAAATGGGACAGAAACGAAAAAAACGAACAAAAAAATGGTAAAACGAGAGATTAAAAAGGAAAACCGGAGAGAAAACGGGACACAAAAACCGAATAAAAGTGACAGCAGAGACGGAAAAACAAAGCACCAAAAAGAGGTAAAACGGAACTGAGAAAAACGAGAAGGAACGGAGCTAAAAAGAGTTAGGAAAAGAACAAAAACTGGAAACGGAAAAAGGGAAAAAGAGGAAATAAAAAAAATTGAGAGAAAAATCGGACTGAAAAATAGGACAAAATGGGATAAAAACAAAGAAAAACAGAAGTTGCGTTTTGAATTCTTTTGGCTCTAGGCAGATTCAGGAACTTATCCAATTCATATGGTGTGGTGTTCCCGTCAATTCAGTACTGCGGGGATGTATCAATAAACGCTACCTAGGAATACCTAGGTACCTAGATAAACAATGCCTTCATGGTACCATTTACCTGTAAAGAAATGGCAATTGTGCATCTGCCGGTATTACCTGGTCAGATAACCTGGTTGGGTATTACCTGGTTAGGTATTACGTAGGTATACGCGCATTCTATTTAAAAAGGCAGCTCCGAGGATGATCGTGTATCAATCGTGTCAGTCTCTAGTGGAGAGCTAACAACGTCTCAAGGCAAGAAATTTACTATCGAGTGTTTTCGTTATTAGTGAAAAATAAACCTACATAAATTAGAGAGATGGCCGCAAACTACGTCACTGCAAGGTCTGCTACAAATGGTTCGAAGAAAATAAATATCTTCAACGGCAACCGGAATGCGTTTGATACTTGGAAGTGCCAAGTCGAAGGTCGGTTGAAGCGTATGCAACTGTTGCATACGTTGTTGCGGATTCCGACGGAGGAACCGTACTACAAACCGGTGAAAGGTGTCACAGCAGAGCAGGAGGAAGCTCGAAAGCTGCAGCTTCAAAAACGATTAGACGAAGATGAAGAGGCGGTGGATGAGATCGTCATGTTGGTAAGCAACAAGGTGTGCTCCAGACTGTATGGCTTAACCTACGCCAAAGAGGTCATGGACGCGCTAAAGGAAGCCTACCAGCTGAAACTGTACAGTAGCACGCCGGCGTTGAAATCTGCAAAACGGCGGTTGAATGACGGCATCGAAGAGGTGACGCAGCCAAATAAGCGACTGAAGCATTCTCAAAGCAAGCACGTCAAAGCCAACTTTCAATCGCCGCTACCCTGTAGGTCTGCTCAAAATGGTTCGACGAAAATAAATATCTTCAACGGCAACCGGAATGCGTTTCTTACTTGGAAGTGCCAAATCGAAGGTCGACTAGAGCGTAGGCAACTGTTACATACGTTGGTACGGATTCCGACGGAGGAACCGTACTACAAACCGACGAAAGGTTCCACAACAGAGCAGGAGGAAGCTCGACAGCTGCAGCTTCAACGAAGGTTAGATGAAGACGAAGAAGCGGTAGATGAGATCGCGATGCTGGTAAGCAACAAAGTGTGCTCCACGCTGTACGGCTTAACCTACGCCAAGGAAGTCATGGACGCGCTAAAGAAAACCTACCAGGTGAAACCGTACCGCACAAAAAGCACGCCGCCATTGAAATCTGCAAAACGGCGGTTGAACGATAACACCCAAGAAATAACGCAACAAATTAAGCGTCCGAAGCTCTGCTAAGTGGTTTTTAGTTTAAATTAATATAATGTAGTAATATAAACTTTAGTATTTTAAGTAAAATAAACTATGTTCAACTATACATGCTGTTGTTCGTTGCTACTTTTTAGAATCATCCGAAAAAACTCCAGAAAAGGCTTTCCAAATGTCCCCTGGCTCCTTATACCCTGAGAATGCAAAACCCTATTTCTCTTATTCGTTTTTGCAGTTTTGTTGTGTTATGTGCCTCTTTGAAGTATTCCTGAACCATTTAACCTCCACACCCAAATGCTGCAAACAATTTTTTAAAATCTGGTTTAAACGGACTAACTTTTCGGCCCCGACCCGGATATTATTCATTGTATAAAGATCGACTCAATTAACATCTGGATACTCTATTTATTTCACTGCTGAGATCTGGAATGTTATGACAGCAGTTTGCGTTGAAATGTTTCCTCTGCCAGTGCTAAAAAGTTCGTCACGTTGAATTTTATTTCAAGGAAGTTACAGCTGATTGAAACCGCGAACCGATTATGATATTGCGAAGAAATTTAATGCCAGCCAAAGCCATCCAGAGCACTGAGTCAGAATCTGGTAACCGAAAGACGAGGCCGGAAGTTGTGTCACGTGGTTCCTACGAAGTACGCTGTATGCATCCTCATGGACAACAAAACGTACGTGAAGATAGTTTACGGGCAGTTTCTCGGATAACCGCACGTGACAAGAAGTGCCTGAAAAGACGTATTCATTCATACATACATTTCATCTTTTATACTGCGAAATCTGCAGAGAAGCAATCAACTGGAATCCGCAAAGATAACGTAGAGGAGGCAGACCCAGAAACTCATGGCGACGCAGCTTAGCCAACGATACCCAGGCAGTTGAAGAGGACCTGCCCTGGTAAGAGATATCGTGACCGCACCAAATTCTGCGATTTTTCTATATATAAGTATTTTTTAGCATTGCGCATAACTATGATCATTGCGTTATTTTTTTATAAATGTCTGTTGAATATTACGCCATTATTCACAAACGGGCCATAATATTTGAGAGCGAAATAATTTAACGTGAAACATAAAGTATTTTTTATGGCAGAAAACATCGTCGTTAGCAGTAACGCTAATATTCTCCTTCTACAAAATGAACAAATTTATGATCGAAATTCTTTGCAATGATCAAATTAGTTAGCATAATTAGAAAGAATAATTAGTTTTAGTCATGTTTTAGACAAAAAGAGTGATGGCATGCATTGTATTCCTCAAAAAAATGCGATGCAATAATGCGCAGATTTAGGCTCAGATTTTTTATTCATGTGCCAAATTCGGCGCAGTAATGTATCCTACAAAGAAATTACGAAAGAATACGCAACCGCACCCAAATGGCTGAGGTCTAGAGGCATGAAAATTCAAGTAGAATCTTTAACTTGCATTGATTGGAATCCTGTGCTGTGTCTCGGGGTCCGAACCTACGAGCGCCAGTTCATGAAACCATGTCTTCTATTTTTTTTAATGTCCAACCTCATGGGGCTGTCAAAGAGTGGGGAAGTGGTTTCTATATGAAAACACAATTTTTAGTATTAATCTAAAGTGTAATGTTAAGTATGCAGAAACCCCGAATCAATTCGCCCTTAACATTATCGAGAATAAAATATTTAAAATGAGGCAATCAAAATGATAACAATATTCCTTTGCTACCCGGACAGCACAAGAAGGCCGGATCATGGATTTATTTATGGTAATAGCTAATGCCGGATTTTTTGGTGTGCTTTCAACGTATAAAGACATAAACAGTATGGCAGGAGTATTTATTTTCACTTTTTGGGTGCGCAGAATTAGGAGCAAACATGCGCAGAATTAGGAACATGGACAAGAAAGTGCGCAGAATTAGGCACCGTGGATAAGTTTACAAAACGAAAAATATACTCAATTGTTAGTCGACTTATAATTCCTATATTTTTTACCAGATATTATAGATCGTAGCACTACACGTTGCTGCTATCTACGTTGTTAATTTAAATCTAGAATACTTAGAATAGCGGAAGAATCATAAAAACTGCGCAGAATATGGTACGTTCACGGTAGATCCGTTTTTTTGCGTCCGTTTTACGATTTACAACCTTTATAAAAGTCATTTTCATTGCCAACTGAGTTATTCAGAGACAATTAAGATATTATTTTAAATTTCAGCACTTTTGTGCACTTAAAGTGATAGGCAAGACCAAACCAGATAAGTTTTCTTTGGAACTTCACGAATCTGTATTATTTATATCAGAAAACAAGGTAACCATAGCAACGCTCTACAGGGCTGTGCGAAACTGGGCATCCAGTTATTAAATGACTCGAGCTTTATCTCCGGGTCGGGGCCGAAAATTTAGTCCGTTTAAACCAGATTTGAAAAAATTGTTTGCAATATGTTTGACACAAAAGAGGAGGTATCATTTATAGGGATAGCGCCAAAAAATTCTGTCAAGACCTTCAAAAAGTCAAAAATGTCCCAAACGCATACCGATATGCTAACTAAACGCTTTAAAGTTGCTAACGTTAAACGCTAAAGTTGAACAACAAAACTCCAAAATCAAATAAGGAAAAAAGAGATAGCGTTTCGCATCTCTGAGTATAAGAAGCCTTTTATTCATTTTTCCTCACTCCATTTTTTCTGTCTTTTCTGTTTTACTGTCTCGTGTTTCTTCGCTTTTTCTGTTCTCATTTCTTCATTTTCCTGCTTGCGTATTTTCACTTTTTTTACGTAGGACTACGTCTTACGGCAAGGTTTGGAATAGGATGTCATTCCAAAAAAATCGAAAAATGCGATCGTCACGAAAATATGAAGGATTTTGAACGCTAATAGCTCTGCCAATTATGCATGAATGGAAACAAAAGAGGAGATATCAGTTAGGGATTGTGCCAAAAAATATAGAGGTTCAATAGTTCAGTAACGCTTCAAAGACGGACATAACTCTCTCAAGACCTACAAAAAGCAAAAATGTTCAAAACGCATATCGATATTGCTAGCTAAGCTGAAGTTGACCAACTAGCCAGAAATTTTAGACTATCAATCCTTTCCTCAGAAAGTAAATGGAGCAGACGATCTTGAGAAATTACTGGAAAAATCAAAGCATCGACTTGTTCAAAAGCCTAGGAATCTCAACAAAACTCAGAAAAAAAAGAAAAAAAAATTTTTGCATAAATTCAGGGAATAAGGAGTTTTTTTCAGAGGACCTTAAAAAGTAGTAACAAAAAAAAATGATAGCGAAAATGAAACAGTGCTAGGTAATAACATAGGTAGATTCATAGGTAACTTTGGCAGATCACAATCGGTTTAATTTTATACCTAACAAGCGATAGGCCAGTAAGTTGTTGTGATCTCCCAAAGCGCTACCTATGTTATTACCTAGCACTGTTTTCTTTACCTTCCATCCTTTAAATAGCGATCTACGGACATGCTTCTGTATCAGTCGTTAACGTCTAGTGGACAAGTTTACGAGTTTACAAGAGATTTATCACTAAAGGACAAATTTTTACAAACAAGATGTCGAAAAGCGGTCGGTATAATAAGGAAGCTTTGGAGCGGACCTCAGGAATTAATGCGTATAGCACAGCATCAACAACACACGTATTCGATGGAAATTTGGCGACATTTCCGGCGTGGCTAAACTTCGTTCAACATCGATTAGCCGAGAGGAATTTGTCGCACACATTGCGGTTGACACCGGCAGAGGAACCGTTCTTCAATCCAACAGAAGGAGCATCCGCGGAGCAGGAAGATGCCCGCAAAAAAAGCCTGCGGAAAAGGATGCAGGAGGATATGGAAGCGTTGGACGAGATTGTAATGCTCGTTAGTGCCGATGTTTTTCATGAATTGATTTACGTCGATTATGCTAAAGAAGCAATCGACGTCCTGAGAAAGAGTTACCAAAACAGTAACGATTTCGTTCAAGACCAACTGGACAGCTCGGAAGTCACGCCGGCGTTGAAACCTGCAAAACGGCGGTTAGACGATGACAGCGAAGAGGTGACACAGCCGGCGTTAAAATCTGCAAAACGGCGGTTAAACGATGACATCGAAGAGGTGACCCAGCAAATTAAGCGATTGAAGATTTGCTAAGCATTTCTATAATATATATAATTTATATAAGCTTTAGTATCAGTTTTTGACAATGAAATAATAAATGTTCAACTATACATACTGGCTACTATTCTTTAAGATCCTCCAAAAAAAAACTCCACAAAAGGCTTTCCCAATGTTTTACATCCTTGTACCCTGAACTGATGCAATTTCTCGCTGTTTCCCTTTTCTTTATTTGTTTTTGGGGATTTTTTTTCGTTCCTTTGTGGAACTGTTCAATGCTCCAATAAATTCTGAAGATCGTCGGCTCCATTTTCTTTCAATGGGTCTGAGATTTCTGGCCAATTGATTCAACTAAACGGACTAACTTTTCAGCCCCGACCCGGATAGATTATTCACAATGTCATTTAATATCTGGATGCTCTGTTTATTTTATTGCAGCGCTCCTAGATGAAAGACGTATTCATTCATACATACATTTCATCTTTCATACTGCGAAATCTGCAGAGAAGCAGTCGACTGGAATCCGCAAAGACAACGTAGAGGAGGCAGATCCAGGGGCTCAAGGCGATGCAGCTTGGCCAACGATACCCGGGCTGTTGAAGAGGACCTGCTCTGGTGACAGATGAAGGACGAACCGACGGACATGGACCACTAGGTAGGTAAGAGGTAGATCCGTTTTTTGGCGTCCGCGCTTTACGATTACAAAAGTCATTTTCATTGCCATCTGAGTTATTCAGAGACAATTAAGATATTATTTTAAATTTCATTGTTTTTGTGCACTTAAAGTGACAGGCAGTACGTTTTCTTTATATTACTATATTACAATCTATATTACAGTCATCCCAGTATTAAGGGCCATGATGATGCTTCAAAATTATTGGTAGAAACATAGATTTAAATAATTAACAGTTTATTTACAACTTAATTGGTTATAAATTTATCATATTTTGATAATCTTTAGGCAATCTTGTTCCAAAATCACACACTTTTTTGCAGAACAACAAAATGTAAGCAATGGTCAGAATGTTCCTAGTGTTATGGGTCAGTAAAACAAAATTGGTTTTATTTCAAGAAAAACGTGTGTGTGTGTGTGTGTGTGTAATTCTCACGATTTAGGAATCTCATTGTGGGCCCTATTCTCACAGTCACCTCACCTCTCTCACTTCTTTCACTTTCCTGTCACCTCACCTAAAGTCACTTCACCTTACAGGCCCCATTTGATTTGTACAGTCACCCAGGTGACTGTAAGCCAACTTACAACAATCGGAAAATTAACGGATTGCAACTAAGTGTATTGCTGTCAAGCATGCAGCAGAATGTTGCTTCTATTTGATAAACTCATACTCGATAGTTAAATATTAATTTGCTACGTATAAAACTAACGTAAAGTACAGACTGATCCATTATACTGGGTGGCCCACAATACAGGGATTACTGTATTTATATAGAAAACAAGGTAACCATAGCAACGCTCTATAGGGCCGTGCGAGAATTTTCTTTTATTTTGTGTGTAGAAATGGAACGAAACGATGAAATAAAGGGTGTCCAGGGTAAAAGTTTCATAAAACATTCCTATTGGCAACGGTGAGGCACAGAGACGTGGGTGTTCCAGATTCGTTCCAGGTCTCAGAAGTAAAATAAACAGAGCATCCAGATATTTAAAGACTCGAGCTTTATCTCCGGGTCGGGGCCGAAAATTTAGTTCGTTTAAACCAGATTTGAAAAAATGTTTCCAATAGGTTTGAAACAAAAGATCAGTATCAGTAAGGTATCAGTTACAGAGATAGCGCCAAAAAATGTGGAAGTTCAATCGTTCAGGAATACTTAATAACTCTCTCAAGATCTACTAAATGCAAAAATATCCAAAACGCACACCGATATAGCTAAGCTAGCTAGCTAAGCTGAAGTTAAACCAATTGGCCAGAAATCTCAACCCACTCCTCAGAAAGGGAACACATTACACAACAAAACTCAAAAAACAAATAAGGAAAAGCGATTGATGCATTTTGCATCCATTCGGAGAAAACCCTTTTCTGGATTTTTTTCGGATGACGTTAAAGAGTCGTAACGAACAACAGTTACAGTATGTATCGTTGAACATAGTTTATTTAGTTGTTAAAAACTAATACTAAAGCTTATATTAATTTAAGATAAATAAACCTAGCTTAGCTTCAATCGCTTAGTTTGCTGTGTCACCTCTTCGGTGTCATCGTTCAATTGCCGTTTTGCAGATTTCAACGCCGGCGTACTTTTTGTGCGGTACAGTTTCAGCTGATAGGTTTTCTTTAGTGCGTTCATGACTTCCTTGGCCGTACAGCGTGGAGCACACCTTGTTGCTTACCAGAATCGCGATCTCATCCACCGCCTCTTCGAATTCATCTAACCGTTTTTGAAGACGTAGCTTTCGAGCTTCCTCCTGCTCCGCTGTGGAACCTTTCATCGGTTTGTAGTACGGTTCCTCCATCGGAGTCCGTACCAGCGTATGCAACGGAATGCGCTTATGCGGTTAGGTAATACCTAACACAGGTTATCTGACCAGGTAATACCGGCAGATGCACAATTGCCATTTCTTTACATGTAAAGGCATCGTTTATGTAGGTACCTAGGTATTCCTAGGTAGCTTTTATTGATACATCTCTGGAATACTGAATTTACGGGAACACTACAGTAGAATTGAATAAGTTCCTGAACCTGCCTAGAGTCCTCTTTCATCTAGTTGCGTGATTACGGGAAGATATTAGCTATCTGTTCCAGAAACCGTTGACACTGCTTCTGACACTGCATAATCGCAATAAATTAACTTATAACTCAGAATTTTAAACACTACTAGCTCTTCCAATTAGGAATGGATTTTCTTGGTTCATATAACTTTCTTTTTCGATCACTAATCAGAGAAAATTAACGAAAAACTTCAAGGTCAGATATCGCCATACATTTTCTTCGTGATCGCCTTGCCACCGACAGGGACGACAGTTAAATACACCATCTGCTGGTTTTGATTACTATATTTTTAGAAAAAAAAAGTGACAAGGGGCTCTCGTCCCAACAGGTCGAAGATTCTTTACTAATTCGATATCTGTGCTTGGGAAGTACGCCAGGCCAGAGTGCAAAACCACCCCATTTTTTCAACCGATGTTATCGTTTGAACATTTAACCTAGTCCAATTTAATGTCCTGAAAGTAAACAATTTTGTTAAAGTATAAAACAATCCCTTTTGTCAATCGAATTTATCTTTAAACATTGAATACAGCTCAAATTGATGACTGAAGTTTTTGGAGCGTCTTAGAAGAATACGAAACCTAAAATTAAAAAAACTTCAACTTTAACTTTAAGAAAACTTTTCCAATTTATTTCTATTATGTATATTTTATTCACGATAGATACGTATTTCGCATACGACTTGCACGCTTCCTCAGTGTCCGTTTTCGAACTGCATGCAAGTCGTAGGCGAAATACGTATCTGCCGTGAATAAACTATACTTTGTAGAAGTTTTCCTCTTTTTCAAATTGATGTCCTGAAAGTGAAACGTCACAGAGAAGTGAACGGTAATTCTTTCCTTTTTTGTTTGTTTGAAGCGAAAGGATAGTTTTACACTTTCACATAACTGTTTTCTTTCAAGACATCAGCTTGGTCTAGGTTTAATCGCAACTGTGTGAACTTGTTACTTGCCGTTGCGAATCTGAAAAGTAAAATCATGCTGCCATGTGATTCGTTGATTCGAATGATTAGACAAATTTCTATTAGATCTGCTTAGAAAAATTTCAGATCGTATGATGCAAATATCTCTAAAATTTTATGAATTTTGGCTGAGTGTGCAAAACGTAACCACTTATCATTACATGTTCATTTCTCGTACTTGTAAAATGTACCCCAATATAGAATAGAAAACAAAAACATGGTTTTTCGACGCTTGGTTCAAAATCTAAGTTTTTAAAATATGCGTCGTCCGAGAAAATTCGAAAGTTCCTATGAATTGGCTATAGACGACAGTTCAGAGGGAGATTAAGCTCCATTTTTATTTAAAAAGTTCAAATTCACAAGTCAAACAAGATGTCAACGAGTGGTCGCTATAACAAGGAAACTTTGGAGCGCACCAAAGAGATTGATACGACACCATCAACCACGATGAATACAAGGCAGCGTTTCCGGCGTACCTAAGCTACGTTGAACATCGCTTAGCTATCGCATACATTGTGGCTTATACTACACCGCCAGAAGAACCGTTCTTCCTTCCGACTGAAGGAGCATCCGTGGAACAGGAAGATGCTCACAAAAAAACGCTTGCGGAAACGGATCGATGAGGACATGGATGCGTTGGACGAGTAGCCTTCTTTTTCATAGGTTAATTTACTGCGATTATGCTAAGGAATCAATTGACATGCTGAGCAAGACCTACCAAAGAAGCAACTATTTCATTCAAGACCCTGGAGCTATACCAGAACAATTCGGAGAACTGCAAGACAACGTTTTGGGATGATGGTTTAACAGTTTAGTCGACTAAACATACGCTAAGTAGTTCTGTAGAACAGTTGTTTCAAGTTATTCTAAGATAAAACAGACATTGTACTATTCTACCAATAAGAACTCCACTGGAAAAGCTGTACTACAGACCAGTCAGCACATCCTCCGTTGCGATTACGTCACATACAATGTTGACTTTTGTTTATTTCTAAAGTTATATCACGAAACGAAACACCGTTTTCTAGGTTCAACCTAAACGTAGTTGATGTCCTGAAAGTAAACCGTGTTGTAAACAAGCGCATCCAGAACCTTTCTTCGGATGGACTTTATCGGTATGCTATCAAAATTCCTTTCAAAGTTTAAGATTTGCTGGTATAGCGATAAAATCTTACCATAGAAAGGACGTGGCTGCGTTTTTTTACAACACTGCTTTCTTTCAGGACATCAGTTTCGACTAGGTTGAATGCAGAAAGCGTGTTTTCGTAATATAACATTCGGAATAATGAAAGTATGAAAGTAGAAAAGTCAACAGTGCAACAGTGCATCATTCACTGTTTTGCTCATCTCTTTGGCGGGTATTTCGCCTGGTATGTTTTCTTCAAAGCGTCCGTTAAGTTAAGGGGGCATAGTACTTTTTCAATTCCAAAAAAAGGATGGCGACACCATGCCGGCCCTTACGACTTGCAAGGCACTGCATGTGACGTTGTTCGTCTGTCAGCGTGTGTTAGCCGCGATTATCAGCGCGGGTTTTCGAGGGAAGGCCCCGTTCCTATGAAATATACTAATCTCGAGTTTTTAGTCTTGAACTTGAAATGCGGACATACATATATATTAATATTTTTTGAAACGATGGTACTACAATTGATGAAGGGACGGTAGGGGAAAGAAAGCCTTCCCTCGAAAACCCGCGCCTAGAATCGTCCTGCCAGTAAACACCAGTTAGATTTAAACTTCTCGCTCGGTGGTAATCTGCAATTGTCCAGGTGGTCCAGCTTTTCTGGAGTTTTTTTCGGAGGATCTTAAAGAATAGTAGCCAACAACAGTATGTATAGTTGAACATTTATTATTTCGTTGTCAAAAACTAATACTAAAGCTTATAATAATTTAATTATAATAACACTTAGCAGATCTTCAATCGCTTAATCTGCTGCGTCACCTCTTCGATGTCATCTTTTAACCGCCGTTTTGCAGATTTTAACGCCGGCTGCGTCACTTCTTCGATGTCATCGTCCAACCGCCGTTTTACAGGTTTCAACGTGACTTCCGAGCTGTCCATTTGGATTGCTTCGAACTGGACCGGTGTATCCGCTTGGTCTTTAACGAAATCGTTACTGTTTTGGTAACCCTTTCTCAGGACGTCGATTGCTTCTTTAGCATAATCGACGTAAATTAATTCATTGAAAACATCGGCACTAACGAGCATTACAATCTCGTCCAACGCTTCCATATCCTCCTGCATCCTTTTCCGCAGGCTTTTTTTGCGGGCATCTTCCTGCTCCGCGGATGCTCCTTCTGTTGGATTGAAGAACGGTTCCTCTGCTGGTGTCAGCCTTAATGTATGCGACAAATTCCGCTCAGTTAATCGATGTTGAACGAAGTGTAGCCACGCCGGAAATGTCGCCAAATTTCCATCGAACACGCGTGTTGTTGACGCTGTGCTATACGCATTAATTCCTGAGGTGCGCTCCAAAGCTCCCTTATTATACCGACCGCTTTTCGACATCTTGTTTGTAAAAATTTGTCCTTTAGTGATAAATCTGATGTAAACTCGTAAACTTGTCCACTAGACGTTAACGACTGATACAGAAGCATGCCCGTAGATCACTATTTAAAGGATGACAGGTAAATTAAAAAAGTGCTAGGTAATAACATAGGTAGAGCTTTGGCAGATCACAATCGGTTTAATGTTATACCTACCAAGCGATAGGCCAGTAAGTTTACCTTTACTCCTTTACCTGTTACAAATCGACGTCCTGAGAAAGGGTTACCAAAAAAGTAACTATTTCGTTCAAGACCCAGCAGATAGACCGGTCCAGTTCGAAGCAATCCAAATGGACAGCTCGGAGATCACGCCGGCGTTGAAATCTGCAAAACGGCGGTTGAACGATGACATCGAAGAGGTGACGCAGCAAATTAAGCGACTGAAGCTTTGCTAAGTTATTTTGAATTAATATAAGCTTTAGTATTAGTTTTTAACAACTTTTAATAAACTATGTTCGACTATACATACTGTTGTTTGTTACTACTTTTTAAGGTCCTCTGAAAAAAACTCCAGAAAAGACTTTCCTTATTCCCTGAATTTACTGAACCATTGCACCTCTATAGTTTTCTGGTCTCCTCTTTTGTTTCCATTCAATCATAATTGGCAGAGCTATTAGCGTTCAAAAACCTTCATATTTTCGTGACGCTCGCATTTTTCGATTTTTTGGAATCATATCCTATTCCAAACCTTGCCGTAAAAAATATTGCAAAAATATGGTACTTTTTTAATGAAAATTAAAATTGTGGCATACTATGATAAAATTACTGCATACTCAATAAATGGGATTTATTCAGCACTATTTTTTAAAGAACTTTTCCTAAGACATCGTTCAACTCCGAGCTACCATGAGACCTGTAGCATATTTTGATATACTGCATTATTTTTCAAAAAAAAAGCTAAAACATGCTGAGATAGCATACTCTCAAGGTTCATAGAAAATTCATATTTCGTTATATTGATCTAAAATTTTGGATTTGAACACTTCAATAGTATAGAATCACAGGAAAAATACAACGGAGAGTCGAAATGAACTTCCATTTTTTGGCTGCTGGCCAGCGATTCCCCACTGTGCAACGGTGAGTCACAGAGACGTGGGTAACAATCCAGGTCTCAGTAGTAAAATAAACAGAGCATCCAGATATTAAATGACTCGAGCTTTATCTCCGGGTTGGGGCCGAAAATTTAGCCCGTTTAAACCAGATTTGAAAAAAATTGTTTGCAAAATGTTTGGCACAAAAAGGGAGGTATCAACAAAACTTCAAAAACAAATAAGGAAAAGAGAGATAGCGTTTCGCATCTCAGAGCCATTGGACATTTGGAAAGCCTTTTCTGGAGTTTTTTCTGTCTTTTATGTTTTACTGTCTCGTTTTTCTACGCTTTTTCTGTTCTCGTTTCTTCATTTTCCTGCTTGCGTATTTTCACTTATTTTTACGTAGGACTACGTCTTACGGCAAGGTTTGGAATAGGATGTCATTCCAAAAAATCTAAAAATTCGAGCGTCACGAAAATATGAAGGATTTTGAACGCTAATAGCTCTGCCAATTATGAATGAATGGAAACAAAAGAGGAGATATCAGTTGCGCCAAAAACTATAGAGGTTTGATGGTTCAGTAAATTCAGGGAATAAGGAAAGTCTTTTCTGGAGTTTTTTTCAGAGGAGCTTAAAAAGTAGTAACAAACAACAGTATGTATAGTCGAACATAGTTGATTAAAAGTTGTTAAAAACTAATACTAAAGCTTATATTAATTTAAGATAACTTAGCAAAGCTTCTGTCGCTTAATTTGCTGCGTCGCCTCTTCGATGTCATCGTTCAACCGCCGTTTTGCAGATTTCAACGCCGGCGTGATCTCCGAGCTGTCCATTTGGATTGCTTCGAACTGGACCGGTGTATCTGCTGGGTCTTGAACGAAATAGTTACTTTTTTGGTAACCCTTTCTCAGGACGTCGATTGGTAATAGCACAATCGGTTTAATTTTATACCTACCAAGCGATAAGCCAGTAAGTTGTTGTGATCTGCCAAAGCTCTACCTATGTTATTACCTAGCACTTTTTCTTTACCTGTCATCCTTTAAATAGTGATCTACGGACATGCTTCTGTATCAGTCGTTAACGTCTAGTGGACAAGTTTACGAGTTTACATCAGGCTTATCACTAAAGGACAAATTTTTATAAACAAGATGTCGAAAAGCGGTCGGTATAATAAGGGAGCTTTGGAGCGCACCTCAGGAATTAATGCGTATAGCACAGCATCAACAACACACGTGTTCGATGGAAATTTGGCGACATTTCCGGCGTGGCTAAACTATGTTCAACATCGATTAGCCGAGAGGAATTTGTCGCACACATTGCGGTTGACACCGGCAGAGGAACCGTTCTTCAATCCAACAAAAGGAGCATCCGCGGAGCAGGAAGATGCCCGTAAAAAAAGTCTGCGGAAAAGGATGCAGGAGGATATGGAAGCGTTGGACGAGATTGTAATGCTCGTTAGTGCCGATGTTTTCAATGAATTAATTTACGTCGATTATGCTAAAGAAGCAATCGACGTCCTGAGAAAGAGTTACGGAAACAGTAACGATTTTGATAAAGACCCAGCGGATACACCTGTCCAGTTCGAAGCAATAAAGAAATTCCGCAGCCTGGAAGTCACGCCGGCGTTGAAACCTGCAAAACGGCGGTTGGACGATGACATCGAAGAGGTGACGCAGCCGGCGTTAAAATCTGCAAAACGACGGTTAAACGAAGACATCGAAGAGGTGACGCAGCAAATTAAGCGATTGAAGATTTGCTAAGTTATCTTAAATTAATATAAGCTTTAGTATTAGTTTTTAACAATCTTTAATAAACTATGTTCGACTATACATACTGTTGTTTGTTACTACTTTTTAACTCCTGAAAAGACTTTCCTTACTCCCTGAATTTACTGAACCATTAAACTTCTATAGTTTTTGGCGCAACTGATATCTCCTCTTTTGTTTCCATTCATTCATAATTGGCAGAGCTATTAGCGTTCAAAATCCTTCATATTTTCGTGACGCTCGCCTTTTTCGTTTTTTTGGAATGACATCCTATTCCAAATCTTGCCGTAAGATGTAGTCCTACGTAAAAATAAGTGAAAATACGCAAGCAGGAAAATGAAGAAATGAGAACAGAAAAAGCGAAGAAAAACGAGACAGTAAAACACAAAAGACAGAAAAAACTCCAGAAAAGGCTTTCCAAATGTCCAATGGCTCTGAGATGCGAAACGCTCTCTCTTTTCCTTATTTGTTTTTGAAGTTTTGTTGTTCAACTTCAGCGTTTAGCCAGCATATCGGTATGTGTTTGGGACATTTTTGACTTTTTGAAGGTCTTGAGAGAATTATGTCCCTCTTTGAAGTATTCCTGATCCATTGAACTTCTACATTTTTTGGCGCTATCCCTATAACTGATACCTCCCTTTTTTGTGCCAAACATATTGCAAACAATTTTTTCAAATCTGGTTTAAATGGACTAAATTTTCGGCCCCGACCCGGACATAAAGCTCGAGTCATTTAATATCTGGATGCTCTGTTTATTTTACTACTGAGACCTGGATTGTTACCCACGTCTCTGTGTCTCACCGTTGCCCATAGGAATGTTTTGTGAATTTTTTTTGTGGACAGCCTTTATTTCATCGTTTCGTTCCATTTCTACACACAAAAAAGAGAACAATTTCGCACAGCCCTATAGAGCGTTGCTATGGTTACCTTGTTTTCTGATATAAATAATACAGATTCGTGAAGTTGCAAAGAAAACTTATCTGGTTTGGCCTGTAATGCACAAAAGTAATGAAATTTAAAATAATATCTTAATTGTCTCTGAATAACTCAGATCAGATTGACTTAACCAAAGCGGTGGTTTCTTCGGTGTCTGATGTGATCAACTGCTGTATGAATGGCATAAAAAAGAGCTTGCACAAACCAATGAATGCATTAAACGTGTTTCTGATAAAATGCTATCCGTTGCATCCCCATCCGTTGCAATTTCATCAAATAATCGTACAAATAAGCGCCCGAGGGTGCATTCGCCGGATGTTACCCCGAAGCTACCAAAGTAACGAAAAAATTGTATGGTGGAACTCGGATGGCTGATAATATTGATATTGCTATCGAAACAGTGCCTAAGCCAGCTGAAAAATTTCGGCTGTATCTTTCGCGCAGTGCCCCGCACGTCTCTGAAGCTGAAGTTTGTACACTTGTTGAGTCATGTATGCCGTTGTATGCTCATCCCGTTGTTAAGAAATTGATTAAAAAAGATGCCGATTTGAACTCGTTTGCCTTTGTGTCATTCAAAGTCGGTGTTGATTTAAATCTAAAGGAGCTTTCGCTGGATCCATCTACCTGACCTAAGGGAATTTACTTCCGTGCCTTCGAAGAACGCGGAACTGTATCCCGGGATTTTTGGCTTCCCAGTGCGAACGAACTTCCGCGAACCGATACTTCAGTACCAGCCCAGGATACCGCTACCCCTCGTCAGACAGCCTAAATTTGAATGGTCATCCATCGTTGGACTATGGACTATGGCCACCGGGCCCCCAATCCAGTTAAGATATCAACAGATATTTGATTGTCAATACTCTGCATTCTCATATTAACTCTGGCAGCTCTTGCCTTCTAGACGGCGTTGCCTTAAATGGCCTCTACCAGGTCAACCCAGTGCTCAATCATAATGGCAGGCTTTTGGATCTAATTTTTGTTAACAGTCATGCTCTGCCAGCCTGCTCAGTGACCACTGCAGTTGATGAGCTTTGCAATTGATCCTCATCATCCTCCCGTTATGATTAGATATGACAAGCCTATCAGTTCGCTATTTTATGATGAATTTGACTCTAATGCATACGATTTTCGGCGAGGTGATTTCGATGCAATAACTGTGGCTTTAGGCAATGCTGATCGGTCCTTTTAACCAGCTATACCGATGTTCATGATGCAGTTGCTAGCTTTATTGTTAAAATTCATGAGCTTATATTGCAGCATGTCCCCCGAGTACGACCGCGCTGTAAGCCAGTATGGGGAAACCGCGAACTAAACCGTCTAAAACGCCAGAAAAATCGTCGCCTTCGTGCTTACCACTCATCCAGTAGTGCACGCAATCGTCAAAATTTCAAATTGGCTAGTCAAAAATGTAAGTCTCTGAACAAAAGTCTTTATTGCAACTATGTACGCTACACCGAACGTAAACTGCGAAGTAACCCTAAACAGTTTTGGCGATTTGTCAATAGTAAACGGAAAGAGGACGGCCTTCCATCTACTATTTTCTTGGATAATGATGTTGTATCCTCCACTAGTAGTAAATGTGCTTTATTTGCTAAATACTTCGAGAGTGTGTTTTGCACGGAGTCAATCTTGCCTGATAGCTTGGAAGGTGCCCTGTTTTACGTTCCTGATGCCGAATTCTCAGTTGGACCTTTTACGGAAGACGTTGCTAATGCAGTACATAAAATGAAACAATCGTATTGCCCTGGTCCTGACGGAATTCCTGCTGCCCTATTAAATAAATGCTGTGATACCCTGAAAGCTCCAATCGCTACTTTATTCAACCTTTCTCTACGAGCGCAAAAATTTCCCGAAAGTTGGAGGTCGTATTTAAAAAAAAGGAACAACAAGCATAGTATGAAGCACTACCGTGGAATCACCTCCCTATGCGCTTGTTCTAAGATTTTTTCCTCTTTCCATTTTCATTTTTCCTCTTTTTCTGTTCCGTTTTTCCTCTTTTTCTGTCAACCTTTTTGCTTTTCCGTGTTTCCCTTTGTCTACCATTTCTACCATTTATTCATTTTTCCTCTATTTTTTCTGTCTTTTCTTCTCTTTTTCTGTTCTCGTTTCTTCATTTTCCTGCTTTCGTATTTTCTCTTTTTCTTTTGACGTATGACTACGTATTAAGGCAAGGTTTGGGATAGGATGTCATTTCAGAAAATCGCAAAATGCGAGCGTCCGGAAAATATGAAAGATTTTGAACGCCAATAGCTCTGCCAATTATGAATGGATTTCCATGGTTTAGATACCGATCAACTCATAATAGATGTAGCAATTTATCGCCGGGTCGGGATCGTAAAGTTAGTCCGTTTAAACCAGGTTTTAAAAACTTGTTTGCAATATGCTTGAAACAAAAGAGGTGATATTAGTTAGAGATTGTGCCAAAAAATGTAGAGGTTTAATGGTTCAGTAATACTTCAAAGAGGCACAAAACTTTCTCAAGATCTACAAAAGCTAAGCTGATTTAGCCAGAAATCTCGACCCATTGAAAAGAAATGGAATCGACGATTTTGAGAAATTACTGGAGAACCATCGATCGAACAGTTGTACAAAAACCTAGTGAGGAAACTCAACAAAACTCTAAAAACAGAAACATGCAAAACATTTGGAAAGCCTTTTCATGAGTTTTTTTCGGAGGACCTCCAGAAGTGTAATAACGAACAACAGTATGTATAATAAGTATGTATAATGTATAATGTATAATTAGAATAGTAGTCAACAACAGTATGTATAGTTGAACATTTATTATTTCGTTGTCAAGAACTAATACTAAACTTACATTAATTTAAGATAAAACCACTTAGCAGAGCTTCAGTCGCTTAATTTGCTGCGTCACCTCTTCGATGTCATCGTTCAACCGCCGTTTTGCAGATTTCAACGCCGGCGTGATCTCCGAGCTGTCCATTTGGAATGCTTCGAACTGGACCGGTGTATCCGCTGGGTCTTGAACGAAATAGTTACTTTTTTGGTAACCCTTTCTCAGGACGTCGATTGGTAATAGGTAAAGGATGACAGGTAAAGAAAAAAGTGCTAGGTAATAACATAGGTAGAGCTTTGGCAGATCACAATCGGTTTAATGTTATACCTACCAAGCGATAGGCCAGTAAGTTGTTGTGATATGCCAAAGCTCTACCTATGTTATTACCTAGCACTTTTTTCTTTACCTGTCATCCTTTAAATAGTGATCTACGGACATGCTTCTGTATCAGTCGTTAACGTCTAGTGGACAAGTTTACGAGTTTACAAGAGATTTATCACTAAAGAACAAATTTTTACAAACAAGATGTCGAAAAGCGGTCGATATAATAAGGGAGCTTTGGAGCGCACCTCAGGAATTAATGAGTATAGCACAGCATCAACAACACACGTGTTCGATGGAAATTTAGCGACATTTCCGGCGTGGCTAAACTATGTTCAACATCGATTAGCCGAGAGGAATTTGTCGCACACATTGCGGTTGACACCGGCAGAGGAACCGTTCTTCAATCCAACAAAAGGAGCATCCGCGGAGCAGGAAGATGCCCGCAAAAAAAGCCTGCGGAAAAGGATGCAGGAGGATATGGAAGCGTTGGACGAGATTGTAATGCTCGTTAGTGCCGATGTTTTCCATGAATTAATTTACGTCGATTATGCCAAAGATGCAATCGACGTCCTGAGAAAGAGTTACGGAAGCAGTAACGATTTCGTTAAAGACCCAGCGGATACACCGGTCCAGTTCGAAGCAATCCAAATGGACAGCAGCCTGGAAGTCACGCCGACGTTGAAATCTGCAAAACGGCGGTTAGACCATGACATCGAAGAGGTGATACAGCCGGCATTAAAATCTGCAAAACGGCGGTTAAAAGATGACATCGAAGAGGTGACCCAGCAAATTAAACGACTGAAGATTTGCTAAGTGTTTTTATAATTAAATTATTATAAGCTTTAGTATTAGTTTTTGACAACGAAATAATAAATGTTCAACTATACATACTGTTGTTGACTACTATTCTTTAAGATCCTCCGAAAAAACTCCAGAAAAGGCTTTCCCAATGTTTTATATATTGCTCCTTATACCCTGAACCCTTATAACCCTGAACTTTTCGACCCGACCTGGATAGATTATTCACAATGTGTAAAGTCGGAAAATATCTAGATGCTCTGTTTATTTGTTTGCAGCGCTCCTAGCGGTCATCTGGAATGTTGTGACCGCGTTTTGTGTTGAAATGTCAGTGCTAAAAAGTTCGTCACGTTGAATTTTATTTCAAGGAAGTTATACTTGATTGAAAAGACGTATTCATTCATACATACATTTCATCTTTCATACTGCGAAATCTGCAGAGAAGCAATCGACTGGAATCCGCAAAGGCAACCTAGAGGAGGCAGTCCCAGAGACTTATGACGACGCAGCTTAGCCTACGATATCCGGGTTGTTGCTCTGGTGACAGATGAAAGCCGGACCGACGGACATGGACCAATAGGTAGGAGATAGATCCGTTTTTTACGTCCGCGCTTTACTATTTACAACCTTTACAAAAGTCATTTTCATTGCCATCTGAGTAGACCTTTACTAGGCAATGTAGGTCATCTCTTGTTCCGTGTGAAAAGTTATATTTGCACATCGCAACACGGCTTTTATCCGGGCCGATCAGTTACCACAAACTTACCGGAGTTCACCTCGCTATGTCTACATACTATCGAAAAGGTTAATCAGGTCGATGCCATTTACACTGATCTGAAAGCGGCATTCGATCGTGTGAACCATGATATTTTGCTAGCCAAGCTGGACAAATTGGGTGTCTCATCTAGTTTACTTTCCTGGCTGAGCACTTATTTACGCCGTTAAACTAGTCCCTTCTCATTCGAGGCGGTTTCAGAATGGATCAGGAGTACCTCAAGGTAGCATTTTAGGACTACTATTATTTTCACTGTTCGTTAATGATGTCACTCGACTATTGGCTCATGCAACATGGTTGTGCTATGCAGATGACCTAAAAATTTATTTGCAAATTAAAAAAACCACTGACTATTTGAGTCTGCAAAAATTGGTTGATATGTTCGTGAAATGGTGCAGCTATATTAGCCATATGCTAATCAGTATTCAGAAATGCACTGTCATCAGATTTACCCGTAAAAAGTACCCGATAGTTTTTGATTACTGTATTGACGGCACACCACTACAGCGCAGTGATAGTGTGACAGACCTGCTGTCATAACATTCCAGATCTCGACAGTAAAATAAACAGAGCACCCAGATGTTAAATGAGTCGATCTTTATACATTGAATAATCTCCGGGTCGGGGCCGAAAAGTTCCGTTTAAACCAGATTTTAAAAAATTGTTTGCAATATAAGGAGGTTCAATGGTTCAGGAATACTTCAAAGAGGCACATAACACAACAAAACTCTAAAAACAAACAAGAGAAATAGGGATTTGCATCTCAGGGTATAAGGAGCCAGGGGACATTTGGAAAGCCGTTTCTGGAGTTTTTCGGATGATTCTATAAAGTAGCAACGAACAACAGCATGTATAGTTGAACATAGTTTATTTTACTTATAATACTAAAGCTTATATTACTATATTATATTAATTTAAACTAAAAACCAGTTAGCGGAGCTTCGGACGCTTAATTTGCTGCATTACATCTTGGGTGTTTTCGTTGAACCGCCGTTTTACCGATTTCAATGGCGGCGTGCTTTTTGTGCGGTACCGTTTCACCTGGTAGGTTTTCTTTAGCGCGTCCATGACTTCCTTGGCGTAGGTTAAGCCATACAGCGTGGAGCACACCTTGTTGCTTACCAGCATCGCGATCTCATCTACCGCTTCTTCGTCTTCATCTAACCTTCGTTGAAGCTGCAGCTGTCGAGCTTCCTCCTGCTCTGTTGTGGAACCTTTCGTCGGTTTGTAGTACGGTTCCTCCGTCGGAATCCGTACCAACGTATGTAACAGTTGCCTACGCTCTAGTCGACCTTCGATTTGGCACTTCCAAGTAAGAAACGCATTCCGGTTGCCGTTGAAGATATTTATTTTCGTCGAACCATTTTGAGCAGACCTACAGGGTAGCGGCGATTGAAAGTTGGCTTTGACGTGCTTGCTTTGAGAATGCTTCAGTCGCTTATTTGGCTGCGTCACCTCTTCGATGCCGTCATTCAACCGCCGTTTTGCAGATTTCAACGCCGGCGTGCTGCTGTACAGTTTTAGCTGGTAGGCTTCCTTTAGCGCGTCCATGACCTCCTTGGCGTAGGTTAAGCCATACAGTCTGGAGCATACCGTGTTGCTTACCAACATGGCGATCTCATCCACCGCCTTTTCATCTTCGTCTAATCGTTTTTGAAGCTGCAGCTTTCGAGCTTCCTCCTGCTCTGCTGTGACACCTTTCACCGGTTTGTAGTACGGTTCCTCCGTCGGAATCCGCAACAACGTATGCAACAGTTGCATACGCTTCAACCGACCTTCGACTTGGCACTTCCAAGTATCAAACGCATTCCGGTTGCCATCGAAGATATTTATTTTCTTCGAACCATTTGTAGCAGACCTTGCAGTGACGTAGTTTGCGGCCATCTCTCTAATTTATGTAGGTTTATTTTTCACTAATAACGAAAACACTCGATAGTAAATTTCTTGCCTTGAGACGTTGTTAGCTCTCCACTAGAGACTGACACGATTGATACACGATTATCCTCGGAGCTGCCTTTTTAAATAGAATGCGCGTATACCTACGTAATACCTGACCAGGTAATAGCCAACCAGGTTATCTGAACAGGTGATACCGGCAGATGCACAATTGCTATTTCTTTACAGGTAAATGGTGCCATGAATGCATTGTTTATCTAGGTACCTAGGTATTCCTAGGTAGCGTTTTTTGATACATCCTCGGAATACTGAATTGACGGGAACACCACATATGAATTGGATAAGTTCCTGAATCTGCCTAGAGCCAAAAGAATTCAAAACGCAACTACAGTATGGTTTTGCGTTTTTTTTTTTCGTTTCAATATTCTGTTGTTCTTTGTTTTTATCCCATTTTGTCCTATTTTTCAGTCCGGGGTTTCTGTCAATTTTTTTTATTTCCCCTTTTTCCGTTTCCACTCTTTTTAGTTCCTTTCCTTCTCGTTTTTCGTCTTTCTCAGTTCCGTTTTACCTCTTTTTGGTGCTTTGTTTTTCCGTCTCTGCTGTCACTTTTATTCGGTTTTTTGGGTCCCTTTTTCTCTCCGGGTTTCCTTTTAAATCTCTCGTTTTACCGTTTTATTTTTTTGTTCGTTTTACTGTGTTTCTTTTCTCTCCCATTTAAATTTAGAATTAATATATATTAGAGCTGTCTGTACGATACCTTCGAAACCCAGTATAGTAGGATTTCGAATGTGGCAACAAATGCATGTCGTCTATGTTGCCAAAATCGAGACCCTTTTTTGATATGACAAAATTGCATTGGAAATTGCCTAATGTTATTATTCAACGATTGCAACCTTTTTATGTTTACAAAATCCGATATCCGTACGGTGCAAGGAAGTTGTTGGCGACTGTTTGACTGTCCGTGTGTTCCTTATAGACTCGGATGAAGAAGGACATGGATGCGTTGGACGAGATAGTTATGCTCGTTAGTGCCAATGTTTTCCATGGCATAATTTACTGCGATTATGCTAAAGAAGCAATCGGTATGCTGAGGAGGACATATAAAAACCCGATTTAATCCTCTTAGTTAACGTTGCGTAGTGCCTAGGTTTACATAAATTTTTGAAAATTGAGTAAGTTTACAAAGTTTGAACAAAATAGGAACGCTTTTAAATTTTGATAGATCCTTTTTTCATGAAATTGCTGAGTAAGTATAAGTAAATGCAAATAAAAGTAAGTTGTAAGAAGAAATATTATTCTTTAGCATATAGGGGAACTGGGGGGAAAATGAACACCCTTAGCAATTTCGCCATTTTCTCCCCCAGGAACCAACCAAATGGTGATCGCACTATATGAATTGAAAGCTGGATTAATATTCCACGCAGCAATATATAAAGTTGTTTGAAAAAGTACGATTTGTCATGAAAAATTTGGGCAAAATGAACATGTCATAGAAAACTAAAGTTAACATGCAGTTTGTCTTAATTAAACATTATTTTACATTATCATTGTTCTACATAAGCCGTAGGCATTCAACAGGGCTGTTGGAATTAAAATGGGACTCCACAAAGTTAACATAATGTATCTTCGCCACGTTCATACAATTCTTGACTTTTAGCTCGCAGGATTTTCCAGCGCTCGGTTATTTTCCGTCATTTTTCGAGAGACTCGATCATTTTTATTGCTTGAATTTTAATTATTTCGTAGCTGCTGATAAATGGAAGATAAAACATCATTATACACACTGTTCATTTTGCCCCCATAGTGAGGTGTTCATTTTACCCCCAAAACAGTGTTCATTATAAACAAACAGTTGATAAAAACATTTGGAATTTTCGACAGATCCGCAGGATAGTGATCCTGCAAACAACACTGAATGATACCAATAGTCGAAATTTAATTGGTTTCGCCAAAATAGCTTATTTACTAATAGTGGAAATTAACATCGGCGTCAGATTTCAGCAAATATTTTTTACTTTTTAAGTTTTTTCCACATTGTAAAGCTTATGACCACCACATATTGTCTCAAACAGCTTGAAATACTTCTAGGAGAAGATACCTATTGATCTGGAACAGATTTTAATCGATTTACTGGGAATTTGGTTGCCTGTTCATTTTACCTCCCCTGTTCATTTTACCCACAGTTCCCCTACATTGCCTAGTAAAGGTCTACTCAGATGGCAATGAAAATGACTTTTGTAAAGGTTGTAAATAGTAAAGCGCGGACGCAAAAAACGGATCTATCTCCTACCTATTGGTCCATGTCCGTCGGTCCGGCTTTCATCTGTCACCAGAGCAACAACCCGGATATCGTAGGCTAAGCTGCGTCGTCATAAGTCTCTGGGACTGCCTCCTCTAGGTTGCCTTTGCGGATTCCAGTCGATTGCTTCTCTGCAGATTTCGCAGTATGAAAGATGAAATGTATGTATGAATGAATACGTCTTTTCAATCAAGTATAACTTCCTTGAAATAAAATTCAACGTGACGAACTTTTTAGCACTGACATAGGAAACATTTCAACACAAAACGCGGTCACAACATTCCAGATGACCGCTAGGAGCGCTGCAAACAAATAAACAGAGCATCTAGATATTTTCCGACTTTACACATTGTGAATAATCTATCCGGGTCGGGTCGAAAAGTTCAGGGTTATAAGGGTTCAGGGTATAAGGAGCAATATATAAAACATTGGGAAAGCCTTTTCTGGAGTTTTTTCGGAGGATCTTAAAGAATAGTAGTCAACAACAGTATGTATAGTTGAACATTTATTATTTCGTTGTCAAAAACTAATACTAAAGCTTATAATAATTTAATTATAAAAACACTTAGCAAATCTTCAGTCGTTTAATTTGCTGGGTCACCTCTTCGATGTCATCTTTTAACCGCCGTTTTGCAGATTTTAATGCCGGCTGTATCACCTCTTCGATGTCATGGTCTAACCGCCGTTTTGCAGATTTCAACGTCGGCGTGACTTCCAGGCTGCTGTCCATTTGGATTGCTTCGAACTGGACCGGTGTATCCGCTGGGTCTTTAACGAAATCGTTACTGCTTCCGTAACTCTTTCTCAGGACGTCGATTGCATCTTTGGCATAATCGACGTAAATTAATTCATGGAAAACATCGGCACTAACGAGCATTACAATCTCGTCCAACGCTTCCATATCCTCCTGCATCCTTTTCCGCAGGCTTTTTTTGCGGGCATCTTCCTGCTCCGCGGATGCTCCTTTTGTTGGATTGAAGAACGGTTCCTCTGCCGGTGTCAACCGCAATGTGTGCGACAAATTCCTCTCGGCTAATCGATGTTGAACATAGTTTAGCCACGCCGGAAATGTCGCTAAATTTCCATCGAACACGTGTGTTGTTGATGCTGTGCTATACGCATTAATTCCTGAGGTGCGCTCCAAAGCTCCCTTATTGTACCGACCGCTTTTCGACATCTTGTTTGTAAAAATTTGTCCTTTAGTGATAAGCCTGATGTAAACTCGTAAACTTGTCCACTAGACGTTAACGACTGATACAGAAGCATGTCCGTAGATCACTATTTAAAGGATGACAGGTAAAGAAAAAAGTGCTAGGTAATAACATAGGTAGAGCTTTGGCATATCACAACAACTTACTGGCCTATCGCTTGGTAGGTATAACATTAAACCGATTGTGATCTGCCAAAGCTCTACCTATGTTATTACCTAGCACTTTTTTCTTTACCTGTCATCCTTTACCTATTACCAATCGACGTCCTGAGAAAGGGTTACCAAAAAAGTAACTATTTCGTTCAAGACCCAGCGGATACACCGGTCCAGTTCGAAGCATTCCAAATGGACAGCTCGGAGATCACGCCGGCGTTGAAATCTGCAAAACGGCGGTTGAACGATGACATTGAAGAGGTGACGCAGCAAATTAAGCGACTGAAGCTCTGCTAAGTGGTTTTATCTTAAATTAATGTAAGTTTAGTATTAGTTCTTGACAACGAAATAATAAATGTTCAACTATACATACTGTTGTTGACTACTATTCTAATTATACATTATACATTATACATACTTATTATACATACTGTTGTTCGTTATTACACTTCTGGAGGTCCTCCGAAAAAAACTCATGAAAAGGCTTTCCAAATGTTTTGCATGTTTCTGTTTTTAGAGTTTTGTTGAGTTTCCTCACTAGGTTTTTGTACAACTGTTCGATCGATGGTTCTCCAGTAATTTCTCAAAATCGTCGATTCCATTTCTTTTCAATGGGTCGAGATTTCTGGCTAAATCAGCTTAGCTTTTGTAGATCTTGAGAAAGTTTTGTGCCTCTTTGAAGTATTACTGAACCATTAAACCTCTACATTTTTTTGGCACAATCTCTAACTAATATCACCTCTTTTGTTTCAAGCATATTGCAAACAAGTTTTTAAAACCTGGTTTAAACGGACTAACTTTACGATCCCGACCCGGCGATAAATTGCTACATCTATTATGAGTTGATCGGTATCTAAACCATGGAAATCCATTCATAATTGGCAGAGCTATTGGCGTTCAAAATCTTTCATATTTTCCGGACGCTCGCATTTTGCGATTTTCTGAAATGACATCCTATCCCAAACCTTGCCTTAATACGTAGTCATACGTCAAAAGAAAAAGAGAAAATACGGAAGCAGGAAAATGAAGAAACGAGAACAGAAAAAGAGAAGAAAAGACAGAAAAAATAGAGGAAAAATGAATAAATGGTAGAAATGGTAGACAAAGGGAATAACACGGAAAAGCAAAAAGGTTGACAGAAAAAGAGGAAAAACGGAACAGAAAAAGAGGAAAAATGAAAATGGAAAGAGGAAAAACGGAACTGTAAAGTTGGAACAGAAAAAGAGAAATTAAACTGAAAAAGAGTTGAAACTGAACTGAAAAAGTGGAAAAACGGAACTGAAAAAAAGAAAGAAATGGAGCAGAAAAAGAGTGAACTGAAGTTTTTGGAGCGTCTTAGGCCACTCTTTTGGATTCCCGCTGAAAATGGATAGCTCATGCCCTAAAACCTGTCTTGCAGCAATTTGCGACAGGTTTTTTGTTGTACCAGAAAAAATGGGAATTGTCGGTTGCAGGTTGCAGCGACACTTCTGTTGGCCTTGGAGAATAATCCAAATTTAAATATCCAAAGGTTAACCTTTAGAGAGCTTTAGGTTCGTTTTAGAAACTTCAGCAAGTGCCGAAAGGCTTCATTCACCACGCGCGGTTTCTTTTGTAATTTAAAATAGTTTTATTTAAAACAGTTCTTTAAAATAATTATCTCTGCTCTCTCTCTCTCTCTCGCTCTGTCTTTCCGGCCGTGTTTACTTTGCCTGCGACTGTTTCTAAGCGCACCGCCGCCGCCGGGACCACACGGGCCCAGGCAGGGGCTTGCTTGTGTGTATGTTTCGTATATTTAATATTGTAAATTGTTTGTTCCACTACTGCTTCCTACGTGTACTCACCTTTCCGACTATAGATTTCCGTTTCCGCGTTATTGATTTGCTTTTGCCTTACTAGTTTACTGTTATTTTCACATTAATAAACCAACAAACGAACAAACAAACGAAAGATCTGATCTGTCATTTTTTTCGGTCACACTCTAGCTCCCAGCTTACTACGATTGCTATAAGGTTGCTGGGGGTTTTTGTTGTTGTTGTTTTTTGTTGTTTGCTTAGCTAAATTAGGAAATCACTTTTTCAGTTGCAACACGCCCTCAGAACTTAGCTCAAAACATTTTTTTTGTCTAAAATAATACTCTCTTTAGCTGCCAGTCAATTAGTTGATACTGAACAAGTGAGTAATACTCGTTTTTTTTTCGTTAGGTTTTTTCTTCTTCTCCGATTGGTGTTTTGTGGCTCAATACTACAACTACAATTGAGTATGATATGTTTCTTGTCTTTTTTCGTTTGGTTTTTTACTTATGGGAGAGGGATGGGACACAGGGATTACACCACCGATACTCTGGAATGTTCGCTTCGTTTTTGGACGGATTAACTGCTCGGGTTCGGGCAGGTTCTACCTTCTCTACTAGACTGGTATTGCTCTGATAGGTAAAAGCAGCACAGATTGCAGGCGTTTGCGTTTATGTTTTATGGTATTGTGAGCAGATTGCTGTTAACAGTTAGGATAGTTTTATCTTCTTGTTTTTTTATATTCATATGAAAATATCACCTTTCAAGATAAATATACGTGTTTCACATTTGTTCTCCGAACTCTATCTCTACCCTTACTTATCGCCTTTTTACGTGGAGCGGAGTTCGCACTTTTTTTAGGTAATTAACAATATATTCAAACAATATCATGTCACGTTTCTCGCTTTCTCTCTCTCGCTCGATTGCACAGTCAGCCATCAAATATTACACAATTTACCGAATAAAAGCAATTATGTACTGCAATAACAAGTTTTAAAATTTTGATATCTTGGACCGCCATGGTGTTGTGTTTAACTTTCTTTTCCTTTAAAAATAGTTCCATTAAAAGTAGGTAGTTTCATTTCATCTAGGTGTGTGTGTGCGTGTATGTTCTCTGCTTGAAATTTCTATGCTCACTTCTTGCTGTTTTCCGTTTATAAATAGTATTCTTTTAAAAAAATTAACGATACTACAGTTAGAGTCTATGTACAAACGCTTTTTTTTTTTGAAAACTTTCATTTACAACTTACCCCTTACTAATGTGTTGCTTGCTTGCTTATCCGTTTGTTTTCCGTACCACATTTTCTTGTTCTGTGTATACATAAATATATAGAAGAAAACTCTCAACTCAAACGGGAATGTTTTAGTGGAATTGTTTGCTTGCTTTTGGGCCCGTCGACGTTTGGCGCCCATCGTTTGAGCTTGGCTCCAAATTAACAATCGAAATGACAATTAAATATTACTCTCTCTTCCTGTGTTTTGTAGTTCATAAAAAAACCACAGGCTCACATGTGTGTCGTGTACGGTTGGTTCATTCATTCAGCTCCCCCCCGTTATTACGGGGGTTGTCTGTCTCTGTCTGTGTGTATGCTTGGTTTGTGTTTCGTCCGCCCGTTTGCGTTTAGCACTCGGACTTATCCTCTTCCTCCTCCACCAGCAGCTGAGTGTCCTTGCCGGTGTCGTGAGACGACGGACTGAGCTCCTTCGGCCTCAGATGCAGCTGCGGTGAGGTACGATGCGTTATGCTGCTGGGCGCCAGGATGGCCGACACCGGTTCCGTGAACGGACCACTGGTGGGCGCCAGCTTGGCGCCCTTTGCAGTGACATCCGATGGAACCTCGTAGATGCCTGTGAAATTAATCGAAAAAATAATGAAAAATGACTCGCAACCTAGTTCAAAACCTACCGGATCCATTGCCTATGCTGGGATCAGTCGTACCCGACTGGACCGCATCGTACATCGGATTACTAAAATCGGTAGTTTTATTGTTCAGCGTGTCCAAGCTGTACCCATCCAGCGGAGCTACTCCGCCGCCCGCCGGTAGCACACCGGTTGGCGGTCGTCCCGATGGGAACTCGGGTGAGTTGAACTCCACATTGGTGCCCGGCCGGAAGGAGACACTTTGCGACGACGTTAGGCTTGGTTTGCCACTGCGAAAAAAGCATAAATTAGTCTTCTAAAAAAAGGCAAGCATTTTACGCCAACTCACAATGGCCTCTTCTTGATGATGAAGTACGCTCCGACGGTGCCGGCGATCAGGATCGCTACCAGTATCGGGATGTAGATGGCGGTCGCGCTGCCCGGGCTGGAGCCCAGCATCCACTCGCTGTACAGCTCGCAGTGGGGTCCGCTGAACTCCGGCAGACAGGAACAGATCAGATCGTTACCGGTGTCGTCCTCCTTGCAGAGGCCACCGTTCTGGCAGGGGCACACCCTCGGCGCGGGTCGGGGTCGTTCAGCGGCTGTTTTGAACAACATCAAAAGAAACGTTTAGACTCGAAAAACTTAGGTTTAGTGTTTGCATGGGGGGTTACTCACGTGCATCACAAATGACTTCCGCGGTGCTGCGGTGGGACACCTGTTGAACCGTATTGTCCGGACACGAGCAGCGTCTTCCACCGGGAACCAGCAGACACAGGTGCGAGCAAGGGTTCTTGAAGCATGGGTTGTTTAGCGAGGTGTTGTAGCGAAGCTCGTGATAAACTGCACAATGAAAACAAGAATACAGAAAAAAATAATTATTAATTAATTCAGTTCATTTTTTAAAATAAAATGAAATTTAAACCTAGAAATTACCACAGCTTACCGTTGGCGCTAGTGATATAATGGATTTGCCATAGACAACAGCGCCAACAGCAAGCTGTGGTGGTTTTCGAAACCAGCCGTCATCAATAACCTCAATAACCGATTCAGTGGGATAGCTTGCTTGTGAATTTCATACAAGATCGCATGCAAGACTGTCACTTCCACAGTTGTTGAATTTGACTTGCATCGAAAGATAAAATTGTGCAAATATTTTTGATTATTTTTGTTCAAATCACGAATCAAATCATGTTCAAATCATGAATGTCAAATTGTTGACATTCAATCAAACAGAATTCAGTTATCGAGTCGAGTGAATCGAGCATTAAGGCTTTGAGAGTTTTTTCCGTCAAGGCGAAAGGTTACGTATTTCGCGTAGTGCGAATTCTCAGGATTTTTCTTACAATTTCAGTGACACTTTTGAACTTTTTCGATGCATCGGAGTTTGGATGGAAGGTATTTGTATACTTTAGTGGAATTAGTTACTAAGGTCTGGGAGCAGGCGGTACGCGCCCGCCGGATTTCGGAGAATGGACGTGCATGACGACAAGGCACCACCAACAAGCGGTTGAGGGTTTCGGAAAGTCAAGGCTGATCTCAGCATCACATCTCAGCATGCTTTGGCGAAAATACTGAATAATAACCGCTGTATTAAACGGCCAATCCGCCTCGGAATGGCTACAAGTGTTACCGAGCAAGTGGGGAGCCCAACAACTCAAACAATAAACAAAGGCTAGAATCCGGTCTCGCGGGCTACGCGGCCGGGTGGTGACGAAACCGGTAGAATCGAGGGCGAAGATGAAGAAGAAAAAAAAGTAATGCAAAATTTTTATCCCAGTGCGCCACTACGCCTCACGGGCAGCTGATTCCTCAGGAGTTATTTAACTCGCGAGTAAACTTAGCAGAAAGGCGATGTGAGTATGTGCATGCGCGAGTGTGTGGGTAGTAGAATGTCTGCACGCAGTACCGGTGGTTGTTTTTTTTATGCCTGCGTGTGGGGCGTAAGCGTTGAATGCTGTTTCTTATACTCTTTCGCGTGTGTAAAGGCATGGTTGACTTCTCACTCGATTCGCAACATTGGACGAAACGCGATACATGTGTCTGACTCGATGATGAAAACGCATCAGAGAAGGCCGATTTCAGCCAAACGCGGTAGGGTTTGTAGCAGATTTTAGATTGGTTTTGGGGATGGGTTCCTGATAAAAGTTCATGACTTGGCAAGGGATCTGATTCATTGGCATCCGTGTGAAACTCAAGTAACAATTCCAAGTTTTATTACGTTCGTATAATGGTTTTCATTACCAATTTCATGAAACCGCTAAAAAAACTTTGAGCTTCACCAGAACTTTCTGATGACCGCTATAAAACTGCTTTCTGATCAAGTGGCCCACTCCTCAGAATGTTTTCATATCCGCTATAAGAATCAGGTTATAAGCTCAAGTAGTCGTATCACGCTCTGCTGAAAGCAGCAATAAAACCGATTAAGCTTTCGCTGCTTGACAGCCATCGCCATAATTTAAAAAAGCTTTTCGCTTTTCGCTTTTCTGGCAAACGCTAAATAAGTTCGCTAGCCTTGTCAACTTGAAAATTTATCCGTGAGCAGAAAAGTTTTAGTTTTACCGACAGATCATTTTGAACGATTTGGGTCATAGCGACCAGAATAAAATATCCCATAGAATATTTATTAAATTTTAAGCAATTTCGTTGGTGCAGCATGTGCGCATTTAATTTCATCGTGCATTTTGATATCATTGGTCAATAAAATCAGCGCGCCACTGAACTTTAGCAATTTTCGAAAACCAATCAATCTCAATTTCTAGCAAAACCCTTTTGGGTGTTTCCAATAACAGGAAAACCGATTGATAATAACTTTCTTTCTGCAAAACACTTTGCTTTGATGAACTGTTGTTTGCGAGCTAAAACAAAATACTACAATATGGCAATATGGCTTCACATAAGAAAATGATTTTGGCGTTGAACTTTGGTATTCTTCATAATAGCAGCAAAAGAACTGTTTGGTCAGGGTGTTACCGTTTTAGTAGCTCTATAAAACTAACAGATTTATTGCGGTTTGACAAGTAACCGCGATAAGATCAATTTTGATTGGTGCGCCATTTTGTATTGTTACGCCACACTTATGGGAAGTTTATAGGAGACTGGTGCAGCCAACAAAATAATCAACCACAATAAATTTGTACTCAATGAGTACAATTTGATCTCAAAAATTTCAACACCATCGTGTTCCTCAGACTTTTTTACATAAGAATCACTCAAAACCACGAGGTGTTCCGTCCCGTTCTCGAGATATAGCGAGAACAATTCCCAATTGCTCATGTAAAACTGTAAACAAAATTAAATTTCCTAGCAATAAGCAAATAACAAAAGAAGCAAAATTCATTTGGTTTAATCTAAAGCAACATTGTGCTGTTGTGGAAGCACATAAACAATATATAATATAACAAAAGTTTGTTTTTGAGCGTCTTAGCACAATTTAGGGATGACAAAACCCAAGTAACATTTTGGGTTTTATTACACTCTTATGCTGGCATTTAAGAATAAAGTTGGTCATGAAAACCGCCATAAGAGTACAATAAAACTCACATTGTTGCTTGGGAAGGAAACCAACAACTCGAGTTAGCACTAAGGAGCTACCAGAAAAGGTATAATTATTATACATATTGTACTCACAAGCACAATCGTTTATTCAGAAGATTTTATTTAGCGAGCGATGCCATCGTTTCAATCGTAAGACAGAGAACTGCAAGGAAAGACAACGATGCATCCTAACTCTACCTCCTTGTGGTACCAGCCGGGATATGACCAACATTAGCGGAGATCGGGTAACCAACCCCGGTGGAAACTAAGGTCGTATGCTGACAGAGAAGAGAGAATCATTGTCCTCGTGTCCGTAAAACCAACTAGTACAGTCAGCAAATAATGTAAATAGGGACCGGAACGATCGGCATAGACCAAGGCAACGAAAAAGGATGGGAAGCTTGGAACACGTAACTAGAAGTGTCCGCAACCTTTCCGACTTATTGAGTTGCCTGCAAGTTCGACATTGTAGCGCTGCAGGAGGTATGCTGGAAAAGGTCTACGAGCTGGGTACAGGTTTTATCGTGACATTAGCATTACCATATCAACGCCCATAGTCCACACCTAGGAAGCGACGAGGACGATAAGGACGCTTTCTACGCGCATCTTGAGCATGAATACGACAACTGTCGAAGACATGAAGGTAAAATCGTCATCGGAGACCTCAACGCTCAAGTTGGCCCGGCGGAAGAATTCAGACCGGCTATTGGAAAGTTAAAAGCACACCCGCTTACAAACGAAACGGTCATCGGCTCATTGACTTCGCCACTTTCAAAAGTATGGCCATACTACCAAGTAACTACTTCCGGTACACCTGGAGATCACCACAACACACGGACTCGCAAATCGACCACGTTTTATTTGATGGAAGGCACTTCTCGGCTCGGACATCATCGGCTTTAGAACCTAGCGTGGCGCAAACATCGATTCTGGTCATTATCTTTGATGGTTAAACTGAGCCAAAGACTTTCCGTTGTTACCAACATTCGGCACCGTCGCCCGCCACGGTACAATCTGGAACGACTGAACTTGCCTTGAGGTTGCGCTGCCAGGTGAGGGAGAGCTAAATGAAGCCCGGGACAAACCGGGACAAACGTCGCCTGGAAGAAATGGAATGCGAGGACAGCTGTATTGTTCTTAGGAAACGCGTAAATTCTACAAGATACTGAACGTATCCCGCAAAGGCTTTTTGTCGCGAGCCGGATCTTGTCGGATGAACTTAGGGTGATTGAAAGGTGGAGCAGAGACGGAATATCAAGACAGCAGCGAAAATGACAACTTTAGTACCGCGGGTGATGGTGATGTGCTGACCCCCACAATAAGTGAAGTGATCGAAGCCATCCAGCAGTTCAGGAACAACAAGGCAGCTGCAAAGATGGCATCGCAGCGGAGCTTATCAAGACGGGCCCGGATAGGTTAGCTACCTGTCTGCACCGGCTGATAGTCAGGATCTGGGAAACAGAACATCTACCGGAGAAACGAAAGGAGGGAGTAATCTGCCTAATATACTAGACGCGCGACAAGTTGGAATTCTCAGATGATCTTTCGTCGTCTATCGCCGCTTTCAAGTAGATTCGTGGGAAGTTATCAATCCGGTTTTGTAAACGAGCGATCCACAACAGACCAAATATTTGTGCTACGATAGATCCTCCAAAAGTGTCGCGAATACCAAGTCCCTACGCATCACCAATTCATAGATTCCAAAGCCGCGTACGATACTATCAACCGTGAAGAGCTATGGAAAATTATGAACGAAGCCGGCTTTCCCGGGAAGCTAACAAGACTGATTAAGGCCACGATGGATGGTGTACAGTGCAGTGTGAGGATTGCGGGTGCGTTATTGAACCCGTTTGAAACACGGAGGGGACTTCGACAAGGCATTGGTATTCCCTGTCTCCTGTTCAACATCGCGCTAGGTGTTATGAAATGTGCGGATTTTAACATGCACGGCACGATCTTCAATAAATCTAGCTAACTTATCTGTTTCGCTGACGACGTGGTAGCACGTCTAAAACCAAGTACCAGTTAGCAGGAGAAACCGCGCGCGATCGAGCTCGCATAGGCAATAGTGTTGTAGTCGACGGAGATGAGTTTGAGGAGGTGGATGAATTTGTATTACGGACTCCACAAGACCTTAAGGTTTTGTAAGCTTCACCCCCGTACCAAATGCACCATGCACTAAACGCTAATAAGACCGGTAGTCCGCTACGGGCACGAAACGTGGACAATGCTCGACTATGTTGAGCCCGAATCTTACGATCCGGAAAATATAAATGTCTGTTCAGAACACGGGGTAAATCACTTCCTGTATAAATATTCAATATGTGACAAATATTTTTAGCATTTTAAATATGTTCACCTCATCATAACAACTCTTGTCACATACTGTTATGGGATTAGACAGCATCAAGATTGCTTTGAAGGACGTGGAAACTTTCGTTTAATATTTAATAATATATTTAGCACCCGAGTAAAAATATTTAATATGTATAAAATATTTTTAATATATTTAATATATTTGAAGTGATTAGCCCCGTGGTTCAGAATTCAAAAAACTACGGATACATTCCATTGGCCAGTGTTTGCGAAGATGTTTAATCTTTGTATTAGTTCTTTGAGTTCTTATATTGTATAATATAGCTCTCAGATGTTGTACATAAAAGAGTCATAGCCGGAAACTGAAACAAATAGTTTTTATGGTCGTATTGGATTTTATTTAACTGAATAAAAACTCCACTTTGCTGATTCTATAGGCGGGCAATATGGCTCTTTTGTGTGAGGGGCTCTGAACCGTCTATTGTCTGCCGCAAACCGATTCATATGGTCGGTGTTAAGTCAAACAGAACCGAGTGGCCAAATTTTGACTTCGAGAAAACGCATTCAAAGTTTTCATGCATCATCTTCTAACTCTGACTGTTTGCAACATTTATGTAGTCTGATTAGAGTAAAATATTGCTTTGAAAATGCTTGGTCGTTTGCTATCATTGCTCATTTTTTAAAATTTTGCGACTTGGTCCGGTTTGATTTAACACCGACCATATGATATCGCGACAAGCAATTCGAGTCGAGCAGTTGAATCAAGCAGTTGGGTCGAGCAGTCGTGTCGAACAGTCAAGTCAAGCAGTTAAATCAAGCTGTTCAGCAAGCAGCCCAGTCGAGCAGTTTAATCGAGTGGTCAATTCGAGCAGTCAAATCTGGCAGTTAAATCGAGCAGTCGAATCGAATGGTTTAGTCAAACAGTCGGGTTAAGCGGTCAAACAGTCAAACAGTTGAGTCGAACAGTTGAGTCGTGCAGTTAAGTCGAGCAGTTGAGTCGAGTAGTTCAGTCGAACAGTTTATTTAAGCAGTTGAGTCGAGCAGTCGAGTCGAGCAGTCCAGTTGAGCAGCTGAGTCGAGTAGTCGAATCGAGTAGTCGAATCGAGCAGTCGAGTCGAGTAGTCCAGTCGAGCAGTTAAGTCAAGTACTTGAAGCGAGCAGTTGAATCGAGCAGTTAAGTCGAGCTGTCGAATCAAACAGAAGACAAGCAGTTGAGTCGAGCAGTAGAATCGAATAGTCAAGTCGAGCAGTTGAGTCGAGTACTCGAATCGAACAGTTTAGTCAAGCAGTCTAGTCGAGCAGTCAGGTCAAACGGTTCAGTCGAGCAGTTAAGTCAAACAGATGAGTCGAGCAGGTCAGTCGAGTAGGCCAGTCAAGCAGTCGAATCGAGCAGTTAAGTCGAGCTGTCGATTCGAACAGTTAAGTCAAGCTGTTGAGTCGAGCTGTTGAATCAAGTTGTCAGTCAGTCGAGCTATCAAATCGAGTAGTCTAGTCGAGCAGTTGAATCGAGCAATCGGATTGAGCAGTTGAGTCGAGTAGTCCAGTCGAGCAGTGGAATTAAGCAGTTGAATCGAGCAGTTGAGACGAGCGTCGAATCGAACAGTTGAGTCGAGCAGATGGATCATGCTGTCCAGTCAAGCAGTCCAGTCGAGCAGTCGAATCGAACAGTTCAGTCGAGCAGTTCAATCGTGCAGTTAAGTTGAGCAATCGGGTCGAGTAGTAAGTCAAGCAAATGTGTCAAGCAGTCGAATCGAGTAGTCCACTCGAGCAGTTAAATCGAGCTGTTCAGTCAAGCAGTCAAGTCGATCTGTCCAATCAAGCTGTTGAGTCGAGCAGTCGAATCGAACAGTTCAGTCGAGCAGTACAGTTAAGCAACCTAGTCGAGTGAATAAATTGAACTGTCTAATCGACCTGTCCAATCGAGCAGTCTAGTCAACCAGTTGAGCAATCGAGCAGTCCAGCAGTCGACCGGTGAGGTGACTGAGACTACAGCCCATTGCTATGAAAGCGTTAGTTACCGATAAGCCTTTTATGACGTCCTGTCAGAGACCTGGTTTTCGGTACAGACAAGCCTCTTATATAAATAGATAATCAAGTTACGGCGACAAAACTCCCCCAAAAGAAGGAATAGCCTTGTCAGTCTTGCGTGTCTGTTCTCATTTTCGGACCATTTGGTGTGGACAATGGCAACGAAATAAGGGCATGGACTGCTTGGTACCTGGAATTGCAGATCGCTAAATTACGTGGATGGCGACAGGACGTTGCAGGACCAGTTAGAACCCCGAAAGTTCGGCATCGCGGCACTGCAGGAGATCTATCGCAAAGGCATTAAGGTGTGGACGATCCGTGGTGGCAAGGCAAAGCTCGAGGCCACGTAAGACGGCTGCTCACCAAGAGACATCAAGATCGTCAAAGGGGATTTGAACACCTCAAATCGGAAGGGAAGCAATGTATAGACCGATGATCGGGCACCATAGCCTGCACCGATATGCTCCCTACGGGGTGCCGATATCAACATGGCTCCTTACGTAGTAGCAGTACATGTGCGCTCAAAACTATCGACGGTCGCGACAAATACGCCTTATTGGGTTAAACATTCGGCAATTAGACAACTAATTCGCAAGTTGCAGAGAACTACACGCGCCGGATCGTGAGTTGATCACGATCCTGACGAGGAAAACGCCGCAGAGGGAGGACACAGGTCGTAAAGAGCTAGAACAACTATTCCGGGTTTATGGGACGCACACTTTCAACCTACGAACGATAACAGTGCGCCGACTCCTGATCTCGAAGAGCGCCGGAGAGAAATCGGTCAGATGTAGAATAATAGCGCCACTGGAAAGGACCGACTTCCGGCAGAACTCTACAAAAATGGCCAAGAACCGCAAGCGACGGCCCTTCACCGGATAATTTATAGGCTTTGGAAGGAGAAGAAACTACCGGAGAAGTGGATGGAAGGTTTGGTTTGTCCAATCTACAAAAAGGGCGATCCGCACCGCCTACAAAATGCTCTATCTAGTATCTAGTAGATAGTCGACCTAGTCTCTAGTAGATAGCAAGACAATTCGTAGAACAGTATCAGGCGGGTTTTATGGGGGAATTCAGAAATGTCGGGAGCACAACGTGGCCACGCATCATATTTTCGTGGATTTCAGGACACAGTCGAGCACGAACAGCAATGGCAGATAATGCACGAGAACAGTTTTTCGGACAAATTGACGCTGCTGATCAAAGCTAGCCTGAAGCGAGAATTGGACTAGGAGGGTTGGGTTACAAATTAATGCACCGAAAACTAAATATATGCTAAGATGGCCGACTTGCGTGTGTCGAGATGTTCAACGAATTGGTGACGAGTCGCTCAGGCCGATTACAGTAGACAGAAATTCTTGATGCGGCAAAAGTCACCCCGGCTCTGTGCTGATAGAAGTAAGAAGTGCGTCTAGGACCGGTGGAGTATAATGTAGACAAGCTCTTGATACAGCACAATAATCAACCCCGGCTATTTTGCTAGATAAAGGAGGATTTCAAAGCGGCGTACGATTCAGTCAAGTGAAATGAGCTATGGTAATGCTTTAACATGGTTTTCCAACGAAACAAATAGAGTTGATACTAGAGTAAATACTGGAGAACCATAGTACATAGAATCGGTAGCGAATCGTCGTCACATAAATTTATTGAATACCTCTTAAATGCTATCCAGACTCTTGATTAAACCTAAATTCTCTACCCAATAATTAATAAAATGAGCGGGAGGTTAGACAGCGATTTAACGGGAAGATTAATCGATCGCGCAAGGGCTATGTTCTATAAACCGCAGGAAAATATCACGAAAGACGGTGGGCTCCGTAAAAGGAGCAAATCTTCTCAATCTGGTAGATTTTTCAAAGAATCACAAATACAACCTGTCCATGCATCAAATTTCCATTCGATTTTGAGGCTGCGTAGGATACAGTCTTTCGAAAACAGCTACGGCGGACCATGCATGATAATGACTAATAATGAGGACAAATGTAATAAACCCACAGTTTAAAAGAGAGCCCCTAGAATAAGATACTTACACCTCCTAATTATGCCTCAACCAAAATAAAAAGAATTCCAAAAAATTTACTCACTCTTTAAGCTGGACGGATTAGCAAGGCTCCTCTGCACCGCAAATTGCACTCCCCGGCCGAATTTGTCCTGCCGCAACAGCTCACCGGTGTCCCGCGTGATCCAGTACAGGTACGATTCGAAAACATCCAGCGAAACCGGATGCTTCAGCATCTCGCCCTTCAGGATCGCCTTACGCATCGACCCGTCCGGTTTCATAACCTCGATCGTGTTCAGCTTGGTATCGACCCAGTAAACCATATGATCCTGCGAGTAGTCGATCGTCAACCCAGCCGGATGACGGATGGCTTCCGTGATCAGCGGACGCCGCTTGGAACCATCCATCCAGGAAACTTCGATCTTCGGTGCCGAGCCGGCATCGGCCCAGAACATTCGACCCAGCTGAGGGTCTACAGCGATCGAAGTGGGAACCTCCAAACCAGCGTTGGCCAGTGCCCTTCGGTAACGTCCATCGGTTTTGGCAACCATGATTCTTCCTCGTGGTTTCGATCCTGTACGATCCGTTTCCGCCCAGTACAGATTGTCTGCCACCCAATCGACTGCTAACGCAGTCGGTTTTGAGTTACCCTTCATGTTCAAGTCCTGTGCGAAACCGATCTTGGCTTCTCCGTTGACGGCATTTACCATGTAGCTTCGTTTGATGGTCTTGTCATAGCTGTCGGCCCAGAAGATCATCTGCGTTTCTGGGTTATAATCCAGTGCTTCGATGCGTTTCTCCCCACCAATTACATCGAACTGGTCGTTGATCTTTAAGTCATAGGCTCGTATTTCTGGACCACTACTGAATACCACCAAAACTTCATCCTTCAGTGCTTTGCAGTCACCAGAAACGGCATCCACCAGGCGGAATCCATCTCGGCACGAGCATGCATAGGTTCCGTTCATGTTTGTGCACATCTGAGAACATTTGTGCGTTCCCGTGGCACATTCATCAATGTCCAAACAGTGCTTTTTGTTCTCCGCATCAATGATAAACCCTGGATAGCACGCACAAATGTATCCTCCGTCGGTCAAATTCATACAGTGATGTTCGCAACCACCCTTAGTCATAGCCGAGCACGTACTCGTGTGATGACAGCCCAGCTCATCCGAATTATCGCCACAATCGTCCGCATAATCGCAGATCTGTGTCCGATCGATACACTTCTTGTTCGCACACTGATACTGGGTGTAAAGATCGCACGGCTTAACTCTCGCCGCACACAGTGTCATATTGTTTTCATCCGAACCATCCCCACAGTTATCGACGCCATCGCAAGTCTGATAGCGTGCCACACACCGATGGTTCGCACACTGGAACCTACGCAACGTATCGCAGGTAAAGTTGGTACACACCGAAGCTGCTTCATCGGAATTATCCCCGCAATCATCCGTTCCATCGCACAGATCCGACGGTGAAACACACAGATTGTTGGTGCACTGGAAGCGCGATTCCGGACAGAAGCGTCCACCCGGATACCTCGGTGGGCAGCCAATTTCATCAGACATATCCCGACAATCACGATCACCGTCGCACCGGAAGTACGAAGCAATACAGTGCCCGGACGTGCACTGGAACGTTCCGTTCTTACACTGGAATCCTTCACAGTTGTACTCATCGCTATTGTCCCCACAGTCGTCCTCGTGATCACAGCGCCACCGCGACGAAATGCACTTCCCATTGCCGCACCGGAACTCCGACTCCGAACACTCGCGGAACTTACCCTTACACTGCGCCTCCGATTCGTCACTTCCGTCGCCACAATCGTCCGCAAAGTCGCACATCCATTGTCTGTGAAATGGTTAAAAACGGTTAAACCAACTTGATCTAGTTTTTTTCTGTGGTTCCTCAACTTACTTTGGAATGCAACGGTTGTTGTTGCACTTAAAGTCCGTCTCCGTGTTACACTTCGGACAGTTCTCCGGCAGTTCGTCGCTGTTATCCCGACAATCGTCCTTACCGTCGCAGAACAACCACTTCGGAATGCAGCGGTAGTTGGACTGGCCCGGACAACGGGACCAACCGGTGGTGCAGTTTCTCTGACGGCACATGTACGCCGGTTCGTCCGAATCATCGCCGCAATCGTTGTCGAAGTCACACATCCACAGCTTCGGAATGCAGCGTCCGTTTTTGCAGCTGAATTCCGTTTCCGGATCGCAGGCGCGTTTATCTAACAATCGAAAAACCCTAAAGTTTAGAACATTTCGAGGAAATCTCAATTTTAGATGAACTTACGACATATCTCCGGATCTTCGTCGCTACCATCCTTACAATCTGCGTCTCCATCACACTTCCAGCTATCCAGAATACAACGTCCACTCGAGCGACACTTGAAATCCGACACCGGACAAGGCAGATCGCAGTTCTGTTCGTCGCTTCCATCACCACAGTCATCCGTTCCATCACAGATCGTCGTCGATGGCGTACAATTTCCATTACCACATTGGAACGTTCCCGCACGGCAGTGCCGTGCCGGACACGACTCCGGTTCGTCCGATTTATCCTTACAATCCGGTTCGCCGTCGCACTTCCAGAACCACGGAATACACTTCTCATCCATTCCTCCGCAGCGATGCTGTCCAGTCGTACAGTTCGCAATGCACGTCTTCATATCCCTCGCCAGGTAGAACTGATTCGGACAGGCACACTTATAGCTTGGGGCTCCCTCCTCAATGTAACCTTCCACGTTCAGATAGGTTGACTCCAGCGGAGGCGCTAGCAGACAAAGATGCGTACATCCTCCGTTGGTGCTTCCACACGGGTTGGAGTACGGCAACTGGCGCAGCGGATGGCTAATGTGAACATCGTACGGCCGATGGGTTGTATTCCGGATCACGGTGAAGTTTTGACCGGTAAATTTGTTCGCCCGAATGATCGCCTTCAAATTCCAATCCGTCCAATACAGCATATCATCGAAGATCGACAAAGCAAAGATGTGCGGGACCTTATTTCCTGAAAGGACAACATGCCTGTGACGACCCTCCAAATCAGCGAACGCTATGTAGTCCAAATGGGCGTCCGCCCAGTAGATGCGATCGGTGAAGTAGTCGATCGTCAACGCGTTTGGCCAAGCTATATCATCCTCCCACGTTAAAATTCGAGTGAAATTGGAACCATCCATACCCATCTTAGCGATGTAAGACTGCAAATGCCACGAGGTAAAGTACAGATACCCGATTCCAGGATGAACAACAATAGCCCGCGGATCAACAACGCCACTCTTCAGCGTCTTTCGTTTCGTTCCATCCAGCTCGGCAACATCCAAATTCTTCGAATGCCTATCCAACCAGTACAACTTCCGTCCAACCCAATCGATAGCAATACCCTCCAACCCATGCGAATCATGCTTCACCACCGGAATCTTCTCGATCTTCTCATCATTCCGCACCGAACCGAATTTCGACTTGAAGATCGTCTTAGCCGTCACGTCGCAGAAGTACATCTCCTGCTCCTGGTAGTCGAAATCGATCGCCACCACGTTCATCAGATCCTGATGGATCAGATTGTACTGCCGACCGTCGACCGACATGTTCCGCACGTAGTACTTATTGCTGAAGATCAACCACGGTTCCGTTGAGTCCTTGCGCTTGCAGGTGTGCTCATCGTTCTGCCGCTCGTAGTACCGTTCGTCACACTTGCAGTAGAATCCACCTGGTGTGTTGGAGCAGTGCTGCGAGCAAACGCCGGGCGTCTCGATGCACTCGTCTATGTCGGCGCACGCTTTGCCGTCCTCCAGAAGTCTGAAACGGGGGGGGAAGGAAGTAAATTGGATTAGCTTAATTCACGGATTATATGCTTTAGTTTTAATGACTGTTTTTAAAAGTAATTTATTGAATTGAGGGGTGAATTCGAACAATCAGAGGACAAATACAGAATGGTCTCTCGACTTGACCACATCCATCACACATCCATCGTCTACCGTCTTTTGCCCATCGTTCCTTGTCTATCGTATTGCTTCCATCATTCTTCGACTGTCGACTTCTGATCATCGTCTCTTGTCCATTGTCCCTCGTCCATCGTCCTTCGACCATCGTCCTTCGACAACCATCCCTCGATCATCTTTCCTCGGCACTATGGGCCAGAAATTAAAATTTCGTAACAAATATATTTGCGGTTAACGGCGTGTCTCAGCACAATGTGGTCTTCGGCAACTTTTTGAATGCAAAAAATGATGCATCTTTGGAAGGGGTCGTCCAATATTTACGTGTTACTTTAACAACAATTAAAGTAATAATTTTTTGTGTAAATTTTTTTTCACCTTTTTGGTTTCAAAATATTAAAGATAAACCAATTTCAAGTATTTTTTCTGAAGATACCAAACTTCTACCTTTTACCCATTTTCAGCAATAGACCTTTGTTTATAAACGACCTCTCAAATCACATTTCTTCTTGTAACATGTTTATTTCAACAGACAGCTCAATGTGATGTTCTAGACAACATTTTGCACATAAAAGAGAAATATTTTTGCTGAAGACTGTTTTATTTTTTCTGCATTAATTAATAAGATATAACTGATTTTAGGCTAAAACCGTCTGATGAAAAATGTGTATTTTTTCAAGGGTGGTGTCTTCGGAGAAGTAAAATAATAAAATATAGTGCATCTTCCTGCACTATTAGGGTGATACAAACTTTTCTTTTCTTAAATAATTTAAAAAAAAAGTTTTTTTCTTCAAAAGTTGCAGAAAATACTAAAATAAGCAACTTTGCTGAATAAAGTAACTATCTATCTCTTACCGGTTACGAAATATAATGAAAATGTGTTAAAAAAGAGCACTTAAAAATCAATTACACTCAATAACTTTGCACACGATTGTTTTATTTCTTTCAAATGTTCTACAAAGTTATTGAGTATGTTGAAATACATATTTTCTGTGAAGGCTGTTTGACGCTAGGAAGCATATTTATTAAGTTATAGATAGTTATAGAATGAAAAAAAATCCGCGCTGCCATATTCCCAGGTATTCTCTGAAATACACATTTGGGCAGATAGCTTTAATAATTCCCAAAAAATTGGTATGCAAACTAATTGCAGATACTTGCAGATGGCAGATATTCGGATTTTTCATCAGACGGTTTTTAACCTAAAATCGGCTATATCTTATTAGTTAATGCAAATAAAGCAAAACAGTCTCCAGCAAAAATATTCCTCTTTTATGTGCAAAATATTTTCTAGAACATCACATAGAGCTGTCTGTTGAAATAAACATGTTACAAGAAGAAATGTGATTTGAGGGGTCATTTATAAACAAAGGTCTATTGCTGAAAATGGGTAAAAGGTAGAAGTTTCATTACTTCAGAAAAATTACTTGAAATTGGTTTGTCTTCAATGTTTTGAAACCAAAAAGGTGAAAGAAAGTTTACTCAAAAAGTTATTACTTAAATTGTTGCTTAAGCAACGCTTAAAGATTGGACGACCCCTTCAAAATATGCATCAATTTTTTATTCAAAAAGTTGCCGAAGACCACATTGAGCTGAGACATGCTGTTTAACCGCAAATATTTTTGTCCCGAAATTTTAATTTCTGGCCCATAGTGCTGGGCCTGCGTTCATCAATGATCATGCCTCGATCATCGTCCCACATCCCTTGTCCATCGTCTTTCGGTTACCATCAATAAATCATAGACCATCGTCCCTCATCCAACGGGCATGGTTCCTCGTCCATCATCCCTTCTTCTACGCGCATCGTCCCTCTCTTTCGATCACCATCCTTCGACCATTTTCCATTGGCTATCATCCATCGAGCATCGTCCATCCTCCTTTAGTCATCATTCCACGACCACCGTCTCTCAAGTAACCATCTTCCCTCGTCCATCGGCCTTCGCCCCTAGACCACCGTCATTCGACCATCTTCCCTCGTCCATCGTTCTTCGACTACCATCCGTCATCTCGCGTCATCTCTCGTTGATCGTCTCTCGTTCAACGTCCACCGACCATCGTCTATTGTCCCTCGACCATCATTCGTTATCCCTCGACCACCGTCTATCGATCACCATCTCTCGACCATCTTCCGTCGTTTATCGTATCTCAACTATTGTCTCTTGATCATCATCTCTGGTCCATTGTCCGCCGTTAACCGTCCCTTGACTATCTTCTCTCGTCCATCGTTCATCGATCATCATCCCTCAACGATCCCACATCCCTTGTCCGTCGTGTCTCATCCTTTCTTGTTCGTTCACCATCCATAGATTATCATTCCACCTCCATCGTTTCTCATCCAACAGGTCTGGGCACCCTTCGACCAGCATCCTTCATTCATCATCCCTCGACCACCGTCTCTCGACCATCGTCCCTTGCTCATCATCCCTCGTCTATCGTCGCTCGTTCCCCGTCCACTCACCATCGTCCCTCATTTACCGTCCAATATTCTATGATTAATGGTGAAGTTCCATGGAAAAATTAAACCAGCTTTCAGATGGAGATGACGTGGTTAGTGATCCAAGCCTAACTTTTAAGAACTTGGTGGGTTCTGGAATTAACTGTTCCAGGGATTTTATCGACTAATCAACAACGACGCCGGACTGCAGGCAATTGCATGAGGCCACTGACGTGCCAGCAGACTGAAACATACTGGGACACGTGCCTGACCTTTTCTTTGAACTTCAGTACACTCAAACCTACTAAATCACCGTTGGGGGAACGGCAAAAAATCGATCGTAAAAAAGAGGATGCTAATTCGAATTTTGGACGCCAAAAAAGAGGACAGTAGTTCAAATTTTGGACGTAAAACGAGATGACGTTAATTCAAATTTTAAACATAAAAAAGTAAATTTATTGCGAAAGAATTTAAGATCCAGTTTCAAGTCCAATTTCAAAAGCAGATTTCAAAACTTACCAGTGTGGTAAGGAAAACGACACGAAATAAGAGATGAAAAAGGGAATAAAAGTAAACGGGCTTAAAAAAACGGAAAACTAGGCAAAAAACAGGAGATTTGACAGATAAAGCGAGAAAGAAAAGAAAGAAAACTAGGACAAACTGGACAGAAAATGAGAAAAAACTGAACAAAAAAGGAGAAAACATGGTGTAGAAATGGAGAAATGAATAGAAGAAATTACGTAAGCAGGAAAATTGAGAATGGAACAAAAGGAAATAAAACAAAACACAGAACATAATAAGAGGAAGAGCGGAACAGATGAAAACAAAAGCCGAGACTGGAAAAGAAGAAAAACGGGTCGGAAAATGAGGGAAAACGGAAGCAAAAAGACAAAAACGGTACAGAAAAAACGAAAAAATTAAAATCAGGAAAAACAAGACAGGAAAAAAAAGAAAGAGGAAACAACGGGTAGAAAAAAGGGAACTACAAGCGATAAAAAGAGGGAAAATTAGACAAACAGAGAAAAGATTGGGTAGAAAAGAAAAAAACATGTCAGAAAAAGTGGGAAACGGGGAAAAAATATAGGACAAACGCGACAAAAAAAGAGAACAAGAGAAACCAAAAGCGAAATTAAGAGTAGCGAGAGAGAAACCGTTAAAGGAAACGAGGAAAACAGGAAAAAGTGAGGGTTAAACGGGATATCAATGAGCAAGAAGAGAAATAGAAAAAAAGAAAACGGAAGAAAAAAGGGAGACGAACTTAACAGAAAAAGAGGAAGAACAGAAGATAAAAGAAAAAAAACAAAGAAAACAAAGAAAACGAGAGAGAAGATGAGGATATAAAAGTAGACAAAAACTGAAAAAGATATTGAAAAACGAAAAGAATAGGAGAAAATACGTGAGCAGGATAACTTAGAACCGAAAAAGAAGAAAAAAAGACGGACAAAAGCCCAGACTGAAAAAGAAAAGGCCTGAGAGAAAACGGAAGCAAAAAGACAATAACGAAACAGAAAAGAGAAAAACAAAAAATCAGAACTGATTTGAAAAGGGCGAACAGGAAAGGGGACAGGAAAAGAAGAGAAAACGGAGCCTACGGGCAGAAAAAGGGAAGCACGAGCGATAAAAGGAGGGAAAACGTGATAAATAGAGGAAAGACTGGACAGAGAGAGATAAAGCATGCCAGAAAAGGTGGTAAAACAAGAAAAAATATAGAGAAAACAAAAGAAACCAAACACGAAAGTAAGCATAGCGAGAGAGAAAAAAAGAAACCCGATAGAGGAAACGAGGAAAACGGCAAAAAGTCGGGGTCAAACGGGATATCATGGAACAAGAAGGGATCAAAATGAGAACGGAATAGAAAAATGCAACAGAAAAAGAAAAGAAAAACAGGAAAAATGAACCATAGAAAAAGGTTAGAACTGACTGTTAGGGTCAGGGAGTAAAGTGAGGTGAGTGCAAACTGAGTCTAAGTGCCCACAAACTGGAAACGAAAAAATGAAAGAAAAAAGACAGAAAACGGGAGAGAATATTACAATAAAAGAGTGAAAATAAAAGGAAAAACAAAACTGTAAATAAGAAAAAATGGGACAGGAAACGAAGAGAAACGAGGAAAGAAAATGTAAGCAAAAAAAGAAAGTGAGTGCAAAAAAGGAAGGAAAAACGGAACTGGAAAAGGAGCAGACAAGAAATAAAACGTGCTAGAGTGTAAGACGAGACATGTCAACCCTAATTTTAAGTTTTAAGCTTTATGTCTAATTTCGTGTCCGTACTTAAATTAAAGTCTAATTTAATATCTAATGCCCACCACAATAGATCAAAGAAGTGGTCGCAGTGGTGCAATACCCCCACAAAGGAAAAAAGTTCAATTCTAAGTCCAACGTACAATTGGACTACAATTGCAATTGGAATTGAACATGCAGTTCGAGTAGTCCAATCTCAAGTCCAATTTAATCCCAATTTTGAGTCAAATTTAAAGTCTGATTTGAAGTCTAAGTCTAAATAATTTAATTTAAGCCCAAGTCCATTTCCAAGTCTAAATTCAAGTGCAAATTCAATTCCATTTTAAAGTCCAATTTCAAATCCAGTTTCAAGAATGATTAAAAACTAATTTAGATTTGTTTCCAATTTTAAGTAAAGTGAGAATGAAAAATCCGAAGAAAAATCGGAAAATTATGTTCTGTAACTTGGAAAAAAAAATACGGAAACGAGTACTTGACAAATATTGGACAAGCGCGATAGAAAAAGTGGAAATACGCTAGAAACAAAAAGAAGAAAAACATGGCATGAACAAAATAACGAAAGAAAACACTAGATAGAAGAGAAAAAAGAAAAATCAGAGAAAAGAAAGGAAATGTCAAAGACAATAAGAAAAACGAGAAAAAAATGAGGACAAGCTGGACAAAAAATGAAACAAAAAATGAGAAAATACGAAAATATTTCGTAAATTAGGAAAACTGAAAACAGAAAAAGAGACAAATCAAAAAAGAAAACGCAAGAAAAACGGTGTAGAACGAAAAACAGAACACGAAAGAAAAGAAGGATATAAGAAGGACATAATAAGAGGGAAAGGGAAACAGACAAATATAATAAACGAGAAAATTGAACAGAAAGAGAAAAACAGAAATTAGGACTGAAAGGGGCGAAAAATAAGAGGGAACGGCAGGCAGAATAAGGGAAGAACAAAAGGAGGGAAACGAAGACTGGACAGAAAAAGGGAGATAACGTGTAAGAAAAAAGGTGCAACGAGATAAGAAAGGTAAAACAGAACAAAAATAAGAGAAACCAAAAAGGAGAAGAAGAATAGCGAGAGCGACAAAAGAAAACTGATAGAGAAAATGGGGAAAACGGGTAAACGAAGCATCTAAACGAATAAAAATGAAAAAGAAACAAACGGCTCTTTTTTCACCTTCACTTCACTTAAATTTTTTAGGTAAGAACCCAATTTGCAATTTCCGATTGTGACTCCCATCACCTGAATGACTGTGTGGTGACTGTATGAAATGAATAGGGCCCGTGAAGGAAGAGAGGCAAGTGTACGAAAAACGGAAAATCACAATAAAAGAGTGAAAAGAAGAAAAACTGGAAAAGAAAACGAAAAAAAAACCGGTGCAATGAAATTAAACACACCGGAAAGAAAAAACGAGACAAAAAAGAGGAAAAATGGAATGAAAAGGAAGAAAAGTAAGCAAAACTCAGAAACCGGCACTATAAAAAGTGGGAAACGGGGCTGGAGAAGAGGAAAAAGGTCCATCGATCATCAGTCCCTCCTCATTAGTCCATCGTCCCTAAACCATCGTTCGTTGTTCATAGTTACTCGTCCAATATCCCTTGCCCATTATCCCCCGACCATCGTCCATCACCCCTGTCCACCGTTCCACGGCCATCGTCCATCGTCCGTCAACCAATGTGTTCCTCACCCGTCGTGCCTTGTCTCTCGTCCATTGCATAGTAGTCCAAAAGGGCGAAAAGTGGAACTTTTTTCCTAATGTGTTTTGTTTTCATTTTATCGTTTATGGTTTTCAGCACTTTTGTTCTTATGAATATCCCCCTTAATGTAAAATTGTCAAAAGTTAGTCATCGCTTACTATAATGAAAATAAAAAAATAACTTTTTTGTGTTAAGAAGTAAAGACATAGCTTCTTTAGCAAAGTTGTAAACAATATAAAAACAAGCAACTTTGCGGAAGAAATCAAATTTCTATCTTTATCGAGTGCTGAACTATAGGGCATATTCTTCAAAACTTCTTTAAAAATTGCTTTTTTCATACTTAGCTTTTCTTAGTTGCATTATATAAGAATACAATGTTTTAGGAAATTATCGAGGCACTCAAAATACACGTTTTTGCAGAAGACCGCAAATCTGTTGAACCTTTACTTGCTAAGTTATTGCATGTTAAAGCTTTAAGTTTCCACAGCTTCACGAGCCCATGGGGTAAATTAGGGGCAAGCGGATTTATCAAATCAGCGCATCATCTTAAAGCTTAAGACAAGTACTATAAACTTGTATGGGTTCCGCTTGTCCCCAACTACTCAAACGAGAGTACGGCAAGCATACGTTTTATGTGTTTCGCGTTCGCTAAAGGCTCCTCGATGCACGTCCATTTTTTTTGTAAGTAGATAGACACATGGTTTCTTAGGCAAAGTTATAGAAAATATAAAAGCAAACAACTTTGCTAAAGAAATGACATTTTTATCTCTATCGAGTGCAGAGCTATAGAGCATTTTCTTTGGAAGCTCTTTAAAGATAAGTTTTTCATACTTAGCGTATGTTGGTTGCATTTTACAAGAATATATGGTTCTAGGCGATTATTGAAGGACTCAAAACACATGTTTTTGCAGATGGCTTCAAATCTCTAGGACCTTTCCCTAAAAAGTTATCACTTATTTAAGCTTTATTTTTCCTTAACGTCACGAACCAAAAGCGATTACTTTGTAAGGAAAGGTCCTAGAGATTTGCAATCTGCTGCAAAAACGTGTATTTTGAGTCTTTCAATAATCGCCTAGAACGATATATTCTTGTAAAATGCAACCAACATGAGCTAAGTATGAAAAACTAATTTTTAAAGAATTTCGAAGGAAAATGCCCTATAACTCTGCACTCGATAGAGATAGAAATTTCATTTCTTTAACAAAGATGTTTGCCTTTATATTTTTTATAACTTTGCCGAAGAAATCATCTGTCTATCTACTAACATAAAAGAACAGACGTGTATCGAGCCTTGAGTGAGCGCGAAACACATAAAACGTATGCTTGCCGTACTCTCATTTGAGTAGTTGGGGACAAGCGGAACCCACCCAAGTTTATAGTACTTGTCTTAGGCTTAAAGATGAAGCACTGATTTCATAAATCCACTTGCCCCATTTTACCCCATAGGCTCGTGAAGCTATGAAAATTTAAAGCTTGAATATATGATAACTTAGAAAGTAAAAGTCCAAGAGATTTGCTGTATTCTGCAAAAACGTGTATTTTGAGTGCTTTGATAATTTCCTAGAACAATGGGTTCGTGTAAAATGCAACTTACAAAAGCTAAGAATGAAAAACTAATTTTTAAAGAAGTTTCACAGAATATGCCCTATAGTTCAGCACTTGATAAAGATAGAAATTTTATTTTTTCAGCAAAGTTGCTTGTTTTTACATTATTTACAACTTTGCCGAAGAAGTTTTGTCTATACTTCGTAACAGAAAAAAGTTATTTTTTTAATTTTCATAATAGCGAGCAATAACTAACTTTTGACAGTTTTACATTAAGGGGGACATACATACGAACAAAAATGCTGAATACCGTAAATGTGTGTCTGACGTTATTTTTTTGTGGAATTTCTTCAAAGAGTTATATCATTTTGTCAGTCAACTTTTTCAGCTGCAATTCTACATGGTAAGTTATTACATCCAAATTATCCAAATTGTACTCACTTGTATCCTTGATTACAATCACAGTAGTATCCGGTCAGCGTATCCACGCACTTGTGCCCACACCGATGTATCTCCACCTTGGCGCACTCGTCTACATTGCAGTGCAGCGGTTCGTCCGATTCATCCGAACAGTCGGGCACCTTGTTGCACACCAGCTGATAATCGATACACTGCCCATTCTGGCAAGTAAACTTACCATCCGGACAGGTATTGTTCTCCTTCGTACAACCAACCTCGTCCGAGTGATCACCGCAATCGTCCTCCCCGTCGCACCGATACTGATTCCGAATGCACTTGAAGTTCTGGCAGGTAAACTCCTGCGTCGAACACGTCTTGTACTGGCTGTTGCAGTTCTTACCCTCATCCGACCCGTCACCGCAGTCGTTATCGTGATCGCAAACCCAGCCCTAAGAAAGTCGGAAAAACCAAAATGAAATTTACACAGATTCCACGGGTTTGTGCGTTTGGGAACTTACCTGATTGATGCACCGTCCGTTAGCGCACGTGAACTGATCGTCGCTACACGGTTGTGGCGTTGGACAATTGTGTAGGGTTGTATTCTCGTCGGCACCATCCACACAATCCGGATCACCATCGCAAATCCACTTCTTCGGAATGCACTGAGCCCTAGCCCAAGCCTTATTCTCCTGGCAGGTGAATTCGGTTTCCTCGTCACACTTTCGATCATTGCACTGGTGTCGATTATCTTCGTCACTGTTATCCAAACAATCGTTGTCTCCATCGCAGATGTAAATTCGTGGAATACAGTTGCCGTTGTCGCACGTGAACAGATCACCGAAGCACGTACGTCCTTCGGACTTGCAGTACTCCGGCGGTTCGTCGGCTCCATCACCACAGTCATCGTCTCCATCGCAATACCAAGTAGCCGGAATACACCGATGATTCGGACAGCGGAAACTGTTCTGCGGACACGTCCGCTGCGCACAATGCAGCGGATCCTCATCAGAATTGTCCCCGCAATCGTTATCCCCATCGCACAACCAATACGGTTCCACACAGATATTGGTCTTATCACACTTCAAATGATTCGCCGGACAGGTCGTGTTCTTCGGGCACCGTTCGTGCGTTTCATCGGACGTAGCGTTATCCTTACAGTCGTTAACTCCATTACAAACCTGGCTCTGCGGAATACATCTTCCGTTCAAACAGGTAAACTCCCCATCCACACACGGTGGATAGGAACAATTCTCCTCATCCGAACCATCCTTGCAATCGTTCTCGTGATCACACTTCCACGACTTGAAGATACACCGTCCATTGTTACAACGGAACTCGTTCGGTCCGCACGAGTGGAACGCACAGTAGTTAACGTCTTCGTCCGAATTGTCCCCACAATCGTCATCCCCATCGCAGGACCACATCCGCGAGATACACTTTCCGTTTTGACAGTAGAATTTACTGGAATCACAGGTGTGATTCTTCGGGGCGCACATCCGACCCTCGTTGACCGGTTTCGTCGAATCGTCACACTTGCATTCCGCTTTTCCGTTCAGGCCCGGGTGGCAGCTCTGCGCACAACCGCCGTTGTTCTGCAGGCAAGGGTTTGCCTGGCACTGCTGGCGGCTGTGGCTGTAGACGTGAATGTCCCGAGGGGAGTCCTCCAGGCGTTTGACCATTTCGACCATGTTTGCGCCGGTGTGCTTTTCTGCGCGGTAAACACCGCGCAGCTGAAGGTCCGTCCAGTAGATGTAGTTTCGGAAGACGGTGATCGCGAAGGGGTAGATTGTGGCTGAGACCAGAACCTCGCGGTTCTTTCCGTCCAGCTTGGAACGTTCGATTTTTTCACGGACTGCGTCCGTCCAGTAGAGCATTCGTTCGTCGTAATCGATTGCAAGGCCGCTGGGTTGTGAAAGGTCCTTATCGATGATGGCTCGCTTCAGCGAGCCTGCCATGGTGGTGCGGAAGATCTTTCCGGACGTTCCGAAGCGTCCCCAATCGGTGAAGTACAGGGTACCGTTGCATGGGTCGAGAACGATCGCCCGTGGGCGTTCGACTCGGGAGATCATTACTAGGTCCGAACCGTCCAGGTTCATGGCGTAGATCGAATTGTTCGAACTGTCCGTCCAGTAGATCTTCTTCTGGGTCCAATCGTAGGCGATACCTTCCGGATTGATGCCACGGGTGATCACGGGGACGATGCCTGCGGCATCCGGTTTGTCACCCTGCATGTAGGCGATCTTCGCCCAGGGGCGAATTTGCGTGAAGAACAGCTTGTTGTCTGCATAGTCGAAGTCCAGCCCAACGACGTTGGTTAGGTTGACCACCGGAGCGAACGGGACGTTCGTCGAGGTGTGATCCAACTCGATGGCTCTGATTTCCGTTCGCGTGGAGAATACTACGTATTCGTCGGTTAGGACGCAGGTGCGTCCATCGCTGAACAGTCTACCGACGGCGCAGTCGCACTTGAAGCTTGGCTTTTGGTTGTACTCCGGTGGGAAGCTGAAGCACAGCTGGTCGCAGCCACCGTTTCCGAGTCGAAGGCACGGGTTGTTGTCGTCCATCGGTTGGTTGTTGATGTCGTAGATGGCGATGTCACGCAGTTTTTGCAGGTTTGTACGGACCTTTTCCGGTAGGGTCGTATTGCCGGGGAATTTGGAGGCCTTGAACACCGTGAGTAGGTTACGATCGACCCAGTAGATGTCGGTTAGGAATACGGCGATCGCCATCGGATTGGCAAGGTTTCGTCGGATCACCTGGCGGTTGCCGCCGGTGTAGGAGACCTTCTGAATCATGTCCAGCTTGGAGTCCACCCAGTAGACGTCGTGCGTTAGCATGTCCACAGTGAGATCACGTGGGTTGGATATTCCCGAGGTGACCACCGGGGTCCAGTTGGACCCATCTAGGTAACATTTACCGATTCTAGGGTACTGTCCGTAGTCGATCCAGTACAGAAGGCGTTTGATGGGATTGACGGCCAACTCACGAGGGGCATCGTTGGTGGTTTTAACGATGATCTTTCGATGCGTTCCGTCCAGCCAGCTAACCTCGACGTAGTTTTCGTGCGGGAAGACATTGGTGAAGTACATGTTTCCTGCCACCCAATCGATCGCGATCCCCCGGATTCCGTTGCTTCCAATGCCGTCCTTGATGATGTTCTGCAGTTCGGTACCGTTCGGACGAATACGGAAGATTCCGTTCCAATGACCTCGGTTGTATTCAACCCAGTAGATCCACGATTCTCGGTAGAGAATGTCAACGTGTAGGATGTGATGACCGGGTCCGGTGATCGGTACCATTGCCTCCGAGGTGTCTTTCAAACTATAACCTCGGGTCATGTCTAGCTGGGAGACTACAGCGAACGTCTTGTAGGGCGTGCACGCCACCTCATTTTCCTTCTTGTAACCAATTCCGCAAGCACAAACCCGAGCACTGTTCTTGTGCGGGATGCAAATGTGCTCGCAACCGCCGTTGCTCATCGTACACGGATGCTGCAGCATCGATCGCTTCTTGTAGATGATCATGTTCTTCAGGTCCGGTTCGTTGTCCATAATGGTCTTCGCATTGTCGCCATTGGGAAGATCAACCCGAACGATCTTCTCGTACGTTGGGTCCATAAAGTACAGCCTGGATTCCAACACTCCAAGACCCCGCGGTTTGGAGATCGAGTGTTCCTCGCTGAGAATGGTCTTTTTGTTGTTCTTGTCGTAATCGATCGACATGATCGCCGGTGGGTACTGGGAACTGTAGTAAACCATTCGCTTATCGGCATCCACGGTGATCGCTTCCGGGTATTGGATCGTGTCATCCAGAATGGAAGGTTCGGAACCATCCATGTTCGACATAGCAACCTTCGTCGGTACCCCAAAACCACCCTCATCTATCCAGAACAGTTTACCATTCGCCGGATCCAAAGCGATTTGCTTCGGCTTCGAAACCGAAGTCTTATTCCCATCGTTAACCAAAACAATCGTCCGGTACTTAACCTTCCCATCCACGTTGATCGCCTCGATATTGCTAGCCATCCGATTACCGATAAACAAATTCCTTCCAATCCAATCGAAAGCAATGGTGTACGCAGCCCCGACCAATCCATTATCGACCCCCAGGAACTCCGTCTTATTCCCCCCTCCGTAGGGACTCGTAAAGATCGTACAATTCTCATCATCATCCTCCTTTCCTTGCACCCAGAACAGGGTCTCCCCCTTCCGATCGTAGTCCAAACTAATCCCACTATCGATACCAACGACCGGAATCAAACTACCGGCACGAACATCCCCCCCATTGAAGGGCACATCCACAATCTGATTACCCTTCAGCACCATCAGGTAGGCATTCTCCTCCTCAACGCACTTATCGTTCGCCACCAGCTTATAACCCGGTTTACACTTGCACGAGAAGCCGGACTTCTCCGACGGGCTGAGCAGGCACATATGCTGACAGGTTGCCGTCTTGCAGGGGCTCTCGTACATGGGCTGCAGCGACGGATGATGAACGTGGATCGACAGAGGTTGCGAGATCAGATGACTCACAACGGTCTGGTTCGTTCCACGGAACTTATTGGCCGACAGAACTCGGTTCAGCTGTCGGTCCGTCCAGTAGAGGGTGTCCTCGAACAGTGACAGCGAGTGAGCGTGCAGAAGATAATGACTAGCGGCCAGCACCTGCTGGCGACCCGTTCCATTGTAGTAGCAGAAGTCGATGAAATCCAGCTTCGAGTCGGCGAAGTAAACCCTCTGCGTTGCGATGTCCAACGTAAGACCGTTGGGCCAGTAGATTTTGGTGTTGATGATGGTTTCACGCATTGTTCCGTCCATGCCGATGCGTTCGATGCGAGGATTCTCACCCCAATCCGTCCAGAACAACCACTTGGCGTTGGGACTTGGATCCAGACACATTCCACGCGGTTGAGTGATGTTTTCCCGCACCAGAACCAGCCGATTAGAACCATTTTCATTACACACCTCGATGGTGTTCAGTTTACTATCCAACCAGTACAGGTTTTGACCGATCCAATCGTAAGCTAGACCTTCAACCAGATCCAACCCAGTGGAGATGATCTCCTGAGGTTCCTGACCGCGATCCAATCGAGAAATCTTCTTCAACTTCATATCACTCCAGAAGATCGTTCCGGTGTGCATGTTCGAAGCAGTGGCCACAACATTTTCCACAATGATCGGTACCCGTTCGAGACCCTGCTCGTTCAGATCCGCCACCAAGATCGAGTGCCGGTTGGAGATGATCAAGAACGCCGACGAATGATTCACCGCCTTGCAGGTGTGCTTGTTCGGTTCCAAAATGTATCCATCCTTACACGAACAGAAGTACGAGCCCTTGGTATTGGTACAGATCTGCGAACAAAGACCCGGAGGGTCGCACTCATTCAAATCCTTGCAGGTGAAATTATCCGGGGCGAGTTCCTCGCCCGGAGGACAAATACACAAAGCCCCCAGCGGAGTCTTCTGACAACCGTTGGAACACAAACCGGATTGATGCTGACATTGAGCCAAATCACATCCCAATCCTTCATCCGCTCCGTTGGGACAATCCTCGACATCATCACAAACCGAGGTTAGGTTCACGCAGCGTCCCGTAATACCCGGACAAGCCCACTGTCCGTGCGGACATCTCAACGGTGGCGTTACACAGGCATGCTCCACCCCCTCATCCGAGTTATCCCCGCAATCATCCTTACCGTCACAAATATACGACTTATAAACGCACTTGGAATTCTTACACTTGTAGAAATTATTCGGACACGTAATCCTCCCGCACTCTTCCTCATCCGAATGATCCTCACAATCATTAGACCCATCACAGTGCCAAGCCACCGGAATGCACACCCCGGACGACTTACACCGGAAATGTTTCTCCAAATTACACTGATTCGGTTCCATCGTGGGACACCCCAACTCATCACTCCCGTCATTACAATCCGGAATCCCATCACACTTATACGTCTCCTCCACACACTGCCGCAAATCATTACACTTAAACTGATTCGCCAAACACGTAATCGGCGGACAATCCTTCTCATCCTGCTTATCGAAGCAATCGTCATCCCCGTCGCAAACCCAGCTCTGCGGAATACAGTGCCCCGTCCGGGGGCACGTAAACTGAAAATAGGCACAAGTCTTCTCCGCACAAAAGTCGCCCTCATCCGACCCGTCGCCGCAATCGTTTTCACTGTCGCACTTCCAAATGTTCGGAATGCAGCGTCCGTTTTCGCACGCGTACTGCGACGCCGCGCAGGTCACGTTGCCGCACTCGAACTCGTCCGAGTGGTCGCCGCAGTCGTTCTCGTGATCGCACCGGAAGTTCAGCGGGATGCACCGGCCCGACTTGCACTGGAACTCGTTGGTGCCACAGGTTGGTTCTGTGAATTTTGGGGGAGAAAGCGAACAAAAATAATGATTTAATAAGGTCAGTAAGCTACAGTACTAGTAAAAGTTCGTCCCATTTTATTTGAAATTTTTAGTTTATCGCTCAAATGTGAATGAAAACTGTTCAATTTATCTAAAAAGCGTAAACTGCTACCTGTCTGTCCTTTTTTATCTTGTTTTTACCTTTTTTGTCGGCTTGCTGTAATTTTCTACGGGTTTTTCTGCTTCCTTTTATTATTTTCGGTTTCCTTTTGGTCCTTTTCTGTTTCTTTTTTGGCCCCTTTCTGTCGACTTTCTGACCGTGTTCTATCTCCTTTCGGCTCCTTTCTGACATCTTTCTGTCCTTTTCTGATTCCTTTCTGTCCTTTTCTGACTCCTTTCTGTGCTACTCTAGCCTCCTTGCTGTTATTTTTACATTTTTGCTATCTTTTTGTTTTGATTCTTTCTTTGTTTCGACATTTTTCGGTCTTTATTCCGTTTTGGATGCATTTTTCAATGTCTTATTTTGTTCCTTTTTATGTCGTTTTCTTTCTTTAAATCTCTTTTTCTCCCTGTTTCTGGCACTTCTGTCCCCTTTTTTCTGTATGTTTGTTTTTCTTCTGACTCTAAAGAACGCTCCTTTGTTTTTCTATTTTAACTTTCTTGTTTTTTCTTTTATTGTTACTGTTTTACTTCTTATCTCTTTGTCTATTAACAATTTTTTGTCATTTTCTGTTTTTCACTGTATTTCTGTTTTTCCATTTTTGTCTTTTTCTACTGTTTTGTCTTTTTTCCTGACATTTTGCTATCTTCTTCAGCTTAATTTACAATTTGCCTGTCCTTCTTGGTTTCCTTTCTGTTCTTTTCAGTCTCTTCTCTGTCTCCTTTTTGTCTTTTTCTTGCTTATTTCCGCCTTTTTATACTTTTGCTATCTTTTCGCTGTCTTTTATTCTATTTTTATTTCGTCATTTTTTGGTCTTTATCCCATATTTCATGTTTATCGCCGTTTTTCAAGTCTTTTTCTATTGTTCATGCCCTTTTCCGTCTGTTTTCTTGGTATTTTGGTCCTTTTCTGTTTTTATATCTCTTATTATATCCTCTGATTCTCTGTCTACCCTAGCAGATTTTTTCTGTCTTTTTTACTGAAGTATTTTGGGCGTCTTTGTGGAACACGAAGATTGAAATTAAAGAAAACACGATTTCACGATTGAATTCTACTATTATTTCCACTATTAAACTATAATAACTAACTATAAAGATATTTTTTTCTGTCACTTTTTTTGCCGTTTTGATTTTCTCATTTGATTTTGTTGAGTTTTTTCTTTCTGTCTGCCTTATTTTTTTTATTGTTTTTCTTTTTTGCTATAATAATAGCTTGGAATTTTTGTCTTTTTCATATCCTTTTTCTGTCTTTCTTCATGTTTTTGTCTTTTTCTCGTCTTTTTTCTGATTTTCTTATGTATTTTGTCTTATGTTGGTTTTTTATATCGTGTTTTCTAAACTTTTGTTATTTTGTTCTCTTTCCTAGATTTCTAGATATCTTTTCCTGTGTGTTTTATGTCCTTTTCCTTTCTTTTTTCTATTTTCTTGTCTGGCTTTGTTCTTTGTTTCTTTTTTTACTTTTTTCTTGTTTCTTTTTTAAATCGTTTCTCTCTCTCCTCTCCATTCTTGCTCTCTATCTACAACTCTTTCTCTTTGTTCCCCGTTTGTCTCTCTAACTCACTCTTGTTCTCTTCTCCTCTTTTCTCCTTTTCGCACTCTTTCCATTTTGTCTTTTCTCGGGCTGTCTTTACCTATTTGGTTTTTTGTTTTTCTGATCTTTTTCGTTCCTCTTTATCCTCTTGTCTTTATGTACTTTTTCTGTTCTTTTCTTTTGTCTTTTTCAGGTATGTTGCCTGTCAGGTTTTTGCCTGTCTGTCATGCCTTTTTCCATATCTTTTTCTTCCCATGTAACAATTTGGGTTTTGTTATACTCTTATGATGGCATTTAAGACCAAAATTGGTCATGAAAACCGCCATAAGAGAGCAATAAAACTCACATTGTTGCTTGGGTTGTCTATTTTTTTCCATGTCTTTTTCATGTATTTTCATGTCTTTTTCATGACTTTTTAATTTAATGTTTATATTTTGATGTTTTTTCCGCTTTTGGTCTGCCTGGTTTTGGTTTTTCGTTTTTTTATTGGCCGTTTTTTCTTTGCTTTTTGTTTTCTTCGTGTCTGTTTTATATCTGTTTCATGTCTTTTCCATATCTTTTCATGTCTGTTTTATGTCTCTACCATGCCTCTTTCATGTCTTTGTCGTCTTTTTCATGTCTTTTTAACGTCTTTTTCATGTTTTTTCATGTCTTTTATATGTCTGCTTCATTTAATGTATATGTTTTGATGTCTTTTTATGTATTTTTCCGCTTTTAGTTTTTGAGTCGTTTTTTCTTTGCTTTTTGTTTTTTTTTGTGTTTGTTTCATGCCTTTTTCATGTCTTTCTAGCCGGTTCCAAACATTTTTTCATATCTTTGTTTTGTCTTTTTCATATCTTTTTCATGTTTGTTTCATGTCCTTTTTATATCTTTTGCAGATCTTTTTCAGCTTTTTCAGTCGTTTTTTCTTTGCTTTTGTCATTTAGATTTTTTTGCTATTTTATATCTGTTTCATGTCTTTTTCAGAACTTTTTTAGGTCTTTTTCAGGTCATTTTTGCATCTGTTTCAAGCCAGTTTCATATCTTTTTTATGTCTTTTCCAGGTTTTTTAGTCGTTTGTAAGTCTTTTCTGGGACTTTTTCAAGCATTTTTTTATGTCTCTTTCCTGTCTGTCTGTCATGTCTTTTTCAGGTTCTTTTCAGAACATTTTTGGGACTTTTCAGGTCTTTTTATGTCTGTTTCAAGCCTTTTTCAGTACCTTTTTAATGGGGTTTTCAGGACTTTACGCCTTTTTCCGGTTTTTCAGTCGTTTTTTCTTTGCTTTTTGTTTAGTTTTCTTGCTGTTTTATATATGTTTCATGTCTTTTTCAGAACTTTTTTAGGTCATTTTCAGATCTTTTTCAGGACTTTTTTAGGTCTTTTTAGATTTTTTCAGGTCTTTCCTAGGTTTTTTTGTCTGTTTCATGCCGATTTCATGGCTTTTTTAGAACTTTTTTAGGTCTTTTTCAGGTCATTTTTGCATCTGTTTCATGCCTGTTTCATATCTTTTTTATGTCTCTTTCATGTCTTTTCCAGGACTTAGTCTTTTTCAGGTTTTTTAGTCGTTTGTAAGTCTTTTCTAGGACTTATTCAAGCCTTTTTCATGTCTTTTTCCTGTCTGTCTGTCATGTCTTTTTCAGGTTCTTTTCAGAACATTTTTGAGTCTTTTTCAGGTCTTTTTATGTTTGTTTCATGCCTTTTTCAGTACTTTTTTATCTGTTTTTTAGGATTTTATGTCTTTTTCCGGTTTTTCAGTCGTTTTTTCTTTGCTTTTTGTTATTTAGTTTTTTTTTTTTTTGCTGTTTTATATCTGTTTCATGTCTTATTCAGAACTTCTTTAGGTCATTTTCAGATCTTTTTCAGGACTTTGTTAGGTCTTTTTACATTTTTTTTCAGGTCTTTTTCAGGTATTTTTGTCTGTTTCATGCCGATTTCATGGCTTTTTCATGTCTTTTTCAAAACATTTTTAAGTCTTTTTCAGGTCTTTCTTGTATCTGTTTCATGCCTGTTTCATATCTTTTTCATGTCTTTTCATGTCTTTTCCAGGATTATATGTCTTTTTCAGGTTTTTTAATCGTTTTTCATTCTTTTGCGGGACTTTTTCCAGCCTTTCTGTCTTTTTCCTGTCTGTCTGTCTTGTCTTTTTCATGTCTTTTTCAGAACATGTTTACGTGTTTCAGTTCTTTTTTATATCTTTTTCATGTCTGTTTTATGTTTTTTTCATGCCGGTTTCAAGTCTTTTCCAGAACTTCCTTTTATGTCTTTTTCAGGACTTGTCTTTTTCAGGTTTTTAGTGGTTTTTTCAGCCTTTGGCGGACTTGTTCAGATGTTTTTAAAGCATTGTTTTCTGTCTTTTTCCTGTCTGTCTGTCATGTCCTTTTCAGTTTTTTGGGTCTTTTTCAAGTTTTTTTCAGGTTCTTTTCAGAACATTTTTGGGTCTTTTTCAGGTTTTTTTATGTCTTTTTCATGCATTTTCAGCACTTTTTTTATGTGTTTTTCAGCACTTTGTCTTTTTCAAGTTTTTCAGTCGGTTTTTCTTTGCTTTTTGTCATTTTGTTTTTTTTTTTGTGTCTGATTTATATCTACTTTCATGCCTGTTTCATGTCTTTTTCTGGTCTTCAGAACTTTTTTGGATCTTTTTTAATGTCTGTTTTGTCTTTTTCATGTCCTTTTAACGCCTTTTTCATTCATGTAGTTTTTTCGGTGGTTTTTGTTTGCTTTTGTTCTTGACTTTTGTAATTTTTCGTCCTTTCAATGAGCTTTTTTCTGTCCTGCTTATTATACAGTAAGGCCATTAAAAATATTTTAAAAAGTTTTTGTCCCTCCGGTGTTGGGCCAGTAAAGGGGGGGGGGCAGGCTGCAGAGTGTGACAAAAACTTTAAAAATAATTTGCAGTGGCCTTATTGCTTGGAATTTGCGTATACACTTTCTTTTGTTTTATCGTTTTTCTGTCTTAAGCTTTCTTTTTATGTCATTTTCCTGTTCTTTTTTTGTTGTTTTTGTCATTTTTTCTGTGTTTCGTCTTTTTCTATTTTTAAATGTTTTTTTTTGTTTTTTATTGAATTCTTTTCCAGTTTTTCAGCCTTGGTCTTTGTTTTTTTTATTTTTGTCTGGTTTTTATATTCTTTTTATCACCTTTTTTGTCTTTTTCGGACTATTGCCTTGTTTTAACTTTTACTGTCTTGGTTTTAATTTGTTCTGTCTTTTTTGGTTTATTTCCTTGTTTTGGTTCTTTGTTAAACCTATTTTTGATTCTGGTTATTTATTTATTTTTACTGTCTTACTTATTCGTGTATTTTTCTGTCTTTTATCTTTTTTTGTTTCTGCCTTATTTTTTCTGTCTTGTTTTGGTTTTGTTCTGTATTTTTGCTTTTCATCCTTGTTTTGGTTCATTTTTCTGTGTTGTCCTTGTGTTGTCGTCTTTTTTCGCTTTGTTTTGGTTTATGTCTTTTTTCTTTTTTCGTTCATCTAATTTTGTTCTGCCTTTTTTCTGACTTAGTTTTGTTTTTCTGTATCCTTTTTTTCGCTTTTCCTCGCTTATTTTTCACTCTTCCTATCTAAAAATGTTGTTTTGCTTTTTCACTTTTTATCGTCTGTTCTGTCTTTTCTGCTTCTCTGTCTGGTTTGGTTTTGTTCTGTTTTTTCCTTGTTTTGATTCTTTTTTCTGTAGTCTTTCCTGTTTTTGTCTTCCTCTGGCTTTAGTCTTGTCTTTTTAATTTGTTCCGTTTTTTCATGTCTTGTTTTTCATATCTTTTTCATGCCTGTTTCATGTATTTTGCATGAATATTTAATATATTTTTCATGTCGCCCCGTGTCTTTTTCTCAGGTCTTTTTCATGTACTTCTAATATCTTTTGCATGTCTTTTTCATGTCCTTTTCATGTCATTTTACGTCTTGTTGATTTTTTTCACGTCTTGTTTATTTTTTTTATGTCTTTTTTATCTTTCACAAGTCTTTTTCATGTCTTTTATCTTTTCCAAGTCTTTGACATTTTCATACCTTTTTCATGTTTTTTTCATATTTGTTTCATGTCTTTTTCCTGTCTGTCTGTCATGTCTGTTTCATGTCTTTTTCATGTCTTTTTCATCTCTTTTTAAGTCTTTTTTGTGTCTTTTTCTCGGTTGGGAGAGGCTGTTCGAGTCAATAGGATCGTAGCAACTGGCCCTGCAATTGTCCTGTACTCTAACAGCTGGCTGCGAAGTCTGTCGTATAAAAACAGAAGGTCAAGTTTCGATAACGGAATGTAGCACCTAGGCTTTGCTTTGCTTTCGTTTCTTTTTTATCTTTTTCATGTCTTTGCCATGCCTTTTTCGTGTCTTTTTCAGGACTTTGTCAGGTATTTTTGTGTCTTTTTGATGCCTGTTTCATGTTTTTATCATGTCTTTTTCCTGTCTGTCTGTCATGTCTTTTTCATATTCGTTTCATGTCTGTTTTATGTCTTTTTTATCTTTTACAAGTCTTTTTCATGTTTTTTCAGGACTTTTTAGGTCTCTTTAGGTAGGTTGTTTCAGGTCCTTTTCATCTCTTTTTCATTTCTTTTTTATGTCTTTTTCGTGTCTTTTTTATGTCTTTGCCATGTCTTTTTCAGGACTTGGTCAGGTATTTTTTATCTCTTTTTGTTGCCTGTTTCATGTTTTTTTCATGCCTTTTTCCTGTCTGTCTGTCATGTCTTTTTCATATTCTTTTCATGTTAGTTTTATGTCTTTTTTATCTTTCACGCGTCTTTTTCATGTCTTTAGTCTTTTCCATGTCTTTTTCATCTTTTTCAGGTTTTTTCAGAACTTTTCGTCAGGTATTTTTTATGTCTTTTTGATGCCTGTTTCATGTTTTTTTCATATCTTTTTCCTGTTTGTCTATCATGTCTTTTTCATATCTTTTCATGTCTGTTTTGTCTTTTCAAGTCTTTTTCATGACTTTTTCAGAACAGATCTTTTCCAGGTTTTTTTAGGTCTTTTTCACGCCTTTCTCAGGTTTTTTTTCAGATCTACTTCATGTCTTTTTCATGTCCTTTTCAGGATTTTGTTAGGTAAATTTTATGTCTTTTTGATGCCTGTTTGATGTTTTTTCATGTCTTTTTCCTGTCTATCTGTTTTACGTCTTTTTCATGACTCTTTCATGTCTTTTTCATATCTTTTTTATCTTTCACACGTCTTTTTCATGTCTTTAATTTTTTCCATGGCTTTTTCTTATCTTTTTCATGTTTTTTCAGAAATTTTTAGGTCTCTTTTAGGTTGTTTCAGGTCATTTTCAGGTTTTCTTCAAGTCTTTTTCAAGACTTTTCTCTGGTATTTTTTTGTCTTTTTCATGCCTGTTTCTTGTTTGTCTGTTTTTTCATATCTTTTCATGTCTTTTCCTTGTCTTTTTCTTGTCTTGTCTTTGTCTTTTTCATGTCTCTTTTTATGTCTATTCAAGTCTGTACATGTTCATTTTCTGCTTTTGGTCTGCCTTGTTTTAGTTTTTAACGCTGTTTTTTGTCTTTTTGTAATGTTTTGTCTTTTTTATGTCCCGTTTTGCATTTTCGGCCCTTTTTCTATCCTGCTTATTACATTATTTTTGTTATTTCTATTTTTTCGCATTGTTTTAGTATTTTGTTTCTTTTTGTCATGACTTTTTTTCTATTTAGTCTACATACTTTTCCAGATTTCTTACTGTTTTCTATTATTTTTTAAATTTTATTTTATTGTTTCTTTTCTTTTCGTCATTTATCTGTACTTTTTCTGCCTTTCTCTAATTTTTTCTGTGCCTTTTTGTTTTTTTTATATCTTGAGTCTTTTATTTCATTTTGTCTTTCTTCTTTCTTGTGATTTTTCGTCTTTTTCATATCCATTTTCTGTCATTCTTACTTTTTTCTCTTTGTCTGTTCAACTTTTTCTCCTTAATGTCCTTTTTTTGTCATTTGTCTATATCCAGACTTTTGTCTTTCTCCGTCCTTCTCAGATTTTTCGGTCTTTATCCCGCGGTTTTTCTGTTCTTGGTTTCTTTCTGCATGTGTTTTGATTTTTTCTGTTTTTTTACCAACGATTTTTCGTCCATTTCATTCCTTTTTCTGTCTGTTTTCCTATCTATTTTCATGTCTTTTTAATTTTTTCAATGCCTTATTCACGTCTTTTACATGTTCTTTTAATATTTTTTTCATGTCATGTTTGTCTTTTCGTGTTTTTTTTTGTTTTTGGTCTGCCTAATTTTGAATTTTTCGGTTTGTTTTTTCTTGGTCTTTTTGTCATTTTTCGTCTTTTTTATATCCTTTTCCTTGATAATTTTTTTCTTTTTCTTTTGAGAGTTTTTCATCATGTGTTTTTTCTATTTTTTCCATCTTTTTCCTTGTGTCCGGCCGGTCTTTTTGCTGCCTTTTGTCCTTTTCTGTATTTGTTTTGTGTTTTTCAGTAGGTACATATTTGTCGCTTATTTCTGTCTTTGTAAATTTTCGTCTTTATAAGTCCTTTTTTGTATTTTCGACCCTTTTTCTGTCCTTTTCCCTGCTTATGTTTTTCTTTTTTGTCATTTCTCTTTTTGTTTTGGTTTTTGGTTTGTTTTTATCATGTCTTTTCTATTTTTTTTCTTGTTTTTTCGTCATTTTAAATTTCCTGATTTCTTCCTGTCTTTTAACAGTTTTCCGGTCTTTTTCTGGCCTTTTCTCTAATTTATTCCCCGTCTTTTTTCATCTTTCCGTAATTTCTCTGTCTTGTTTTGTTTTTTTCTGTTTTTATTTGTTTTTTATACGTCTTTTGTCTTTTCTGTTTTTGTCTTTCTACTTTCTTGTTTCTTTTAGTCTTTTTCATGTTCTTTTTCTGTCTTTCTCACGTTCTTTTTTCTGTCTTTCTACTCTTTCTGTCTTTTTCTGCCCGTCCGTCTGTCTTTTCCATGCCTTTTTCGTGTCATACTCATCTTTTATGCGACTTTCCGTAGTTTTTCTGCTTTTGGTCTGCCTTGTTTCAGTTTTTTTTTGACATTTTTCGTCTGTTTTACGTCCTTTTTTGTATTTTCAGCTTTCCATTTTTTCAGCTCTGTCCATTTCCCTGCTTATTATTCTTTTAAAACGCCTTTTTTCTATTTTTTCAATCTTTTTTCTTGTTTTTTTTTCGTCTCTTTCATTAAACTGATTAGCCTTTTTTCTTTTTTATTTCCTGTCTTTTTTCCGTTTTTCTTTCCGTCATTTTCTGTCTTTTTTCTGTATGTCTTTGTTTTTTATAATTTGTGTCTTCTATTTTCGTGTGGTTATACGTCTTATCCATGTCCTTTTGTTTTGTCTTTTTCTGTCATTTGTCTTTTCCCTGAGTTATGCTTTTTTCCTTTCTCCTCAGTTTTTTCTGTCCTTATCCCGCGTTTTTTCTGTTTTTGGTTTCTTTCTGCTAGTTTTTTCGTTTTTCTCTGTCTTTTTACTTGCGATTTTCGTTCCATCTCATTCCATTTTCGTCTGTTTTTCTGCCTATTTTTGTCTTTTCCAGCATTTCTTCAGGCCGTTTGTTGTATCCTTCTCTTTTCTCATCTTTTCTCTGTCTTTTTCTGCCTTGTTATGAATCTTTCTGTTTGTTTTTATTGTCAGGTATTTCTGTTTTCATTTTTATGCCCTTGTTCTGTCCTTCTTTTGTCTTGTTCTAGTCCTTTTTTGTCCTTTTCCGGTTGTTTTCTGCTCTTTTTCTTGTTTTTTTTAAATCTATTACCCTATCTATCTTTTATATCGTGTTATTTTTTCTGTTTGTATTGGTTTTGTTGTCTTTTTTATTTGTTTTTGTCTTTTTTCTTATCTGGTTTTATTTTTTTTCTATCGGTTTTATTGTTTTCACGTTTATTTCTGTCTTATTTTGGGGTTTTATGCCTATTTTGTTTATTTTTTGGTTGTTGTAATGTCTTTTGTGTCTTTTCCTTGTTATGATTTTTTTGTCTCTTGATTATGTTATTTTTTTGTCACGCTTTTGTTTTGATGTCTTTTCTGCGTTTTTTTTCACACCTTTCCTATTCCTTTTTAGGGTTTTTCCTGACTCATTTTTTAGCTTTTCTGGTCCCTCTCTCTATCTCTTTCCACAAAGGTACAAATCACAAAGTGAATCTGACAAAATTACGAAATGATGAAACAACAAATGGGACGAACTTATGATGATCAGATTCAAGCCACTAAACAAACCACTTACTTGTACAGTTCTGCTCCTCGTCGCTGTTGTCCAGACAATCGTCATCGCCATCGCAAATCCAGCTCTTCGGAATGCACCGCTGATTGTTACAGGTAAAGTCCCACGTATTCGGACACGACTGCACCGGTGGTTCGGCGTTCGGATCCGCGAAACAACTCCTGCCATCGTCTCCCAGCCGTTCACCATAGGGACAACCGCACTTAACCGTCAACCCATCGGAATTATTCCGTGGAACGGCAAAACAAAGCTTCTCGCAGCCACCATTATTGATCCCGCACGGTTGCGTTCCTTCGATGGTTTGAATCGCTCGACTGTAGACCTTCACACCGTACAGCCGGTTCGTTTGTGGTTCTCGAACCATGATTTCCTCCTGTTCTCCGGTTAGTTTGTTCAGCCGCACGATGGCGTCCAACCGCCAGTCCGTAATGTACATCCACTCGTCGTGAATGACGATTGAAAATGGATGACGGATAAGTCGCGAGTTGACGGTTCGTACGTCCGTTCCGTCTAGGTTCGAATGCTGGACGTGATCCAGCAGGGCATCACACCAGTAGACACGGTCTTCTTTGAAATCGATTGATAGCCCGTTTGGCCAGCCGAGGGTTACGTTCTTGAATACCATTAATCCTGAGCCATCGGAATTGGCTCGGCTGATATTGGCTGGTCGATCCCACTCCGAGAAGTAGATGTAACCTTTGTTCGGATGGACTACGATTGCTCGTGGTCGTTTTAGGTTTTTCAGTAGAGTTCGTCGATAGCTGACGGTTCGAGTGGATAGGACGTTCAACGTTCCCTTCCGACTGTCGATGTAATACAGATTCTTGGAGACCCAATCGACTGCCAGTCCTTCAACGCCTTCGTTTTGTGAGGCCAAAACAATTTCTCGCCCGGTTCCGTTACGATGAACCCGATAGATTACGTCCTGCAGGACGTCCGAATAGTAAATGTGTTCATCGACAACGTCAAAGTCCAAGCCGACGAAACGAGCCCGACGGGAAACGACCGGTAGGATGGCGTCGCTGAAGCCTTCAATAACCGGGTCCAGAACCTTACCTTTGATGAAGCGTTGTTGAGAATACATCAGGAACTGCCGCACCAGGTGACAGTTCATCAAATCCTTCGACAGTTGCCAACCGGTGTGACAAGCGCAGCGATATCCGAGGCCGGAGGGTGCACCCTGAACAGCGGTGACGACGCACATTTGCGAGCAGCCTCCGTTATTGCTTCCGCAAGGGTTCGAAACCTTGGGTTGTGTTAGAGAGTGAACCGTTATGATCGCCTTAGGTTCTCGAATGTCTTTTGCTTTAAAAATCGATTGAATGCTGGATGAACCTTCGAACTTGTCGACGGACATGATGCCCTGCTTGGTGGCGTCCGTCCAGAACACTCGATTCTCAAAAAGAGCCAACCGAGATGGGCTTGGGACCTGTTGACCTCGTAAGATCATCACTCGATACTCCCCATCGTAGTTAACCGACTCAATATAATCCAAAAGCGAATCACACCAAAACACGCGCTTAGCTATCACATCAACCGCCACACCGGACGCTTTGTAGGCAGCTTCCGACACGATCGACTTCGCATGGGTACCGTCCATATGAGCTCGCAGGACGTGACTACCGTCCGCGACGAACATCAACCCGGAAGTGGGATCAAGCGCCAGATCAGCCGGACTCGTAAGGTTAGAACCCAACACGACCGCATGCCACCGTCCGTCCAGTTCAAAAACATCCACCTTTTGACCCACCAAATCCGCAACGTACAACTTATCACCAATCCAATCGATCGCGATCGCCACCGGAGCCCACGTTCCGGGCAGAGTAAAATCATGTCCTCCGTAACCTCCATCCATCAGCACCTGAGACTGCACCTTCCGGGTCTTAATATCCGACCAAAACAGCAAATTCTTACCGTAGTGATAGGACAAACCACTCGCTCCGGTAGCGTTGGCGATCGTTCGGAAGTCCTGCCCGTGCGAACTCATCCGTACGATCGCACGATCGTACGCGAAAACCAGCTCCAGATGGGCCGCCGTTGGGGCCACACAGCGCGACTTGTCCATCAGCGTGTACCCGTTGGCACAGGCACAAACGAACGACCCGTCCGTGTTGGTGCACAGCTGATCGCAGTGTCCCCAAACGTTGCACTCGTCCAGATCGGCACAGGTTCGGTTATCCGGCGAAAGGGTTCGCCCCGGTGGACAGTAGCATACTCCACCCGTTAGAGAAGGTCCACATTTATGCTCACAACCCAGCGCTGGACAGGAAGCGGTCGCTGAAACGATCCAACTCGATTAAAATGCGATCCAATTTTGAGGTTAGAATAAAACGACTTACAGCACGCAGTTTCCTCATCAGTTCCATCCTCGCAGTCCCGCTTGCCGTCGCACAGCTTCGTCTTGTCGATGCACTTGGGCTGCCCGTTGGGGCCACCCCGCGGACACAGGAACTTATTGTCCGGACAGGCAATGGCCGTACAGTTCGCTTCGTCACTTTCGTCCGAGCAGTCGTGATAACCGTCGCAGTGGAACGTTGCCGGAATGCACAGCGAGTTCGTACAGCGGAACTGGCCGCCGTGACACGGGGGGAAGTCTGCGGAAGGAGATAAAGGTTAGAAGAGTGGAGCTTTTAAATGTGCCAGCCCACACAGAGTGGTCCTAAAGAGTGAAAAGGGGAACTTTTTTTTAAATCAAATATTAATAACTTATTTGTGTTAGGAAACCGGTATAAAGTTTCTTCAGCAAAGTTGTAGGAAATGTAAAAACAAGCAACTTTGCAGAAGAAGTGAGATTTCTATCTCTATAGAGTGGGAAGTTACAGTGGAAATTCTTTGGAAGTTCCTTAAAAATAGTTTTTTATTGCTTAGCTTTTGTTAGTTGCATTTAACAAAAATGCATTGTTCTAGGCATTTATCGAAGCACACAAAACGCACGTTTTTGCAGAAGACCGCGAATCTCTAGGGTTTGTTTTTACAAAGTTATCGCATATTCAGTTTAATTTTTTTTCTTAGATTCACAAATCACAACCGATCAGACAACCATATCAAAAATTTTTACAAATCATCATATTATTTTACGACGGTTTTTATAAGACGATTTGTTATAATTTAGGTTTCTCTAATACAGTAAAGTTCCGATTTTGTCAGCCTCATGTTGAATTTTGGGCTGACAAAATGGGGAAACTGCCAAATTCGCCAAATTCGTTTTACAGCATATTATTACAAGAAATTTTGCTGAAGATAGTAACCTTCTATCTCTTTAGCAAAGATAGAAAAATTCTATTTCTCATGAAAAAAAAAATCAGTTTTTTCTATTTTAGCTGCTTTTGTAGTTATTGTATGACTTTTTCCTGTTCTACAAAGTTGTACAAATAGTAAAAATACACAACAGTGCTGAACATAGTACACCTCTGTCTTTGCTTGTTTAGGAAAAAATACCCTAATTTTGACCCTGAATTACTTGCAAAATGGTATCATTTTATTCAAAAAGTCTCCTCAGAGAATCGAAATAATTTCAAGCAGGCTGAAAAGTTTTACAAATCATGTCTAAAAGCGCAAAAGTTAAACAAAATTTATAGGCTGACAAAATCGGGATAAAAAGCTGATAAAACCGGGGGTAGACAAAATCGGGAGCTAACAAAATCGGAACATTACTGTAGTTAAAATAACAACAATTCTAACAAAACTGCTTAGCATAATAAATCCCTGCTATAATAAAATTTGCTGTGTTTTAAATATTTTAAACAAAATTAAGACGAAAAACAGGAAAAACGACAAAAAAGGTCATGAAAAACACAGAGAAAAAGGGAGCTTAAGACAGAAAAACGACAGAAACAAAAACAAAACAGAAGTGAAAAAACAAAAAACGACACAGAGAAAAGAACCAAAACAAGACAGAAAAACGAATCGTATCGAAAAGAAAGAACAAAAATAAAAAACAAGACAGCAAAAGAACCATAAGACATGATAAAACATAAAAAAGACAGAAAAAAGGACAGACAAGAGTCGGAAAGGACTCAAAAACGATAGGAAGAAAGACACAAATAAGCACAAGAGGAAAGACAGAAAAAAGCAAAAAGATAAAAAACAATAAAAAGGCAGAAAAAATATAAAAACAAGCAGCAAAAAAACAGACAGAAAAAATAACACAAATATAAAGAAAAACATATGGACAGAAAACAAAACAAAAAAGAGAAGATATAAAAACAAAAAAAAAGCAAAAAACCAAAAAAAGCGGAAAAATATACAAAAGATAAATTACAAAACAAACTTTCCGAAGGTTAAAATACAAAAAAAAAGATAAACAAGACAAATCAAAGAGTAAAAAACAGAATAAATAAAAAAATAGAAGAAAACTGTAGAAAACGACGACGACAAAAGCAAAAAAATCAGAAAAAAAACAAAAGAAAAAAAGACTAGAGAATAAGTAAAGTTTTTGGAGCGTCTTAGTAGAATACGAAACCTGAAATTAAATAAAAAGAAAACTTACCCAACTTAATTCCAATTAAGTTGGATAAGTTTTCTTATTATTTAATTTCAGACTAAAGAATAGACAGACAGACAAACACCCGGACAGTGAGAGGGAGAGAGTAATGATAAGGAATAGAAAAATGAGAGAATGGAAATAAGAAAAGGAGACGAGAGAAAACAGAAAAAGAGACAGAGAATGCAAGATATGGAAAGTGGCAGCAAGAAATAATCGCGAAAAACAGAAAATATACTAGAAAAAGGCAGAATAATGACAGTAAAAGATAGAAAAAAGACGGAACAGACAGACAAGAAAGACAGATTGCCAAACAAAGGAACAAAGAGACAGGAAAATGAGTGAGACAGGAAAAAATTGAAGACTGCCAGACAGTTGAGAATTTTAAATTCAGGACCCGTGAGAAATAAGCAGAAAAAGTGCGAAAGAAAACTGAAAAAAAGTTAGAAAAATGTCGGGAATAAGGACAGGAAAAATGACAAAAAAGAAGATAAAGACAAAAAAATAAAAATACAGAAAAAAAATCAGAAATGGAAAAAAATTGATAGAGAAAAGACAGGAAAAAACAGTGCAAAAGATAGGGAAAAGACAAGAAAGGTAAAAGTGTGAACAGAAAAAGCTTTAAAAAGTCAGAAAACAACAAAGACAAAGAAAAAACTAAAACAAGACATTGAAGAAAAACTTTTTCTCGATTTAATTTCACGTTTAGTACTAGATAGTGGAATAAATTGAAATCCGAAAACAGTTTTTCTTTACTTTCAATCTTCGTCTCAAAAAACTTCAGTAAAGACAGAAAAAATACGCAAAAAAGACAGAAAAGACTCAAACAGAGAATAAAGAGATTGAGCAGAAAAGGACAAAAAAGCTAAGGAAAAAGAATCAAAAAAGCTAAGCATGAAAAACTAAATTTTTAACGAACTTGCGAAGAGCTGTGCGAATTTTGCGAAAAGTAATAGCACTACACCCGATAGAGATAGAAAAATCATTTCTTTAGCAAAGTTGCTTGCTTTTATATTTTCTAAAACTTTGTTGAATAAAAAATGCCTCTATCTACTAACACAAAAAAGTTGTTCAACAGTAACATTGACACCGAACACAAAACATATAGAATATGCGCTTGCCATAGACGGATTTCACGCTAGCCCAAAAAAAATTCTAACAAAACTGCTTAGCAGTTTTTTAGCAAAATATAATAAAACTTGTGTTTTGAACAAAATTAAAACGAAAGACAGGAAAAGCAAGAAAATTAGGCCATGGAAAAGACAAAAGGGAACTTAAGACCGAGAAAAACGATAGAGCAAAAGAAAGTGAGAGAATAAAAGCTCTCTGTCGTTTTTATTCTATCACTTTCAGGACAGGAGAAAAAACGAATCGAAACAAAAAAAAAACAACAAAACGACAGAACAAAACCAAAACAAGACAGGAAAAGAACCATAAGACATGATAAAACATAAAAAGGACAGAAAAAGTGTTAAAAACGGTGTGAAAAGAGTCGGAAGGGACTCAAAAAAGATAGGAAGAAAGACATAAACAGGATATGAAAAAGACGAATAAGCACAAGAGATAAGACAGAAAAAAGCAAAAAGAAAGAAAAAAACAAAACAGGCAGAAAAAATATAACAAAAAAAACAAGCTGAAAAATAACGGACAGAAAAATTAAATAAAGATAAAAAACGTAATGGACAGAAAACAAAAGAGAAAAAGGCAAAAACCAAAAAAGACGGAAAAATATACTACAGAAAAATTAAAAAGAAAAAGATAAACGACAAAACAGACTTTCCGAAGGGAAAAATACAGAAAAAAGATAAACAAATCAAAACTAAGTCTAAGAGTAAAATAAGAAATAGAGGAAAATGTAGAAAACAACGACGACAAAAGAGAAAAAATCAGAAAAAACGACTGAAGAATAGACAAACAGACTCCCTTTAAAAGGAGAGAGTAAAGACAAGCAACAGATAAATGAGAAGAAAAGAGACTATGAAAATGAGAAAACTAGACGGGAGAAAACAGAAAAAGAAACAGGAAACGCAAGAAAAGGAAACAAGGAAAGTGGAAGCAAGTAATAATTAGGAAAGGCAGAAAATATACTTGAAAAACGGAGAAAAATTACGGTAAAAAGACGAAACAAACATACAAGACAAACAGAAAGCTAAAAAGAGCTAAAAAGAACAATGAGGCAGGAGAAAACTGAAGACAGCCAGACAGTTGAGAATTTTGAATTGAGGAAACGAGACAGGAGTTGGGGGGAATGAGCAGGAAAACTGCAAAAGAAAACTGAAAAAGTTAGAAAAATGTCGGGAATAAGCACAGGAAAAATGACAGAAAAGAAGGAAAAGACATAAAAATGGGAAAATAGAAGTACAGAAAAAAACAAAAACGGAAATAATTGATAGACAAAAAGGCAGAAAAACAGCGCAAAAGATACAGAAAAGACAAGAAAGGTAAAAATGCAAAAGCAAAAGCATTTAAAAGTTAGGAGACAACAAACAAAAACAAAGAAAAAACTAAATCAATACATTGAAAAAAAATTTTCCGCGATTTAATTTCACGTTTAGTACTAAATATGTAGTGGAATAAATTGAAATCCAAAAAAGCTTTTCTTTACTTTCAATCTTCGTCTCAAAAGGACAGAAAAACGAATCGAAGCAAAAAGCAACAACAAGACAGAACCAAACCAAAACAGTCGGAAAGGACTTAAAAAAGATAGCAAGAAAAACATAAAAAGGATATGAAAAGATGAATAAGTACTAGAGAAAATACAAAAAAAGCAAAAAGATAGGAAAAATACAAAAAAGGAGGAAAAAATATAAAAAATGAGCAGCAAAATAAAACAAAAAGGGCAGAAAAAAATAAGATAAAGATAAAAAACGTAATGGACAGAAAACAAAACAAAAAGAGAAAATATAAAAACGGAAAGATGCAAAAAACCAAAAAAAAACGGAAAAATATACGACAAAAAATATAAAAGTAAAGAGATAAACGACAAAACAGACTTTCCGAAGGTTAAAATACAGAAACAATGATGAGCAAGACAAAACATAGAATAAAAAACAGAAATAGAGGAAAAATGTAGTAAACGACGACGACAAAAGAAAAAAAATCAGAAAAAAACTACTGAAGAATAGACAGACAGACTCTCTCTAATGGGAGAGAGTAAAGATTAGGAACAGATAAATGAAAAGAAAAAAGAAACTGTGAAAATGGGAAAAGGAGACGGGAGAAAACAGAAAAAGAGACAGGAAAGGCAAGAAAAGGAGACAAGGAAAGTGGAAGCAAGAAATACTCAGGAAAGACAGAAAATATACTGAAACTAGACAGAAAGCTAAAAAAGGAATAAAAAGACAGAAAAATGAGTGAGACTGAAGAAAAACTGAAGACAGCCAGACGGTTGAGAATTTTGAATTAAGAACAAGAGACAGGTGTCGAAAAAGTTAGAAAAATGTCGGGAATAAGGACAGGAAAAGTAACAAAAAAAAGTAGAAAAGACACAAAAATAGAAATACAGACAAAAGTCAGAAACAGAAAAAAGTGGATAGACAGAAAAAACATTGCAAAAGATAGAGAAAAGACAAGAAAAGTAAAAAGGTATACAGAAAAAGCTTTGAAAAGTCAGAAAACAGAGGCAGAATAATGAGGGTAAATGAAAGAAAAAGACGGAACAGACAGGCGGAGCTAAGAAAGGAACAAAGAGAACGAAAATGAGAGCGACAGCTAAAAACTGAAAACAGTCAGGCAGTTGAGAATTTTGAATTAGAAAAAGAGATAGGAGCCGTAAATAAGCAGGAGATAAGATAGGAGCCGAAAATAAGCAGGAAAAGTGCAAAAGAAAACCGAAAGAGTTGAGAAATGTCCAGAATAAGGACCGGAAAAATGACAAAAAAAGAAGAAAAAGACATAAAAAGAGAGGAATAGAAATACAGAAAAAAGTCAGAAACAGAAAAAAAACAGTGCAAAATATAGAGAAAAGACAAGAAAGGTAAAAAGGTAAACAGAAAAAGCTTTAAAAAGTCAGAAAATAACAAACAAAAACAAAGAAAAATCTAAAACAAGATATTGAAGAAAAACTTTTTCACGATTTAATTCCACGTTCAGTACTAGATAGTGGAATAAATTGAAATCCGAAAAAAGTTTTTCCTTACTTTCAATCTTCGTCTGAAAAAACTTCAGTAAAGTCAGAAAAAATACGCGAAAGAGACAGAAAAGACTCAAACGGAGAAGAAAGAGATTGAACAGAAAAGGGCAAAAAAGCTAAGCATGAAAAACTAATTTTTAACGAATTTGTGAAGAAAATACTCCATAGCGCTGCACCCGATAGAGATAGAAATATCATTTCTTTGGCAAAGTTGCTTGCTTTTATATGTTCTAAAACTTTGTTGAATAAAACACGCCTCTATCTGCTGGCACAAAAAAGTTGTTCAACAGTAACATGGACGGCGAACGCAATTAACATACAAAATATACGCTTACCATAGACGGATTTCACGCCAACTCGAGATCAGAGGTTGGCAGCACCCTCTCAGAATTCAATGAAACTTTAGGTGTGTGTAAAGAGTTCATATGAATACGCCTAGACCAACTATTGGAAAGGGCTTAAATTTCTTCTCTTTTCTTTTATAAAAAATGCAACTCGAAATTCTCTAGCCTACAAAAAAATAATCTATGAGTGACTTTCAGAAAATATTCTGAATTATCATAAAAAATGCTGAACAAATTAATTCCTACACAGATTTCCCACAAAACCCATCTTAGAAATTGATGAAATTTTTTCTGAAGATAGGTAATTATGTGGCCTACAACCGAAGTAACAGTTTTAGTTTTATTGCACTCTTATAAATTATAATGGTATTTATGACCAATTCCGGCCACAAAAACTATCATAAAACTGTAATGAAACCATCAATGTTACTTGAGACGTCTTGCATACATCACAAAATAGTCAATTTTGAAGGAAAAAAGTTTGTCTAACAAAAACTTTTTCAAGTTCTTACGAGAAAAAATGGTATTTCAGTATTTCCGCAAATTATAGCACCTTCACAGAAATAATTTATGAGTAACTTTTAAAACATACTCCGAATTTTCATAAAAAATAGGTACTGAAAAAAATAAAATCTATTTTCTACACTGAAAAAAAAAGAACTTTAAAAACTAAAAGCCATCTCAGAAATCGATGAAATTTTTTTAAAGATAGAGTTTATTTCTAATTCCCGTCGTAGTAAGTAAAGCCACTCGAATTTTCATCATTTCTTGGATGGATTTAATGAATAATCCAAAAGTTCTTGTGTTGATTTAACTCAAACACACTTATCTTCCGATCCGTGTACTTTAAAATCACGTTTTCCTGGCTGTAGAATAACGACAATGCGGTGCATGAGTAACTTTCATTTATGAATGACGGAAATTGAAACGATTAGTCGACATTTTCTTCTTCGTCGCAAGAAAAAACCTAGGAAATTCGGCTGGTAGAAGTTCTTTAATGAAAAAAAGCATTCAAAAAGATCTCAGCTCACCTTGATTGATCGCGTATGATAGTCAACAAACTAAAATAATAGGGAATAACTAATTTTGCATTGTGTGTCATAAAAAACGCTGATATTTTTAATAATTTATGTTGGATAGGACGGGAATAGGCAATTACGGCGAAGCAGCAACATACCCTAGATAATTATGTGGCCTACCATTCTTCCATACATTGTAAAATGGTCATATTTAACGGAAAAGTTTTCCTAACAAAAACTTATCAGTGTGTATATGAAATTTTTTTTGTTAGAATTTTTTTTTCTTAGCTACGATCATTTTGCGATGCATCGCAGACTTGTAGGCCACATAATTATCTATTTTCAGACAAAATTTCATCAATTTCTGAGACAGCTTTTTTGGGAAATCGATTTTTAGTTTTTAAAATGTTTTGCTATGCTTCAAGGTGAAGCGCTGATTTCACGTTTTCATTTGCCCTATTCTACCTTAGTGGCTTGTTAAGTTAAGAAAAAAGTAAAGCTTGAATATGCGATAACTTAGCAGGTAAAGGTCCTACAGATTTGCGGGTTTCTACAAAAACGTGTCCTTTGAGAACTTGTCTAATTGTCTAGAGCAATATATTCTTCTAAAATGCAACTAACAGAAGCTAAGTATGAAAAACAAATTTTTGAAGACCTGAAAAAAATGCTCTATAACTTTGCACCCAATAGAGATGAAAGTTTCATTCCTTCAGCAAAGTTGTTTGCTTTTACGTTTTCTACAACTTTACCAAAGAAACTATGTCTCTATTTCTTAACACAAATAAGTTATTCATTCGACTTTTATCGTAATAAGCAAAAGACGCTCGGGAAAAAGAGTCACTTTTCACCCTTCTGGACCACTGCGCAGCCCAAAGCGGATGTAGGATTAATTGCTGAAACGAGTAGGATGTTTCAGCCGCAGTCCTCATCACCACCTGAGGGAAGCGTTTGATTTATTGTCTTGTTTTGCAGCAGCTCACAGCTAAAGTGGTTGTGTAAGAATCTGTGACTGTGCTTGCTTTTCTAGGAAAATGTTAAAAGGTTAAACTATATGCGCTAGCCTAGCACTAGGGGTACTTACTGCAATTCTGCTCGTCCGAGTTGTCGCCGCAGTCGTTCTTGTGGTTGCACTTCAGCGCGGTGTCGATGCACCGGAGCCCGTTGGCGCACCGGAACTGGTCCAACCGGCAGGCCGTTCCCGGGCAGCCCGCTTCGTCCACCCCGGTGCGACAGTCCAGATAGCCGTCGCACTTCTTCTCCTTTGGCACACAAATGTCCGCGACGCGGCCATTTATCGAGACGGCCTGCACGGGCGCCCCGCAGTGAATGTCATCCGGCTGACATTTGCGGTATGCTGCGGGTGAGAAAAGTCAAAGAGAAGAGAAGAGAAGAACGGTGTAATTGCGGGAGTGCGTGTAGCCTCGCTAGAGCATTAATTCTGCAATTTAAAGCCATTAAGTCTCGTTACGGAATAGTGGCTGGAGGCACTGATTTTACAGGGCACACATTAGATGTGCTCGTTTCAATTACATATTTCCAGTGCTATCAGCAGCGGCGAGATGTTCATGAATAATGGCCACTCTTCTATGATTGAGTTGAAGTAATATTTTACCGTAAGAGTGCACTCGCAAAAGGCCCAAGGCAGAAGACCGAGCGAAATTAAATAAACGATGACCCCGTAAGGAAAAGCGCAGCGATAAGCAAAAGTAGCAGCTTAAACATCGCTTGTAAGCAGCAGCAGCAGCAGCAGCCGGCAAGTTCTCCATCTCCGACTTCGACAGTGCGCGCCGCACAGCGGCGGAGTTGTTCACCTTGAAGCGCAGGCTGAGCTAGGCCTAGAATTTAGCAAAACTCAGCAGCAGCAGCAGCACCAGCAGCGGCACAAATTGCAAAGATGGGAGACAGCAAAAAAGTGTGACGCAAGGGGAAACCCCCCGTTGTCGTTGGTTGCTGTCAGAGAGACCCCCAATAACAGAACAGGTACAAGTATAGAAGCGAAGCTTTTAATGTCACTGGTGTAACGTCTCGTTCCATGGCACGCTAAGATCTAAGTGATGTAAACAGATTCTGACATTTGTTCGGAGAGGAAAAAGCTTTAAAGCAGGTACAAAGCAGTACACCACCGACGCCAGCGACGACGACGACGACGTTTGGGTGCAACCGTGCAGTCTTGTCAGAACCGGTCACGAACTCCGCACCTTTCCATCCGCGGCGGCGGCGCGGCCGCACAGTGACGACGATCGATGATGTTCCGTCCGTCCGTCCATCCGTACAACACAGATAATAACAGTGATCGCCGTTTTCCCATCCCGTTACAGCTGTAAGCTGGTGCTGGCTGCGGTTGTTGTTGGTTGGTAGTAAAACACAGCAGAAGAGGATGTGCGTTTTGTACAATTAAACTTTTATAATAGGATTCGATACTTACTGCAGTCGGACTCGTCCGTTCCGTCCACACAGTCCACGGTCATGTCGCACTTGTAGTGCGGCGGTATGCAGTACGTCTTGTTGAACACGTACTGACCACAGCTTATCTGGCCCTGCTCGCATTCCGGGGGAGCTGTCACATAAAAGGGATAATAAGAAGAAAAAAACCTTAGTTGAGTTTGAGTTTGAGTTAGAGTTAGCTTGCGCTTGCGAATTCCTCCGATTCGGAATTGTCGTGGCCGGTTGGTACGGTTGGTTGGGCAGGTTTATTAGCTAGAAGCCCGCAGCTCTCGTAGACTATGGAATGGGCGTTTATGGAACAACTTTTTCAAGGATCGTAAATCATCGATTATGAGCGCTGAAACTAACCGTCGTTCGAAGTTGGACGTGTTGCAGGCTCCGAACGGTTCCAATCACGTTTTTTTAATGGCTATTCTAGGTTAATATCTAAAGATAAAAATAAACGTTCTGATGATTACTGCTTATGTGACTTGAGTCCAACCCTTTAGAAATAATTTTAGAACAATAAACTAAGATGATTCCGAAAGGGGTCTTAATAGACTTGGACTTGAGCAGTTGCACACACAGTAAATAAACAAGTTTATCCACCCGGTCCAAAGACTAAATGACGAAATTGTCAATTACATGAAAGATTAGGAAAAGTATATCCATCTTAGCATGAAACATGATTTTAGCTTTTAGTTTGGTCTCCCTTAGTTGGAACAACAGCTTTGCAACGCTGAGATATAGTTCAACAACAACTAACAATTATTTGCCATAAATGTTGAATGATGATGGTTGGATGTTGCACTGGCCATTTCATTGCATTGGTTGTAGACTTCGTTCCTATTTAGAACCATTGTGATATAACATTTTCACAACTTTTGGATGCACTTCCATTGAGGTGACCGTACAGTTTTTGCAGTAACTTCAACGAGATCAGATATTAAAAAATTCTTTTGTCATGACATTTCTGAAGGTATAAGTCTCTCGAAAATCAAAAAAAAAATCGATTTTTCCGACTTTCCAGAGTGAGGTCCCCTCCTAAATTTCATGTCCAATTTCATGTCAAATTTCAACTTTAAATTAATAATTTAAAGTCCAATTTCAAGCTCCATTCTAGGTCCAGTTTCATGTCCTAATTCAGGTCCGATTAAAATTAAATTCTAAGGTGAAAATTAAGTTCAATCAAAGTCCAATTTGAATCCTATTTTGAGACCAATTTGAATGCTGATGTCAAGCTCCCATTCAAAGTCCCATTTCAACTTCAATTTCATGGCCAAGCCAAGTTTTAATGTCAAATTTCAACTCCAAATTGACAAATTCAAGTACCTACAATTGCAACCTTAATTTCGAGTCCAATTTCGCATCCGATGCAAAGTTTAATTTCAAGTCCAATTCGGTCCTGTCCTAATTCAAGTTCAATTTGAATGAAAGCATGTCCCATCTCAAGTCCCATTTCAATTTCAAGTCCAATTTCACGCCCAATTTCCAGTCCAGTTAATTCCAATTTCATGATCGCCCAACATACACCGAAGCTGAATTAAAATGCTACTGATTTGGTCACAGCTGATTTAACTCTGAATACAGGTGGTAGACGCTGAATAAATTGAAGTAAAGGCCTCTATATTCTATAAGTGATTAAGCAGCCAACGAATGCGCTGTAAATCAGCTGCTTCACATAATAATGTCACAAGCAGATTAGGCGCATCTTCAACCTCTCCACAACCCGTCAATATGCTCAATAATTGTGCTATATTAGCTGAATAAACGATTTGTCGTCTTAATAAACAGCCCCCCACGAAACATTTATGCGCTGATTAAATATCTTAGCAGCCATTATTATTCAGCCATAGCTGAATATGCATCGAATAAAATTTATGTAAAGAATTCTACAAAACTTATTCAGCCGAAATTGGAGAACTTATACAACCTGTTTCGTTTGAGGTAGAAAAAACGCTTGTTAAGCAATTATATCGCCCTTTATATAACCTCTGTGCACCTTGTTTCCAGCTTTGCGCAAATCGGTTATTTGAAAACGCGCAAAAGCCTCTATTAAGCTCCATTGCAGCTTCGAAAGCAGCTATTAGAAAGCCCGAAGCTTGATAAAATTACTAAATATACATATTTAAGAGCCGAAAAAAGGTTTTTATTTCCAAAACTAAACCATAGTTCAGCCACAGGTAGCATAAATTCAGCTATAAAAGCGTTTGATCGGCCTGAAACTGTTACTTGGGTAGCTGCTTTCAAAGCTGCAATGGCACTTAATAGAGGCTTTTAAGTGTTCTGAAATAAACAATCTGCACAATGCTGTCAATTATATTTTTAGAACTAGAAATAGTTTTGCAATGCTTTTTCAGTCGCTTAATCAACGTCTCATCAACCTTTATGCAGCTAAAAAATAATCTATTTTTAAATTTCAAAAATGGAACGCGTCAAATTTATTTTGCTTTGGCGTCATAAGCTATATTTTAAATTTTGAATAACTTGAATTCGTATATGCAAGCTAATTAAAAATGCAAGTCGTCATCTTTCGGGAATTGAACCGCCATTTTCTGAAATTACAAACTTTCCAATTAAATTCTGCTATTTATATTTATTCGTGACAAATACGTATTTCGCCTACGACATGCAGGCTCTCAGTCAGTGTCTGTTTTCGAAAAATCTTGTACACTGGATCGCCTTAAACCAACCCGTAAACAGCAAGAGCAATTGCTGTTTACGAGTTGGTTTAAGGCGATCCAAGCTGCATAAAGTAAGCACTCAGATGGTGTTTGACCAAGCGATGTTTAAGCTACTTTAAGTTTTTCCAAACCCGCTTTCCTCCAAAGCTGATAAACAAGCTTAATAGCGGATCTTTCTGCTAAACAATCCGCTTCTAAACAGCCATAAACATAGAACCGTTTTACGGTTGCTTAAAGGTGTTAAAGTGGCTTTATAAACCAGTAGACGCTTTCATTAGGCTCACAGCTTTCAAACAGGGTGAACACCCTGACTTACAAACTAATACCAAACTTTCATTCGGTTCACAACACACACACTGTCAGATCATGGAGTTTCGCAATTCGACTGGCAGCAAAAATATGTCAGTTATCGACATTATCGACTGCTTCAAGTGTAAAGTTATTTTCACTGTCTGTTCTGCCGATGCATACAGTTGCTTATTGATCAGAAGATGGCGGTTCAATTCCCGAAACAAGATGACATGCAATTTTAATTAGCTTGCATATACGAATTCAAGTTATTCAAAATTCAAAACATAGCATACGACGCCATAGCAACATAAATATGACGCGTTCTATTCTTTTTTAAATTTAAAAATAGATCATTTTTTGGCTGCATAAAGGTTGATAAGACGTTGATTAAGCGACTGAAAAAGCATTGCAAAACTACTTCTCGTTCTAAAAATAGAATTGACAGCATTGCGCAAATTGGTTATTTAAAAACACGCAAAAGCCTCTATTAAGCTCCATTTCAGCTTTAAAGCAGCTACCCAAGTAACAATTCCAGGCTGATCAAACGTTTTTTAGCTGAATTTATTCAACCTGTGGCTGAACTATGGTTTAGTATTAGAAATAAAAACCTTTTTTCAGCTCTTAAACATCTGAGTCAAGCTTCGGGTTTGCTAATAGCTGCTTTGAAGCTGTAACGTAGCTTAATAGAGGCTTTTGCGCGTTTTTAAATAATTAATTTGCGCAAAGCTGGAAACAAGGCGCATAGAGGCGATATAACTGCTTAACAAGTGTTTTCCGCCTCGAATAAAATAGGTTGTATAAGTTCTCCAATTACGGCTGAATAAGTATTGTACAGTTGTTTACATAAATTCAATTCGATGCATATTCAGCTATGGCTGATAAAATGTTTATTCAGCGCATAAATGTTTCTTGGGCGATTTCCCTACGATAAAACTGAACCTAGACGTGGTGCAGGGTTTTTTAACTGATCAGTAAATGAACGGCGGTCACGTTCAATTCTGAATGTGGATGCATATAATAGAATACTTTTGTGAATTCAAGTGGGACTCGGGGTAGAAATGACCAAATATGATGGTTGCGTTGTTCAAAAAGTGCATTCTAACTAATTGTTCTAAATTAATCGAACTCTTGCATCCTCAATTCTTATAAAAATCTCCTAAAAATCCTTTATATAGAAGTGCGGCTGGGAGTTCTAAATAATAAGTAATATTTCTAAGGGATAATGAGCAAAACCCCGAAGAAAAACCTCACAATCAGTTTGAATAAAATGGTTAAAATGTAAATATTAGAAGATGCAAAAATTTATGTTGATTTTAATCCCATATTTTACATAATTCATTCTAATGATGTTCCCATTTAGATCAAGTAAGATTTCTGCCATTGGTGATCGAAGTTTTCTAGAATGTATAAAGCCATCTCGATTTTATAATTTCAGAAGGGAGAAAAATACGTTTCGACGTCCTACGTAGTTTCTAAGATATCTATGTAGGCTATGTGGACAATGCACTATGGGTCAGAAATTAAAATTTCGGGACAAAAATATTTGCGGTTAAACAGCATGTCTCAGCTCAATGTGGTCTTCGGCAACTTTTTGAATAAAAAATTGATGTATCTTTTGAAGGAGTAGTCCAATATTTAAGCGTTACTTAAACAACAATTTAAGTAATAACTTTTTGAGTAAATTTTTTTCACCTTTTGGGTTTCAAAATATTAAAGATAAACCAATTTCTGGTATTTTTTCTGAAGATATTAAACTTCTACCTTTTACCCATTTTCAGCAATAGACCTTTGTTCATAAACGACCCCTCAAATCACATTTCTTCTTGTAACATGTTTATTTCAACAGACAGCTCAATGTGATGTTCTAGACAACATTTTGCACATAAAAGAGGAATATTTTTGCTGAAGACTGTTTTGCTTTTTCTGCATTATGACTGTTTTTAGGTTAAAAACCGTCTGATGAAAAATCCGAATATCTTAGCCATCTGTAAGTAGCTGCAACTAGTTTGCATACCATTTTGTAGGGAATTGTTATCTGCCCAAATGTGTATTTCAAAGAATATCTGGGAATACCTGGGAATAGCGCGGATTTTTTTTTCATACATTTTACAACTTCATAAATATGCGTCCTAGCGTCAAACAGTTTTCACAGAAAAGATGTATTTCAGTATACTGAATAACTTTGTAGAACATTTAAAAGCAATAAAATAATCATGTGCAAAGTTATTGAGTGTTATTGATTTTCAAGTGCTCTTTTTTAACACACACATCATTATATTTCGCAACCGTTAAGAGATAGATAGTTACTTTATTCAGCAGAATTGCTTATTTTAGTACGTTCTTCAACTTTTGGAGAAAAAACTTTTTTTTTTTTAATTTAAGAAAACAAAAGTTTGTATCACTCTAATAGGTGAATTCATGATCACCCTAATAGTGCAGTAAGATGCGCTATATATTATTATATTACTTGTCCTTAGACACCGCCCTGGAAAAATTACGCATTTTTCATCAAATGGTTTTTAACCTAAAATCAGTTATATTTTATCAATTAATGCAAAAAAAGCAAAACAGCCTTCGGCAAAAATATTCCTCTTTTATGTGCAAAATGTTATCTAGAACATCACATTAAGCTGTCTGTTGAAATAAACATGTTACAAGAAGAAATGTGATTTGAGGGGTCGTTTATAAACAAAGGTCTATTGCTGAAAATAGGTAAAAGGTAGAAGTTTGATCTTCAGAAAAAATACTTGAAATTGGTTTATCTTTAATATTTTGAAACCAAAAAGGTGAAAAAAAATTTACTCAAAAAATTATTACTTAAATTGTTGTTACAGTAACACCTAAATATTGGACGACCCCTTCAAAAGATGCACCATTTTTTCATTCAAAAAGTTATCGAAGACCACATTGAGCTGAGACATACCGTTTAACCGCAAATATATTTGTTCCGGAATTTTAATTTTTGGCCCATAGTGCAGTGGGGCGCTTGGCAGCGGTGAATTTTTGAGGTTTCGCAACGGATTCCCGTTACAAACACGCGGCACTAGCTGTTCAGTCTCGAGGGTTGGGAGGCGGGTGCGACCCTATGGTTTAAAGCCTCTATCGACTACCGCGAACGTTCACGTCTTGCTGTGTTCAGTTTACTTTGTAGGTCTATCTTGGAACAGTGTATAAATGCCAGGGGGATGAAACCAGATGATTATTCTATGTGTGGAATAATTCTTATCATCATCATATTTAAAGTATGACATCCCGGCCTTTGGCAGAGAGATCTCAGAGTCAGCTCGAGGAGTCCGCGCAGGGCCAGAACGCGTCCGCCTGCGGGCATAGCCGTATCGGCTATGCTTGGGGCTCTACCTGTGTTTCAGTGAGCTACATTGCCTGTCTCGTCAGGTAAAACTGACATTTGAGGTCACCCTGGTACTATGGCAATTACACTCAAGTCACGGTTTATTTTAACTGGAAATTCATTTCCAATTTTAACTTTAATTCCAAGTCTAATTTAAGTATCATTTTAGAACTGATTTCAAGCCTAGTTTAATTACCATTTTAAGCCCAATTTGGTTTGGCGAGGAATGCCAACAATCGATGGAGAGGAAAAAAAGACCTTGGAAAAACTATAGTATATCCTGTAAAGTATATCCATAACATTTCTCCAAAATCTTCTCCAAACGATGCCTGGAAGTATCCACAGTCAATCTTTTGGTGCTCCCTAGTTTTCCTAGCATGGAGCTTCATGCATAGAAGATTCAAGCCAGGCGAAAAGGCGTGCCTCTCATTCGTAGACACAAAATTCGAATGTTTATCCTCACACCAAGCCTGTGTAGCTTTCGCCTGGTGAGCCGGTGCAGAATCTTGTTGGAAGCAGTATGGTAAATTCTTGCAGTGTTTTTTTTATGATGGGAAGCAAATGGTTCTTCAAATCATCTTCGATGTTATATTTAGTGTTGATTTAAATACCAGGCTCAACGAACAACAAAGGAACCTTCAAATTTTTGGTGAAACATCCCCATACCAATACCTTGGAAACATTCTGGACCCTTTAAACAGCCAGTTTGTCCCGAGGATTCCCCCTTTTTACAAATGAAATACTAATTTCCTCATAACTCGAGAACTAATCAATCAAATGGAACCAAATTTGCCAAATTTGGCATGTGGCGGTTATTGGAGGCAAGAATTCTTTCTATGATGAGTTAGAACCCCTCCCATCTATAATATAGGGGGGTTTCCATACAAATGGATTACTTGAGAACTAATCAAGTAAATGGAACCACATTTGGCGTGTGGGGAATTTTAGAGGCATTAATTTATTTTATGGTGGTTTGAGACCCCTCACCCAGGTGGTAGTGGGGGTGGACTCTCATACAAATGAAACAGAAATTTTTGCGTAACTTAAAACATAAAATCCATAAAACATTAATCAATAACAAGACCACCAAAAACTACCTATAGTAACACTAGATGATTCAGGGCAAGCCGGTCGCAAGTCGCGAGTGTTGTCAGCGATCTGCCGTCGGAAACGCCGGCCACTGCGGGGGGCCCCCAGGATTTATGTACAGTACAGTTTCGTTTTTGGCAATACGTAGTTTGTCGGGTCAGTAGTTCATAAAACTAGAATATCATTTTTGACATCTCTGTTTTCATCAATCTAAGCATTGCAACGAAGAAGAATTTGCCCAAGTATCGACGAGCAAGGAACGAGTTGACAATGATCCTAAGAAGGAAAAAAGGGCCAGACGGAGGACAGAGATCCGGAAGAGCTAGAACCGGAAAGAACCGACTCCCAGCAGAACTCTACAAAAATGACCAAGAACCGCTAGCAGCGGCACTTCACTAGATAATTTCAAGAATTTGGGAGGAGGAAAAACTACCGGAGAGGTGGATGGAAGGTGTGTTTTGTCCCATCTGCAAAAAACGGCGGTCGGCTAGATTGCTGTAATGTAACCGCGGCATAACGTTGGTCAAAGCCACGGACTGTTCATAGTTTTACGAAATCATGCGAGAAACTATCGAAAATTGCGTTTCTCATAAACAAAGATAACACAATTTCGCATGTCATTATTACTGACGTTGCATGAGAAAAATAACGCATTGGCCATTCACGAAAAAATTACACAGTATTTTACGACATTTGAAAAAATGTGCTAGCTTCTTCGATCTTCTTTCAGTTTTCTTTTTGCATTTTAATTCTTGCTTTGTTTCAGTGTTGCTCAACGTATTTTTTATGCCCTTATTTTATTCAACATTTCAAATTCTCAGAATGCTGCCTTAAACAGTATCGATAAAGCTAATATCAATACTTAGCGAGCGATATATTGAGGGCATTGATAAAGCGGCGGATTGAGTAAATTGATATTCAATTATCGATACTTTCGGACATTTTGCCCAACCACTTGGTTTGCCAAATGATTTCTGCACAATGGTTTCCTTCCATTGAATGAGCCGAGAAGGAAATCATTAGACGTCAGAGTAACGGGTGAATCATCATCAGTCTGACTCGGAATATGCGTCAAGCGTCGGGATTTTAGGATGTTTTCAGTTTCGGTCAAACAGATTTGGCAAAACTTCGCCAGTCAGCTTTCTGGCTGGTAAATTCGCTGTTAGATTTTTCTTAAAACTCCTACTGAGCGTTCCCAACTGCCACCCATGTGAGCTGAAGACAGAGGCAGAAACTGCCAGTTGGTCTCCGACTCGTCAAACTTCTTCATCAGCTCGTTCTGGAGAATGGATTGTTCTGCTTCTTGGAGCACAGTTTTTGCACAAGTTAGTGGATACTTCGTACGGTCCAAACAAAATCAACACCATAGTCCCCGGGTGAAGGCATACAAACGCCTCGCTGGTAAATTAGCCATATTAATTGTAGCATTGACCGGGCATTTGCTGCTAATTTTGGCGTAGACCATTCGAAGCTTTGGGGTATGAAATGAGGAGCGTCCAATATAGCTCTAGCCATCCCAAGCCCCTACCTAGCGCCTCCACGTGGCCATATCTGGTAATGCTCTATTGAGTAGCCAAGCTAGGAGGTGCGATGCTGGATGGTTTCCGGCTGCCTGACTTCAAAACCGAGGTTTTGGACAGACGGCGGAGCCACACGGCCTAGCTAATTGGTAAGCCTAATGAGTTATTTTAATTATTTTTTCGTTTTAGCTTATGAAGCATCTTCTGCTATATAGTAAAAACTTTGGCCAAAACGAGTTTTAATACTGCACATGGATACCAGAATGAAAAATTAAATTAACTATTAGAAGCACTTATGGAACCTCAAAGGATGCTACTTTATTTCATACGAAGGACTGCTGGTGAGATTGTTCTATTTTTACCATATATACCGCATTTCATCTTAATATTATATTATTAACAGTATTATTATTGATATCATAAATGTGGAAGGCTGGATGATGGAGTGGATTGCCAACCTGAATCCTTAAGGTCTGAAGCAAATATGGGACTTCTCAATTCAAAACAAACAAATCATCACGTGGGTTCAAGTTGGTACAGCGAAATTGATTATTACATGGAAGGATCCTAATGCTGGAAGGCGACTCTTATAACCCCGAAATGCGCACAAGTGCCTCTGCTTGTGGGTCCGCCCAATCCCTTTTGGCCCTTCTGTAACAGCATTAGTGTGAAATTCATTTGATAATCAAATTTGGATCTACTGTAATTCTACCCACATGCATTGGCAAGTCCTTGAAATGATGGTGGCTTTCCCCTACTACTAGACCATTCGAAGCTTTGGGATCCTAAACATTTGTCGAATCTCGTTGATACAAGTCTCGTGATTTTGAAGGTGGTATTTTTCGTGGTAATGTACCATTATCAAAGCGGTGCGGTGATATGATGGCTACGGGGTAGAATTAACGGGTGCTTAGCATCTTCCGTTGCGAAAAGAGAAACGGCCAGCGTCCACGAATACAATTTCAGAGCTACATATGATACAGTCGAGCACGAACAGCTGTGGCAGATAATGAACGAGAACGGTTTTCCGGACAAGCTGATGCGGCCGATCAAAGCGACACTGGAACGAGTGATGTGCTACGTGCGTGCTTCGGGGGGACTCACGAGTCCCTTAACTAAAACTGACGATGTAGAATACGTTAATTAGAGGTAGAGTACAAACGGAAAGTGGCCCAAGCATACGAACCACGCGTTGCAGCAGGCAACACTTCCCATCGTGATTCCCATCGTACACCTGGCGAAATTTGAGAGGCTACGGTGGGCTGGCCACGTCGCAAGGACGCCGGTTGACTGTGTAGTGAATGTAGTCCAACGTAACGTCCAGGTTGAAGCCGACTTACGTGTGTCGAAAAGCTTAACGAATTGGCGACGAGTATCCCAGAACCGAGTACAGTAGAGAGGAATTCTTGATACGGCAAGAGACCCCCCGGCTCTATGAATGCTACTAGAAGTAAGCATTAAGTGGAATGTGGCAGACTGTGGTGAGCTGGGCTCGTGGCTAGAATGCCCTATGAAAGAGAACTCAAAACTGCTTGCGGTGAAGAACCAGGAAGAGACCGTAGATTCTGGGGCAGACTCCGCGACCCGGTGGATGTGCGTTGTTGGGGATGATGCGTGTTCGAAGGGATTGGAGAACGGCGCTTCAGGACCGACAATGTTGGAAGACCATAATTCGTTAGGCACAGGATCTATAACTGACGGTCGTCTCTAAAGTAAAGAAAAGTGAAGTAAGTGAAGTAGCTATCTGTGTCAGCAGACCGACACACAGTGGGACCATTCTGGAAAAAGGCGCTCAAAAGTCTTTTCTCGCTTTTCCTGACGTTTTTGAGCTTAGGTGTCTTTGGAGAAGTTCCTTAAAAAAGTATTCTGCCCGGCCGTGATTTTTGGCACATATATACTATATTCTATGGCGGTTCAAGCGATGCTAACTTTAGCTGCCAGTAGGTGCCAGTTTACGGAAAAAAATACTTGTAAAAACGGTAAAATTTATGCTTCAAATCAATTTTTAAAGCAAATCAAGCAACATGCGATATTTAGAGCTTCTAGAAAGTTACGTATTTTGATGGTATCAAAAAGTTTGTAGAACATTTCAAACCCGTAAGATGAGGTTTTGTGTATAAAAAGTTTAATAAACTGATTTTAAGGGGGTCACGACAGAAAATCAATTATATCTCGCAAACTATATGATGCAGATACTTAGTATCTTTGGCAAAGTTGATTGAAATTGAAAGATCTACAACTTTGCCGAACACATGAACATGCTATCTAGTTCCTATAAAAAGTTAATTTTTTCAAATGTGTTATCCCCTTAATATCTAATTGTAAGAAAATGTCAACAGATGCAGAATCGTTTTTTAAGGAACTTAAGGAAGTCGTCTCCACGTCGTCTCATCTCGATCTTGGGCCACTCGACGACGCCGATTTCCCCAGCGTCTCAGAAGTTGCAAGTCGTTTTCGATCTGGTCGAGCCGTCTCGCGCGTTGCATCCCGGTTTCCCGTTGGTTCCCAGTTTCAAAAATCATCGTCGGTCTAATAAAGGTTTGGCATATTATCAACTCCGTACGGCGGCGTACGTTTCTTGATAGCAGCGGTTTGTGAAGGGTAAAGTTGTCCCTATTTTCTGCTTGAATGCGCCGCTGCGGCGTCTTCTTACAAGTGTTGTCGTCCTCGGTCGCCAGCGATCCTAAATACACGAGCCCATCTGCCATTTCCGGTTCACGCCGTCAAAGGTTACCGTCCGTGGGAAGCGCACGTTTGTCTTCTTTGAGTTTTTTCCTCTCACATATTCGGTTTTCGACACGTTTATTTTTAGCCCAATCTTCCTAGGCTCTGCGTCAAAGTCATCGGCGAAGCCTAGGAGTTAATTACCGTTGCTAAAAATTGTGACTCTCGTTTCGATGCCCGCTGTTCAGATCACCTCATCAAGAGCGAGGTTGAAAAGCGTGCAGGTAAAGCCGAAACCTCGTCTCAATTCTCATAGTGTCTCGATGGGAGGGCTGTGTCCACGAGATGTGCACGAAATGCATCACTTGCATCACAATATAGCTTTGATCAGTCGTGTCAGTTTGTACGGAAAACTGCGTTCGAGCATTATTCGAGCCAGAGCTGGTCTCGATCGACTGTATTGTACGCTGCTTTGAAGTCAATAAAGATGTGATGCGTGGGCAAGTTGTACTCCTGACATTTATGCGAGCACTGTCAGGTGTTAAAAATTTGGCCCGCCGTCGCGTAACCTCCCATAAACGCCGCCTAAATTTCCTAAGATTTGATTGGTGGTACATTGCGCGGATCCCCGAAAAAGGCTACACGTAGCGGTGATTTCGATGGCACACTGAATTTAGCAGTAGCTCCAACTTTTTCTGAAAAGGAAATTTTCACATTTATTCGGCAGGAGTTCGATTCATTTTCAGTAACATCGGAAATTCTACTAACGCGATCGCTTCGAAGTCCAGTTCAGACACTAAAACAGACGATGATCTGGCTTCCAACAGGTTGTATGTAGAATGGGGTTTCACCATATCATTTGCGACGGGATCGTTCCCCAGATTCACGGTTGAGCTATGTCTGCAAACTGCTGCTTTCTCCTTGTTTTTTCCTTTACCAATTTGCCCGTAGTGTCATGTGTTGAGTGCTGGCAGGTACTCGCATGCCTCGCAAACAATAATAAAGGGAAAATCAGAAAAAATCCACAACATTACTGTTTTCCTCTTGTTCCGGAAACTTATCTGCTGCCGGCAGATTGTCTATCAGATCCTGGTTAGGGAGCAGACTGATCAAATGTGGTTTCATACTTACTCCAATACGTTTCTGTAAGGGATAAATGTCGCTTTACCTTTTCCAAATTACAGTCTATTAGGTGCTCCGGGCGGCCCTAGAGTTGATGAAGTTTGCTAATCACCTTCGGGACCGACATTGGCAATAAAATTGCGTGGTTTAGCGAAATACAACGAATTACGAGCCTAATAAGTGTGGTTCAAATGATCCTGCTACCATCTAATTTTCCGCTCCTTTCCCCTTTCACCTTTAATTACATTACTTTCTTCTACCATTTCCCCCAACTCCTCAACTATTGTAACGACTATCGTTATAAAAAATCGTTCAAATGTCTGACTTCATTGTTAAGTCAACACAACAACACGAGGTTAAGTATTTTTGACTTGAACAGTCCGCTGTGCCAGTGTTAAACATTTAGTTTAGCTTCATGCATGAACTCGAACATAAACTAAATCAAACAACAAATGGCACGCAAACAGCTTGTTGGATATTCTGGAAGACCAACCCCGTAACAGGCCTCGCAAATGTTCGTAACGAGCAGGTTTCACTTTACCATACCCACTCCAAAACAAGGAAATAGTTTTTTCGCTAATAACAAAAAAAAGTCGAGCTGATTACGGTCTGCAAAACAATTCCCTTCCGTTGGTTGGCGCCAAGCCCATCGTTCGTCGTCGTCGTCGTCGTCGAACATCACGCGGAACGTGATGTGAGTGTGGTTCTTCAGCCCAGCCATACATGCCAACACCGTGGCATACACGATCACACACCGTGTGTGCGGTGTTCCGACATGATGTATCGGTACGTGGCGCACAAGTGGTTTCATTTTTATTTTATACTTTCCTATTGTATTGTTTTTCGTTCCATTCCCGCCGATCCGACCGACACCGACCGATCGTCCGTATGTACACGGCGGTGGCGCAACTGCCGCCAGTTTCTTCTTCTGACGTGTGCAGATCAATCGGTTGTAGTGTAGTGTATAGCATGAGGGGGGGCCGTGTTATGGAACATCCAACGGCGTGCGCCCAAGCCCACAACAACCCAGCTCGGGGCCTACCCTCGTTACCTACATTTTTCACATAAACAGCGTGCACCCAATGACCAATTACGGCGTGCTCATTATCGCGGAAAGTCGTTATGCAATAATGGGCTTGCGATTGCGATTTCTGGCAGCTGCGGAACTTGGCCAAGTCTGGACCGCAACTGGTCAACAATGGCCTGTTGATTGACGTGTTTACCAACGAACCGTCCGAACCAACCACGAGGAAAAGCTGCTCCATAAACGACGGCGACAATATACTTACGACAGTGATTGAACTCATCCTCGCCCTTCTCGCAGTCCTTCTGATAGTTACAGACCGACGTCTGGGGGATACACTTGCCCTCCGAACATCGAAACGTCCCCGATGGACATGGCACGTCAGTTTCGTTCCTAAATATACTTCCACCTGTAAATGGGAGAACGAGAGCAAAAAAAAACAAAAACAAACTTTAGTTGACAGTTGAAACAATTCGATCAAAGTGCCCCACAGGAGGCGTTGACTTTCCAGTGCTGGTTTGACATTGCAAAATGTTCAGAATTACAGGGTGATCACTCTGTACAAAGGAACAAAGACAAATGATGATTTTCGATCTGCTTTTGTAATGCACTATACCTACATGTTGCTTTAACTTATTACAATAAATAAACATTAAATTCCAATATTAAAGTTCCAACAAAGCCTTTCATAAAACAGTATAAATAGTGTTGAAATACCTACTGCCACTTAAACGTTATTTATGTTGCAATACAAATTGGCAAATTAACCAAATTGATCTCGCTGCTGGAAACTAATAACTCTGGTATGCCAACTTTTATCAACATTAAACCCACAACTTGCTTCGCACATTTTCTAAACGAGCACGAATCATGTGTGTTCCATTTAGACGTCAACTCCAATGGACGACTACTAGTGCAGCAGCATAACAGTATCAAAGTAGCCTATCATGAAAAGGGCCCCGGCGGATTAGCTACCTCATTCGTGCAAGCCCGGCACTGTCCGGCCCGGCCGTCCGTTTGTTGTTCCGTTTCGGGTGGCACGGTCAATGCACTCTTTGCGTCGTCGCTAAAGCGACGGCACCCATCATGTTATGGTGAAAACATTTATGTAGATGTACCCTCTCTATACCTATTACCAGCCTACTAACTAGCGTGCAGATCGATCATTATAGATCCTATGTGTTGAACAGCACCGCCAGCAGTAGCAGCCGATCCGTAGTAGGCGAGATACGCTGCTTCAACATAGTTCCGACATTGGAGCATAAAAACAACGTCAAAACAATGGCAAGCAAGCGGTGACTGGCATAAATTGGCCTGTCCCATTCTTCGTTATGCGTTGTTTTGGTTGATGGTTTCATACTGGCACTGGTGACCGATCATCGCGGAGCGATGCGATGGATGGTACGTGGGAAAAAACGCAGATGGTTGATTGATAGTGAACTTTCTCAGCTAGATGATCTTCATCGTTTTTTTTGGGGGGTTGGATAAAAAACGAAAAACATCAACCGGAAAAAAACAATCACGTCGTCTGCTGAGAAACTGACCACCTGATCAGATTGATGACTGCTTTATGAGTTTTTGAAAAGCTTCGAAAAAGACTAGTGATTTGGCAATCATTTTGAAAGAAAATAGTAGGCGAATGCAGCATTTAAATTTCGATACCAAGTGGTATAGGCGCGATCCACGCGATCGCGATCAACAACTGTTTGAAACTAAGTACGACGCCGCGGCGCTCGTTAGCGCGGCTTTTTGCCTGCCAACTAATTTAATTAAGCAATTAGGTATGTAGTTGGACTGGACGGTCCAAGGCGTTGGAATTTTATCAGTTTGCTGGTCGTTTTCTTTCCGCGATCGTCGCAATTGGTTGATGAGCGGAATATTTTATGATTTTTTGCTGTCAAAAATCATTTTCTAGGGCTAGGAAAAATGTTCATGAAAACATAATTTGAATTTCATAGTACTTAAACAAGGAGAATGTAGTATGGGGAGGATGAACCATGAACTCGCTCAACTCTATGGCGAAAAAACTATTTCACGAATACGGTGGGCTTGGCATATTGCAAGATTGATCAATGATCACAGGCCCTGCGTGTGAAATGGGGAAACCGTCTTGAAAGAACGCTTAACATACTTCTAGTCATCCCAAGATCCAAATACCTAGCGCCTCCATGTGACCACACCTGGAAATACTTAAATGCTTACATTTGAGTAGCTGCGCTAGAGAATTTCTCGGGTGACGATTTCAGTTTCACTACACTTTTGTCATGGCATTTATGACCAACTTTGGTCATGAAACCCAATGTGGGAGTTTGGTGAAACCCTCGTTCTTGCTAAACTTGGAGCTAAACTTAGGCAAAAAATGGAGCAACGGAACGTGACCCTCCCACGGCAGTCGGCAAAGCAGGACCAAGGTGGACCATAAGCCAAGGTGTAAATCCGTGCCAATGACGAATGTCTGGAGGGGTCGAAACATGCCAGCCGCAAACGGAGTACTTTGGGCATCTTGCTCCTACTGATACCGATACTCTGGCACGGTTGATATTTGTTTTCCTTAGCGTTTCGTGGGAACAACCTAGTGATATTATCCCATTTCCCATTTATGTACAAGATGAAAAGAAGAGGGCCCAGGTGAGAACCTTGTGGAACTCCAGAAGTGACTTGTTATGGTTCGGAAAAAGTGTTTTGAAAGCTAACTATTTGTTTCCGTTTGGTGAGATATGACTGTAACTATTTCAGAAGTGTTTCTTTTATTCCATATTTTTTCAATTGTGTCAAACGCTGTACGTATACTGAAGTCAGTGTAAAGAGATGCTACTTTGTTTGCCATTGTCCGTCGCATTCAGAGTGAATGTTATAAATTCCAAAAGATTTGAGATAGTTGAGCGACCTTTATAAAAGCCATGCTGCTTAGCTGTAGTTTGGTGTTTTCCTTTATTGAAATGTGTTTCAAATAGTTTCGAAATACATGAGATAATGGCAATTCCAGGAAAATTACGTGTGTCAGCCTTGGCACCAGATTTGAAAACTAGTACCAAGTGGGAAGATTTCCTTTTTTCAGCGACATATTGTTAATTTTTTTTCCTATTCCTTACCGTTTACTCATCGGAATGGACCTCAGCCGCGCACTCAAAGATCGTCAAGACACAATTACCATAAGTCCAAACGAAACAGAATAGGAAATCGTTCATCAAATGGAAAAATGATTGCTATCGAACTGATCTCCTATGGAAGTATGACTAAATCTTGTTGCCAGACAGTCTACCGTGTGCAAAAAGAATGCAGGTTAACGGAAAAAGCGAATCAGCAGAGAACCTGCATTAACGATCGCGTTGCAAGATAAGATCATTAATTATTATTTGTTAAAGGACTGTGCTAGAAAGTTAACTAGCCTGGAACTACAGGAGACTCGAGAACGAACTTGCCTTTCTGTTCTTCTGGGCTTGGGAGTAGCATGACATTTTCATTGTGCAACTTCTACTAATTCAATGCTTTGAAAATTATTAATCAAATAACGACGCTGCACAGTAGTCAAAAAGGACGGAAAGTGGAACTTTTTTCCTAGTGTGTTTTGTTTTTTGTTTTATCGTTTATGGTTTTCAGCACTTTTGTTCGTATGAATATCCCCGTTAATCTAAAACTGTCAAAAGTTAGTCATCGCTTACTATAACGAAAATAATAAAATAACTTTTTTGTGTTAAGAAATATAGACATAGCTTCTTCGGCAAAGTTGTAAATAATTTAAAAATAAGCAACTCTGCTGAAGAAATAAAATTTCTATCTTTATCGAGCGCTGAACTATAGGGCATATTCTTTAAAACATCTTTAAAAATTCGTTTTTCATACTTAGCTTTCCTTAGTTGCATTTTACAAGAATACAATGTTCTAGGAAATTATCGAGGCACTCAAAATACACGTTTTTGCAGAAGACCGTAAATTTGTTGGACCTTTACTTGCTAAGTTATTGCATATTCATGCTTTAAGTTTCCATAGCTTCACTAGTCCATGGCGTAAAATGTACTCAAAACACATAACTTTGCAGATGGTTTCCAATCTCTAGGACCTTTCCTCATTTTAACCTTTATTTTTCCTCAACGTCACGAGCCATAAGCGATAACTTTGTAAGGAAAGGTCCTAGAGATTTTCAATCTTCTGCAAAAACGTGTATTTTAAGTCTTTCAATAATCGCCTAGAACCATATATTCTTGTGAAATGCAACCAACATGAGCTAAGTATGAAAAACTAATTTTTAAAGAATTTCCAAAGAAAATGCTCTACAGCTTTGCACTCGATAGAGATAGAAATGTCATTTCTTTAGCAAAATTGTTTGCCTTTATGTTTTCTATAACTTGGCCGAAGCTTCCATGTGTCTATCTACTAACCCAAAAAAATGGACGTGTATCGAGCCTTTAGCGAACGCGAAACACCTAAAACGTATGCTTGCCGTACTCTCATTTGGGTGGTTGAGGACAAGCGGAACTCATGCAAGTTTATAGTATTCGACTTAAGCTTTAAGATGAAGTGCTGATTTCATAAATCCGCTTGCCCCATTTTATCTCATAGGCATGTGAAGCTATGGAAATTCATAGCTTGAATATGCGATAACTTAGCAAGTAAAGGTCCAAGAGATTTGCGGCCTTCTGCAAAAACGTGCATTTTCAGTGCTTTGATAAGTTCCCAGAATAATGCGTTCGTGTAAAATGCAACTAACAAGAGCTAAGAATGAAAAACTAATTTTTAAAAAAATTTCAAAGAGAATGCCCTATAGTTCAGCACTCGATAAAGATAGAAAGTTTATTTCTTCAGCAAAGTTGCTTGTTTTTACATTATTTACTACTTTGTCGAAGAAGCTATGTCTATATTTCGTAACGAAAAAAAGTTATTTTCATAATACTAAGCAATAGCTTACTTTTGACAGTTTTACATTAAGGGGGATATTCATACAAACAAAAGTGCTAAAGACCGTAAATGATAAAATGAAAGCAAAAGACACTAGGAAAAAAGTTCCACTTTTCGCCCTTTTGGACCACTGTGCGCTGGTCACGACCAAAAGGCTGTACTACATAGGAAAAGGAAGGAATATTAGTCTGATATTGTGGATTTGTGTTAGTAAGAGAAGGTACAGATCAGGGTTCATTTTGGTACGAACCGTTACATTAAAAACTTCACTGCTCCGTGAATTAACCGTTTCATAACAAAAATCATACAAATAACGTATCTGGGCGCCCGGCCACCTGGGACTCCTGTATTCGGCTTTTCACCTGAGTCAAACATGACTGTAAATTACATTACAAACCGCTATTCAAAACTGCTTGCTTGAATTTAAAGCTGCATAATTGTTACGGCTTCGGAAAAATGTTATCAAAGTTGTTGCAACGAACGAGGCACGAAAGCAAACGATGCTGATCTCTTACAGTAAAATACTCATAGCCTGAACACCTCAGCACCATTAACGAAAGCTGAGAGTAATAATTTGCCTCATGAATGGTTGGAACAAAATTATATTAAGAACATTGGCCACTGCGAAACAAGTTGAAACAGTTTCAAATTCTGAACGGTTCTAATGAAGATGTAGATAATCACGCATTGCTAATTAGCTCACATCATATGTAAGGAAGTAATTCTCGCTGAAATGGGGCCACTACTGACACGAGGTCTTCAAATATTGAAACTTTTGCGCTTAATTGGTTGAAAATGGTTAAAAAATAAGAATTACACTTTTGATACCTCGAAATAGTGGACCCCTCGTGCGCCAGGGGTCTAACGGGTTAAAAAAAAGTTGAATTTTGAGCAAACCTAGAGATCTATATCATGTGATATTTCATAAATATGCCATGGAACAACTAACAAATGGCCCGGTTCTGTAAAGAAGAACAGGGCTTTCAAATAGGGTAAAAAAATATTTGGCGGTCATCTTGGATTTAGTAGCCATATTGGATTTTATCAAAAAATCGCCGTTTTCACCATGAGCCCCCAATCGATTTTTATTTTAAGACCACCATTGGAAAGCTGAAAAAATGCTACAAGAAACATTCATCAAGTTACGTGTGTAATGGCATTAACTAAATAAAACAATTAATATTCTGTAGCAAGATATTCCATTATATGAGAGTTGTAAACATTGATACAGATAATTAATTGTTTCGTTTATTTAATGCCACTACACATGTAATTTGATAAATGTTCCTTACAGAATTTTTTCTCAGCTGTCCGATGGTGGTCTTAAAATTAAAACCGGTTGAGAGGATCATGGCGAAAAGGCGATTTTTTGATAAAATCCAGTATGGAGACCAAATCCAAGATGGCCGTCAAAATTTTTTTTTACTCCATTTGAAAGTCCTGTTCTTCTTTTTTACAGAACACATGATATAGATCTCAAGGTTTGTTCAAAATTCATCTGTTTTGAACCTGTTAGACCCTTTGGCGCACGAGGGGTCCACTATTTCGAGGTATCAACTTACAATTGGATTTGACATTAAATTAGATCAGGGAATTTTATTTGAATACAGAATTCAACCTGGACTTAGGTTTTGCTGAAAAAAAGTGGGCTTACAACTAAACTGAAAATAAGACATAAAATAGGGCACGAATTAGAGTTGAAACTGGACTTAAATTAGAATTGAAATTGTGCTTAAAATGGGACAGGAGATTCGACCTGAAATTGTACTTAAATTAAAATTAAAAACGTACTTGATATTAGAATTGAAATTAGCGTTGCAACTGGAATTAAATTAGACTTGAAAATGTAGTTAACATGAGACGTGAAATTAGAAATGAAATTCGAGTCAAATTCAGCTCAAAACCGGACTTGAACCAAGACTTAAAACGGAACATGAAATTGGACCAGAACTGGAATTGCACCTTGAAATAGACTCGAAATTGGCGTTAAAAGTGAACTTGTAACTTTTCTTGAAATTGGGTATGAAATTTAACTCAAAATTTGAACCAATTTACTTTGCTTGGTTCCACTGTTCTACTGGTGTCGACCTCTCCTAGGCGTTCGATAAAGTTGAGAAAATGAAGCGTCTAGGCCAACCGAAGTGGAAATGCAACCTATCTAACTGGTCGCACTGCTTTCCAAAATGTACAAGTAGCTAAATCTTATTACTTTCCTATACCATCTAGAGTTCCTCAAGGCAGTACTCTGGGACCATTAATTTTCGTGCTTTTTGTGAACGGTATTTGTGATGTACTTAACTCTGGGAAATTGTTATGAAATTGGAACCATGGTTGGATAATAAATTGGACTTGAAACTAAACTTGAGTTAGGACTGGAAAACTGACTTGAAAATGAACTTAAATCGGATTTTGAATTGGACTTTTTAGACTGATTAATGGTGGAAGGATCCCGTCCACGTAATCCAACGAATGACCTTGGTTACTCGCCAGGATGTGCTCAATTTATAAAAAAAATATCAATGCGAGAAGGTTTGAGTCTAGCTTTCCTCGAGTTGATTTAATAAACATGATGTGGATAAAATGCTAGCTAGTGTTGAGACTGAGAGTGAGGCGGTCCTACTGGCTCGAGAAGTGCTGAAAACTATTCACTCAAAAGGTGATTTCGAAATGCGAGGACGCCTATATAATTTAATAAAATTGGTCGCCGCGCTAGAAAAAGGAGCAGTTGTTGGCTTAGGTCAGATCATCGAAAATGGATGCACCAACCGGATTTGTCAAAAGGTTGTCGTTGGTTCAGAGGGCCTGAATTACTGTGGCAAACAATTGAAAAACGGCAGTCAGAACCGTTGAATCAGTCAATCATGGTTGAAGAAAAAGTGCTATTAAATAGAACTGGATTGAGAAATTCCCATGTTGGAAATATTTACCACGAACAACAGTGCGGTTTCTCAGATTTCGAAGCAACTTTAGAGATAAAAGTAAAAAAAAAAAACAAGATAAACATGAGAAGAAGGAGATTTATTTCCTGCGGAATTGAGAGTAGCTTAGTATTTTCTCTACATTTATGCACAAACACAAGCTTACCCAAGTAAAGTATCCTGTCTGCAGCAACATTCTGCTTTAGAAAGAATAGCTCGTAAACTCTAGGCCATTAAAAAGTTAAAACCAAGAAACAATTATCAATGAAATCGGAGCATCCAGACCTCACTTAAACTTAGACAATCTGCGAGGGGAGGGATGTCAGGTGTATATAAGTTGTACAGAACGGGCCCCAGGATGCTTCCTTGAGGCACACTTGCAAATGTTTACCTACAGGCACTGTTCAGAGATACCTGGAAGACTCCACCAAACAGATTGCTTTTTTTTTGTAGGCTTATTTTTACGGTGAAAGGAGATGGCACTTTGAGATTTGAGATGCTGGTGTTGAGATAAGGCGTTGCAGTTCAATGCAATCCATTTTAATTACATTGGAGATTTTTACATCGCCAACATAAAAAGACCGCTGAAGAAAGCTGACAGTTTATTTATAGCAAGAGCAAAAGCAGTGGTCTAAGGTTGCTCCCCTGTGGTAAAACTTGCTTCATTTAGAATTGGAACAAACTTTTGCTCATGTAGTGGCGCTCTTGGTGGACGGATTTGGAAGTTCTTGGCGCCGACGTGTCGAAAATTTTGTTTGGCTTCACCCATGTATTTTTGACATTCCGCAAAACGACTGTATTTTGTAAACAAACAACATGGAAGCCGAAAGAAAGGAAAAAATTGTGCACAGCTATTTGGAAAATCCATTGTGGTCTGCATATAGGTTAGCTAAACAGCTGAAATTGCCCAGAAATACCGTATGGCGCGTTATCAAACGGTCAAGCTAATCATCGGAGGGGAACTGTCAACTGGAAACTGCGCGGTAAGATTTTGAAGACCATCAGGAGGAATCTCAATCTGTCGGACCATGATTTGGCCAGAAAATTCGGTGCGGCCCATAGTACCGTGAGAAGAATTCGACTCCGGGAAGGATCAAGCCGTATCAAGCTAGCAAACAGCTAAACCGAACCACAGAACAGAATAGTGTGGTTAAAATTTGTACTCGACGGGTGTCCACTGATGGACAACGAATCCTATGTCAAGGCTGACTTCGGGAATTGGTTTTCGCCGACAAATTTGCGCGAAAATTTACGATTTGGCAGGGCATTTGCATCAGTGGTAGAAAAACGAAAGTCAACGTCGTCGGAACTGTACCAAAAGGAGTGTCTCCAAAAACGAATTTTGCCGTTCATTCGATCCCACCATCATCCCGTGATGTTTTGGCCAGATTTAGTAAGCTGTCATTACAGCAAAGTCGTTCAAGAATGGTACGCAGAGAAAGGGGTCCAGTTTGTTCCGAAAGACCTTAACCAAACCCAATTGCCCCCCGGTTCCGCCCTATTGAGAAATACTGGGCAGTCATGAAAAGGGGACAAAGGGACATTGTCAAATTGTCCTGAAGACCTACTGGAATAAGATTGCCAAAACGATTGACGAAGAAAGTGTGCGCCGCCTAATGAGCCATGTTACAGGAAAAGTTCGAGAATTCCTTCGAAACCGTGATCAATAATTTTATGCGTATTTTTTCATAAAAGTTTGAAGAAAATGCTACATTTTTGTAAGAAAAGATCTTGAATTCAATCTTCTATTTATATAAGAGGCTTATGTCTGTACCGAAAACCAGGTCTCTGACAGGACGCTATAAGAGGCTTATCGGTAACTAAAAGCAGGTCCCACAGGACGCCATGCTTTCGTAGTAATGGGTTGTATTCTCAGTCACCTAACTGGTCGACTGTTGGACTGTTCGATTGCTCAACTGGTTGACTAGAATGCTCGACTGGACTTGTCGATTTGATTGCTCGACTGGACTGATTACCTGAACTGCTCGACTGAACTGTTCGATTCAACTGCTCGACTCAACTGCTTGATTGGACAGATCGACTTGACTGCTTGATTGAACAGCTCGATTTAACTGCTCGATTCTCCTGCTTGAAACATTTGCTTAATTCACTACTCGACCCGACTGCTTAACTCAACTGCACGATTGAACTGCTCGACTGGACTGTTCGATTCGACTGCTCGACTGGACTGCTTGACTGGACAGCATGATTCATCTGCTCGACTCAACTGTTCGATTCGACGCTCGACTCAACTGCTCGATTCAACTGCTTGATACCACTGCTCGACTGGACTAGTCGACTCAACTGCTCGACTCGACTACTCGAATGAACTGCTTGACTTAACTACTCGATTGGATTCGATTCGAATCGGTTGCTCGACTCAACTGCTTAACCCGATTGCTCGATTCAACTGCCCGACTACACTATTCGATTTGATTGCTCGAATCAACTGACAGCATGATTCAACAGCTCGACTAGACTGCTCGACTTAGCCACTCAACCCGACTGCTCGACTCAACTACTTGACATAAATCTTTGATTCGACATCTCGAACTGCTCGATTCAACTGTTCGACTGGACTACTCGACTGAACTGCTCGACTCAACTGTTCGACTTAACTGCTCGATTGAACCGCTTGACCCGACTGCTCGACTAGACTGCTTGACTAAACTGTTCGATCTGAGTGCTCGACTAGACTACTCGATTCAACTGCTCGACTGTACTACTCGACTGGACTTCTCGACTGGACTACTCGACTTAACTGCTCGCTTAAATTGCTCGAATAAACAGCTTGACTTCTGTTTGATTCGACAGCTCGACTTAACTGCTCGACTCGACCACTCGATTCAATTGCTCGAACAACTTCTCGACCGGATTGCTTGACTGAACAGCTTGATTTAACTGTTCGACTAGACTACTCGATTTGACTGCTCGAGTTGACTGTTCGACTCGACTGCTCGACCCAACTGCTTGACTCCATTGCTCAACTCGATTGCTTATCGCGATATCATATGGTCGGTGTTAAATCAGACCGGACCAAGGCGCAAAATTAAAAAAATGAGTTAATGATATTAAACGATCAAGAATTTTCTAAGCAACATTTTACTCTAATCAGACTACATAAATGTTGCAAACCGCCAGATGTTTTTATTCAGTTAAATAAAATCCAATACGACCATTAAAAAAAATTGTTTCAGTTTCCGGCTATGACTCTTTTATGTACAATATTTTAGAGCTATATTATTCAAGACAAGAACTCAAAGAATTAATACAAAGATTAAACATCTTCACAAACATTGGCCAAAGGAATGTATCCGCAGTTTTCTGAATTCTGAACAGACATTTATATTTTCCGGACCGTAAGATTCGGGCTCAACTAGTAAGAAATAACTGAAATACACGCAATTGTTTTTGTTCCAATACTATCTGAAGCAAGCTTTACGCCAAAGATTTTGCAGGACGAGTTAGAAAACTCGGATCCAATCTTTACACTCAGCCTACGGTGTGTTGAGTACGAGTTTAGCCACTTGCAGAACGATGCAGATACTCCCAGCTTCTCCCGCCTAGCAAGGAAGATGCCGTGATCAACCCGATCAAACGCTGCTTTGAGGTCTGTATAAATTTGACTGCTTCTGCTGTTTGGCATCTCGTTGTACCATGTTATAACTATTCTCATGGTTTACTTGATATATCTTTCAGGATGAAGTGTTCGCACTGCTTTCGCAACTCGATAGTGATTCTCGTAGGCTTTCGGATGAATTTCAGCTCTTGAAAACGAAAATATCAATGACCTGATAGGCTGATATCGAAAGAATTTCATGTAATTCATCGACATTTCGCCGGCATGCCGGCATTGGCGTTGTTGATTTCCTATCTTTAATATTGCAGCGATTATATTTGGCATTTGGTCGTCGTCGTCACGGTGGATATCTCATAATTTAACAACTGATCGAGAGAAAGTTCGTGTCGATTGGTTATGATGGTTCCCATGAAATCGCACCACAATCGCGATATTTCAAACAACAACCGAACAATGCTAACAACTGGGTATGAAATATTGCACTACTTTTTTGAGAGCTGTGTTAGCTAACATGCCTTTGATCAGATAGTGTCTTAAAGATCGTGACGAATCAGGGATTTATGCATATGGGCCCCAACATGTACATACAATCGATTGTATCTAACAAAACATTGCGAGCTTATTTCGTTGGTTGTGCAAAAACACAAGCATTCGTAAAGAATTTCATCGATCATCTGTGGTCAGTTGAACAAAGAAATTGGTTTTAGGTAATGTTATCATGTTGCAATAGATCTTAATCATCAAGTGTTCGAAAAACAGATTAGTGAAAAATCATTTTTCAAGCAGTTACACGGAAAAGGCTTGTTTCCAAGATCATTACAATCGTATGACGCACAAAAAAACCCATATTTGCTTAACCTTGCGGACGGTCAAAAGCAAAAGTATCCCTTGTGGCACGAGCAATCATCGCCGGACACCGGAGAAGACCTTCGACCGCGTATTCCGTTGCAGAGCACGTCGCCCGCCAAGCCAATATACCGATCCATTTCACATGTAAATCTTCCGTGAACAGCGGGAAAAAATTGGCTCTGTACTGAGCTGAGTCAGTAATCACGAACTCGTTCGTTTGTTCGGTTTCAAAATTACACTCACGTCGTCGTCGGTCTGTCCCGTCGCGTCCGTCCTTAGTGCACCGATGATGCACCACAGGCAAAATAAGACCCCGGAAACGGTACAAATCAATCCACCTCACTCCGCTGCTGCTGGTGGTGCTGCTGCCGAGTGCCAGGGGGAGACCTTCGATTATCGATTCTACGTATCTGCTGGATCGTTGGTTGGTTGGTTGGCATATCAGTTGATGCCTATTACTTCTGTGTCTCTCTCGCTTCGAGCGAACCGATCGATGCATAATTGAGCCTAATTGAATCTACCTCGGTCGCGTATGTCAATGTCAATCCGTCGTTTGGTCTGGTTTGGTTTGGTGGTGGTGAGCTATCATCAGACACTAGTCAGTCCCTGTCAGTGGACTCAAAAACCCTCCCTTAGGGTGGAAAGTCCTCCTAATCGCAAAGGAAGACAAGGCCAGGAGCTTGCTGTAACAATTAATTTTTCAAATCGTGATAAGTAAAGTTATCTAACGACACTCTTGAACCGTACTTCAGTGGTGAATGTTTAATGGCACCGCCATTAGGAAAAGTAGTTCAACATTTCCAACTTGTTAGCGCGGTTTCAAATAACATTAACATTACCTGATGTAATCACGCCCAACAGCTATAGACGTACGCAACTTCACACGCACTTACACTCATATCAGACCCAGCGTACGGCCTTATATCGTAAACGTCAAAATTAAGGCTCTCTAATTGGCCTGCGGCCTGCCTCTAAGTAACCGTGCGGTGAGCCACCATTAACCGTCGTCGTCGCGCTTTGCTTTCTTCAATTCAACCAAACCAAACTAGGCTTTAAGTGAATGCACAGGAGAAACAACGTAAAAGAAACACCGACTTGGTCGGTTCGGTACCAGCACCAGTCATAGGTTAAAACCATTAACCACAAATTGTCGGAATTGGTCATTCAAGAGTCGTGAGGAAATAACGTATTTTCCGCCACATCGCACTCGGCCCGGCCGAAGGCCGGACGATGCGGGTTAATTTCAATTTAATCGTAGAGATTCGAACGGAAGTTGGGATTACTATAATGGAAGTTTAAACAGTTTCGGTTCGGATTCGGACCGAATTTGAACGACTTAATTCATACGTACCCGGCCCGGCGTGGACACCCTCAGGCAACCAACCGTGTTCGATTATTATGTTAAAACATCAGAAACTCTGGTCGGACGGATCGGGCCCGGGAATGTCTGCCTACCGAAATCGACCGAAAGTTCGTGAACGCCACCGGCGCAGCGTGGCGGCGGCGGCGGGTGGCCCAAGCAATCATCGATAATCGTTTTACATTCCCGAAGCACAATTAGTTATCGCACTTCCGTGGACAGATAGTGAGTGTTAATCGCGATTTTGCTACCACACTTTTTTTTCACTTTCAGCCAGCTTTGCTGGCACATTCGAACACGTACGACGCCGTCGGTGGACCACCCCCGGGCTAGCTACTGACACTACTATCGGTAACACAGCAGGCGGCGCCGGGCGGCAGGCGGTTTGACATTTTCCCCTGTTTTCCTAACCAATGCATCACAGCAAACACACGCCCGCCGTCGGATTGCGCTTTTCATTTCGCAAATCCGTTGCGGTGCTTGTAAAAGGTGTTTTTTTCTTGCTGTTAAGGTTAGTATGTACCCGTTAGTAACAGTAGCTTAGCAGTCGTCTGTACCTAACATCCGCATTTCAAAGCTGCCCGGTACGACATAAGTACAGTGCGACTAATTAAGACAAGCCAAGTTGCAGCGGTGCCGTGTGGCCACGAACAGGCAGCAATCGAACGCGATGTAGTACAAGGAAAGTTTGCCCTCACCCTTCGGTGATGGGAGTCGCACGGGGCAAATAAAATGCGGCCATGTCATTTTCTCTTGCATCGGTATTTGAAATAGTGGAAAATATGTGCTTCTAATGAGAGGTGATAGCGGATACTAAACTAATGATATTAACACTTTCCAATTGGATAACTATCCTATTCAGCTTTTGGCGATGAGTAAAGTAACCCATGGGCAAACGATCAGAATAAGTGTCTGAACTCTACGTTTTTCTGCATGGAGATTATCACTGCGACCAGTATTATGATTATTTTTACTACTTTTCAATCAACCATCAACCATCAACCAGAGTGCAGCACGAAAGGAGGGTATGTGTTTTTTCCTTGAAATTTGTTATTTTGCATCCCTATTCCCGTTCCTAGAACTATGCAGCGGAACAAGTGGCTACATAACGCACCTCGAGTTAGCATCACTCTTATAAACTTGCCCCGGGCAAGAAGAGGCAGCTAGCCAGAACCTTAGCTATGACCAATGAAAAGATGGATGTTGTCAGCATGTTTTTCAACTCTACCGTGGCTTTGGGGATCAACTGCTTCTCTGTTTGAACACGAAATTTCGGAGCCGATCGTCCGTTTGAGGTTCGCGCAAAAATTTTCTAACGGTCGCTGGATTTCTTCGGAAACTTGGTGTGGGCAGGGCTTTAACTAGTCCTGTTTTTCTACCGCGTATTCAGATTCACACCGTCCGTTTAGTGATAGAGTACGAACGCTATGCATAACACAACCTCGCTCAGTCATACCTCCGATTGTACAACAAAATCAATGCGTTCTGATCTTATTTTACATTTTCGTTTCGATCATGTTGTTTTTACCGTTTAGAGCAGCGAGTGCAAAACAGTTAATTGACTGATTGATTGTTAATTGACCACACTAACGAAAAACAACCGCGCTATGGCATGATTCAATAGTTCAATCTTCACCGCTTCACCGGAAAGATATATTTACCAGCTCTTTCTGGGTGATTCACACTATGTCCGAAGGTATTTATTATTTAACTTACATGCACCTCAGATTTCTCTTCACAGGATGTTAGTATTAATCAAAACAATTAATTTAGAGAAGGCCTTAAAATATTCAATCTTGGGTATTTTGAAAAATTCAATTTTCAAGGTTATTTCGGGGTCATCCCCTCTCAAGAGATCATATCCATTGTAATCGACCACTTCCGATTTCAACCCAATTTGGAATAATTGCCTATGCCGACCCCACATTTTATTTCTCAAAGTTTTGTATGGATTGATCAATCCCCCTTGCAGTGACAGGCAGTGAAAAATGAGTATTTTCGAAAATCTGAGAAAAATGCAGAAGCGTCACCTATACTATCTTCTATGGCGGTTCAAGCGATGCTAACTTTAGCTGCCAGTAGGTGCCTATTTACGGAAAAAATACTTGTTAAGACCGGTAAAATTTATGCTTCAAATCAATTTTTAAGGCAAATAAAGCAACATACGATATTTAGGCCTTCTAGAAAGTTGCGTATTTTGATAGTATCTAAAAGTTTGTAGAACATGTCAAACCTGTTAGATGAGGTATTGTGTGCAAAATGTTTAATAAACTGATTTTAAGGGGGTGATGACAGAAAGTCAATTATGTCTCGCAAACCATATGATGCAGATACTTAGTATCTTCGGCAAAGTTTAATGAAATTCAAAGTTCTACAACTTTATCGAACACATGAACATGCTATCTAGTTCCTATAAAAAATATTTTTTTTTTCAAATGTGTTATCCCCTTAATATCTAATTATATGAAAATGTCAACAGATGCAGAATACTTTTTTAAGGAACTTCCCCGAAGCTACCTAAGCTCAAAAACGTCAGAAAAAGCGAGAAAAGACTTTTGACCGTCTTTTTCCAGAATGGTCCCACTGTGCGTTGGGTAGTCAGAGCCACCCTCCGTTCGAGGCTGTTGCCTTTCTTCAGAGGAGATTTTTTAAATGACGGATCGGCTATATGCGGCGGGCACGAAGTTCCTCACGATGTCCAGCTTCGTTGCTACGAGGTGCAGCTGGCAATACGAATAGAGCATCAAGCGTAGTTGCTTGATTTTTCGCTATGGCAGCGGCAAATATTGATATCAATATGTTTATATACTTAACAGGGTTGCTACAATTGGCGTTACCGTGAATTTATCACCAAGTAGCAGGGTACTTACTTACTTATATAGCCGAGAGCCGGGGTGGCTCTTGCCGCATCAAGAATTCCTCTCCATTGTACTCGGTCCTGGGCTACTCGTCGCCAATTCGTTGCGCGTCTCGACACACGCAAGTCGGCTTCAACCTGGTCGAGCCATCTAGCACGTTGGGCCCGTCTATTCCTGGTGCCAGTGGAGTTCTTGAAGAAGGAATCTGGGAACCTCTCCGAGCAGTGCCTGTAGCTCGTGATTCATACGCCTCCGCTACTCTCCGCTTTCCGTCTGTACTCCGCCAAAAATAGTCTGCAACACCTTTCGTTCAAAAACGGCAAGTGCACGTATGTCTTCCGTGAGTAAAGTTACTGTCTCAAGTCCGTAGAGGACTACCGGTCTGATTAGCGTTTTGTACATCGTCAACTTTGTACGGCGGCGTATGCTCCTTGATCGAAACGTCTTGCGAAGGGAAAAGTAGGCTCGATTGCCAGCTTGAATGCGTCGTTGGATCTCCATACTCGTATTATTGTCGGCGGTGATCAGAGATCCCAAATATACGAACTCATCAACCACTTCCAGTTCATCGCCGTCAATAGTCACTGTCCGTGGGAGGCAAACGTTACTTTCTCGGGGGCCCCTTCCTACTATATATTTGGTTTTCGACGCGTCAATTTGTCACCTTATCCTCCTAGCCTCCGTTTTTAGTCTGGCGTAGATTGCCTCCGCCGTCCCAAGGTTTCTAGTAATGATGTCGAGGTCATCTGCGAAGGCTAGCAATTGGATACTCTTGCTGAAGATCGTTTCTCTCGTTTCGATGCCGGCTCGCCGGATCACACCTTCAATAGCTTTATTGAATAACATACAGGACAGTTCATCCCCTTGCCGCAATCCTCTACGCGATTCGAAAGGACTCGAGAGTGTCTCCGAAACGCGCCCGTAGCACATCACTCGCTCCAGAATAGCTTTGATCAGCCGCGTCAATTTGTCCGGAAATCCGTACTCGTGCATTATCTGCCTAGCCGTTCTCGTTCAACTGGATCGTATGCTGCCCTGAAATCCACGAAAATATGATGCGTGGGCACGTTATACTCTCGATATTTCTGGAGGATTTGTCGAAGAGTAAAAATTTGATCCGAAGTAGCACGGACTCCCATAAAGCCAGCCTGATACTGCCCTACGAATTCTCTTGCTACTGGCAAAAGCATTCCATCAAGAAGGCTGGCATCTCTTCCCCACGCCCATACAAATGCCGGGTAACAGAAGCAACTGCGCACCCCTCAGGACAAAAGTTGAAGCTGTGTATACATGTATTGGTGGGAAAAAATGTGTGCAAGCGTGTTAATGCATTGCATACGTGTCTCTGTACATCCATGTTCTAATTTACACACACTAGTATGTGTTGGTTCAACTTCAACTCGGCAAATAGCATTTCTGTTACTGTCTCTGGGCTTTTGGCAGAGTTGCCAGACTTCTTGATGGAGTGTTTTTGCTATTGGGGATAGACGACGCCCTTTTTGTAGATGGAACAGACTACACCTTCCTTCCACTCCTTCGGTAGTTTCTCCTGTATATCTTCCCGTTTACCGCCAGCTACGAAGGACAGAACAGCGGTTTAGATATTTCCTTCTCGTCGATCATTAGCCGCAGAAAGAATTTCTTTGGAAGCTTGGTGTGGGCGACATATGCCGTTATCGCCTACTTCATTGATGCGGGACGTAAAGTGCCCGGTTCAAGTAGGGTGCTGGACTAATTTTGATGCGAATTAGAGTAAGGAACGAATTAATTAGGTGTCGCCTATTTTAATCAGTTGAACATAAATGAGCTTAAAATGCAGTATTTTGTTCATATTTTTTGGCTCTTTTGATAAGAACATCATTTTGAATCACCTAACCATAGATGTAATTCATACAAACATAATTGACTGTTTTTTCGACAAGAAATATGATGAATTAAAAATTGTACATGAAACATTTCCAGGTTATTTTTTTTTTGTGGTACATAATGAGAAAAAAATGAGAAAAATTCAAAAAGCTGGACTATAGTGTGATGGCACTGTGTGGGATTCACAATCGTGTACATTGTGCCTGACCACTAAAAAACTCCTTACTTTCTCCGTCCATTTCCCACTCTCCCGGAACAACCGTCAAGTATTATGGATGTAGGTTATGTTTTACGTCTCGTTACGTGGATTCTAACTGACCGTGCTGGCTCTTTGATCTTTTCTCCATCTTCGCTGTAGCTCCGACATAATTTATAAAACTACGCTACTAACAGCATTCCAGGTGCTTTCCTCTTTGCACATTTCATCCGTAATGTTTTGCACATTTAGGCTAGGTATCTCACTCCGTATTACTTCGAACCTTGGGCATCCGAATATTACATGTTTGTTCCACGGTCCCGCTTTATGGACATGATAGCGACGCAGTGTAGCCGAACCGATGCTAGTACTGCCTAAAGCAACCGTGTTGAGATAAGAACAGCGTCCGGTGGAAGTTCACCTCTCCAAGTCTCCATGCTTCCTTTTCATCCAGCTCAATAGAATATCGATATGAGCATCCCATTCCTGTTGCCATTTGGTCAGGGATTCCTTTCTGACAACTTTTCGGGTTCCTTTGGTTTCCCTTCGCATAGAGCACTCCCTGTCTTCCACCATTATTGTTATGTCGATAGGGATCATTCCTGCCATGACGCATACTACCTCGGATAAAACTGTTCTATAAGCACTCTTGACTTGCATGGCCATGAACTGTATACAGTTTGTTTGTAGTGGCATTCACGATGGCGATGTTATGGTCACCTTCTAGTCTATATTACCTTACTACTACTACTGCATCTACACTTACTCCATCTTCTTGTTTACTTTCATCTTGTCTCTATCTCTTTCTAAACAGCAGTACTCATTTGACGCGCCGCAGCGCAGTGCGGTGTTGCAACAGCGAACTCTCCAACAGTGATATCCACCCACTACACCGCTCTACAGTTACCGAAAGTACCAAACCTGTATCTCGAATGTATGAGAAAATAAATTTCGTATCTCACTTGTAAGGGAATTAATCATCCAAAGATTTCTCTCACAAGAAGGGGCTTATTATACCAAGAAATGTTCCTAAAGACACTGTATGCGAAAAACTTCACGTTTTGACGCAATATCACACGATCACGTATTTCGCTGTTTGGACCACTGTGCTGTGGCGCAGGGTGGCTAGGCTGCTAAAATAGGAGGAGCGAAAAATTGTGTACAGTCCTATATCTCATGTGTATGACAACCTTGACAGTATTCACTTGCAGCACAATGACGAATGCAGGGTATGAATTTTACATCTTTTACTTTACTTGGCTGCTAAACTTTCAATGACTCCTCGAAAATCTGAGACATGCACGAAAATTGAAGAAACTTTTGTGTGTGCAATATTTTTTCGCCATACTCGAAGATAAGAAGAGCACTCTTTTCGTTTCATAATTTATAAAGTTTGTGCCTGCCGTATGTCACCTGATGCCGGAGTTATTGTGATGTTCCTCGGGTCACCGAAACATAGGTTTTTGAGATAGTTTTATCAAACTTTTGAAATTTATTTGAATCATGTTGATTCTTGCAAATAAATCATCGTTCAGTTTTCTGTGGTTATGAGCGATGGTTCGCTCCCTCTAGAAATTCGAAATATGTTCTCGTAATCTCATGTCTCTCAGAGTTCATAAGGGCGGTTTAAGGTTCAAGGGCGGTGCGGGTTTGGATCAGAGAAGAAATAAATACACAAACTGAGCTAGCAAGTTGTTATGTATCTATGTATCATTAATGTTGACCAAATGGTTAAGAAGAAAAAATGGCTACCATTGCTACTCTTACCCCGTCTTACCCATGCACAGGCTTCGATGCAACCACGGAGACGTTTTACCTTTGTTATACTATAACAAAGGTTTAAAAATTGGTCGAAAAACACGAAATTGATCCGAGGCCCGGAGGGCCAAGCCACATATATCAATCGATAGGGTTCGACGATCCGAGCAATGTCTGTGTGTGTGTGTGTGTGTGTGTATGTATGTAATGATTTTTTCTATCGCCTGTTTCTCAAAGATGGCTGAACCGAATCGTTCGCTATTACTTTTGTTTGAAAGGTATTATTGTCTAGTAGATCACTATTGAGTTGCTTCGTGACACGACGTTTCGTTTAAAAGTTATAAGCAAAAATGTGAAAACTACGTGACACGGGTTTCTCTAGAACTACATGACCGATTTCAACGATCTTAGTATCAAATGAAAGCCCTTATTAAAGCTAAATTATTCAGAAATTTTTAATTGAAAACAAACAAGTAGTTTAAAAGTTATGCTTAAAAAACCTGTTTTGACAAGGAAATAATTATCGCCTGTTTCTTAGAGATGGCCAAACCGATTTATGCGCTATTAGTCTCATTTGAAAGATAATATATGCTAATGGATCACTATTGAATGGTTTTTTGATTGGACGTTTAATTTGAAAGTTATGAGCAACCGTATACACCACACCAAAATTAACAATAATTTATAATGATTTTAACCAAGATAATTTACCTAATTTGAAATATTTTAATATCAAACGAGAGGTTTTCACAATACGAATATATATGCAAAATTTCATAATAATTGGTTGTACTGGTCAAAAGATATTACCCCTCGAACACTCGCGCCAACTTTTGCAACACAGTTACTCGCGCGCACTATAATCCCAAACCAAAGAAAACGTGCGCACTAGAGGTTTGACTGGGAAAACTTGGTTTTACGTTTATCAAACCTTTAGAATAGTTTCTTGAAATTAAAAGCTCTATCGTCTGGTGGAATCTAAATTTTGATTAATCCCCCTAAAAGTGAAATAAAAAAAAATATTTTTCTTCAGTGTCAATATAACACATTGATGTGCTCTGCAAAATTATAGAGCATATTATTACAAGAAATTTTGCTAGAGACAGTAACCTTCCATCTCTGCAGCTAAGATAGAAAAATCTTATTTATTGTATATGAATTTGTAAACTCAGTTTTTATATTTTTGCTCTTTTTGTAATTGTTGTATGACTTTTTCTTGTATTACAAAATTGTACAAATGATAAAAATACACAACTTTGCTGAATATAGTATACCTCTATGTTTGCTTGTTTAGGAACTGTAGAACTTTGATTATAAAAAATACCTTAATTTTGATCACGAATTACTCGACTACCAGCAGACGGATACATTTTAAACATTTTACATTGGTTAGTTTTGCTGCATACAGACACCATTTTTCCATATGAAGAAACGAAAGAAAATTCCACTTGGGGTCAATTGCGGTACACCTCGCATGCTGATTGTTTCATTTCTGTGATGACGGTTTATGCTGATCTATTTTTCCAACAATTTAAATTATTAATGCATTGAATAATTATGACATTTTGCTCAGAATAAGTTTATTGAAGAATATTCGTTAGTTAAACAACGATTTGTAACTTTATAACAATATGGCGTAGGAAAACCTACACGTGTTATACAAAATACAACAGCGTGAGTAACCGAAGGTTAATAAAAATTGATGAAAATTATTCAAGAAAACTCTATTGATGTGAATCAAATAAAATGGCATTACAGGAAATTATGCATAGTTCAAAAACCTATAAACTAGACCTTTACTAGGCAATGTATATGTTAAAGAATAAGATTTCCTCTTACAACTTACTTTTATTTGCACTTACTCAAATTAATAACAACTTACTTATCCTTACTCAGGAATTACATGAAAATAGGATCTATCAAAATTTAAAAGTGTTCCTATTTTGTTCAAAATTTGTAAACTTATTCAATTTTCAAAAATTTTATGTAAACCAACGCATTACGCAACGTTAACCAATAGATGAATTATGTTCCAAAAACGTATCGATTTCTATCTCAAATACCAAGTAAGACCGTATAACAAAGGTTCCTTTCACCACTAGGTGGATTAAATCGGGTTTTTTTCGCTATGTATTACGTCAAAACTTACGAGAACGCAATATTGCAGAGCAAATTAAAGATAACTTTTGTCCGTGTGTTGTTGATCTACTTGCTTGCTTTGTTTTGTTTCTTTGTTGCTCTACTTCTTAACATCGCCACCGCCGCCGTTATCGTGATCGGCCTACTCGGATGCTCGCTCTCGCTCAGTCGGCGAGAAGGTGTGGGGCTGCTGGATAAACATTTCCAGATAACACACTGATCTGGACGGCCTCAGAAGCGCGATAACAGACAGACAAGCTGTTTGCATCATCATCAGCATCATCATCGTAAGCAATCACAAACCAGCGGACAGGCGGGTTTCGTTTCGTTTTTTTCAGCAATTTATTTTCATTTGCGCATTCAACGCTGGACAATTTCTTAGAAGTAATGACCGACTTGTTCAAAGTGTTTCTTAATTAGATGAATAATTCAGTCTAATACAATCATTTGGCACGATTTACGACGCGTGGCATGATGTGGACGAATATTATGATAAAGAATTTGCCATCATTCCAAATGAATTTCTAACATTCCTAGGCGGTGAAACAGTATTTTGACGAAAGCTCAAATCAGCTGACATGAACTCTAACGATTCATTTTGCGTCATACAATGAAGCGCATCGAAGAAGTGCTTAGCGAACAATTTCGTAAACACAGCAATCAACGAAAAAGCACATTTCCTTCTTTTGCCACCGAATGGCATTACCATGGAAACTAGGTAGCAAAACATAACAACAAGCTAGGCTAGGTATCTTTTCTATTTTTTTCTGTAGCAAACCACCTCCGGGCCAATGTGATATATACAGGTGTGGCAAAGTTGGTTAAGTGGTGTTAGTGCAATGAAGAAATTTCATCATGGTGTGGGTGAAATCGTAAATCGACCAATCACGATGAAGCGTGACGTAAAACTCCAAAAACAAACCCCATTGTCCGACGCGGTTTGTTTTTGTAGTTTGACGTCGTTTTCTGATTTTTCGCTACTAATACCATCAAATGTCTTCATCTGCCACACCTTTTTAAACCTCATTGCCTCCGGGCAACCGGGAGAAAGGGAAATTAGTGACGGACGGTTAGAAAGAAGAAAAAACACGAGCTGAAAAGCGCGAAAAACGCGTTGCCAGACGGAACCGATGCGACGCGAAGCGCCGCGCCGCCTCGCACCGGTGGGATGTGTGTGAGTCTAAACAAAGTGGCGGAAAGAAGTAAAATAAAATAAAAAGCGAATTATGCACACAGCCGACAGAAGCAACGCGCGCGCGCACGAAAAAAAAGAAGGAAGAAGAAATAAGGTTATTTTGATTGTGCAGTTTACAAACTTTCACTCGCTCTTGTCATTAGCGCATTCACGCAAATGAAGTGGAGTGCAGATCCGAGAGAAAGAAGTCAGAAAGAAACAAAGAAAAAACGGACAGGAAAATGAAGTACGGGAAAGGAGAATGGAGTGGTTCATTCCCAGCGCCGCCGCCGCCGCCGCCGGGTTGCAAAACCGACTCTTGAAATCTATTGCACCGCCACTGGCACACGATTGGTTCCGCGGTAAGATTCTTCATTAATTCATTACGGACTCTTTACACCTAATAACGTACCACCTATTAGCATGGGTTCGATTAAAAGAAATCTACATAAGAAAAATATATTATTGGGAGGTGCTATATGTAGGTTCATGCATAATCAAAAAGCTTTTACTGATTGTGAAGGACTTGAGCTTTTCATAAATATCATTAGCATATCAATTAACGTCACTACTCGGTTGAAACCGACTTTGGACTTCATTTTATTTTCAAACTGTTCAATTTCTTGCCATTACCGTCAACTGGAGGGACTGAGTTCCTCTGAAAATTAAATAAATTTAATTAATTAGACATTGAATCGAAAAAATGTCGCCGCCCTCGTTCCCGGAATACTTCAACAGACATTAACATTGTATCCCAATGCACAGTAGTCCTAAAGGGCGAAAAGTGGAACCTTTTTCTTAGTGTCTTTTGTCTTCATTTTATCATTTATGGTCTACATTTTATGAAAATAAAAAAATAACTTTTGTGTGTTAGGAAATATAGACATAGTTTCTTCGACAATGTTGTAAATAATTTAAAAACAAGCAACTTTGCTGAAGATATAAAATTTCTATCTTCATCGAGTGTTGAGTTATACGGCATATTCTTTAAAACTTCTTTAAAAATTGGTTTTTCATACTTAGCTTTTCTTAGTTGCATTTTACAAGAATACAATGTTGTAGGCAATTATCGAAGCACTCAAAATACACGTTTTTGTAGAAGGCCGCAAATCTCTCGGACCTTTACTTGCTAAGTTATCGCATATTCAAGCTTTAAATTTCCATAGCTTCACGAGCCCATGGGGTAAAATGGGGCAAGCGGATTCATGAAATCAGCGCTTCATCTTAAAGCTTAAGCCGAGTACCATAAACTTGCATGAGTTTCACTTGTCCCCAACCACCCAAATGAGAGTACGGCAAGTATACCTTTTATGTGTTTCGCGTTCGCTACAGGCTCGATACACGTTCATTCTTTTGTGTTAATAGATAGATACATGGTTTCTTCGGCAAAGTTATAGAAAATATAAAGGTAAACAACTTTGCTAAAGAAATGACATTTCTATCTCTGTCGAGTGTAGAGTTATAGAGCATTTGCTTTAGAAAATCTCTAAAAATTAGTTTTTCATATTTAGCTTACGTTGGTTGCATTTTACAAGAGTATATGGTTCTAGGCGATTATTGAAGGACTCAAAATACATGTTTTTTGCAGAAGGTTGCAAATCTCTAGGACCTTTTCTTACAAAGTTATCGCCTATTTAAGCTTTATTTTTCCTCTAACTTCAAGAGCCAAAAGCGATAACTTTGTAAGGAAAGGTCCTAGAGATTTGCAATCTTCTGAAAAAAAAACCCGATTTAATCCACCTAGTGGTGAAAGGAACCTTTGTTATACGGTCTTACTTGCTATTTGAGATAGAAATCGACACGGCTTCGGAACATAATTCATCTATTGGTTATCGTTACGCAGTGCGTTGGTTTACATAAAATTTTTGAAAATTGAATAAGTTTACAAAATTTGATCAAAATAAGAACACTTTTAAATTTTGATAGATTCTTTTTTCATGAAATTGCTGAGTAAGGATAAGTAAGTTATTATTAATCTGTTGTTATTAATCTGAGTAAGTGCAAATAAAAGTAAGTTGTAAGAGGAAATCTTATTCTTTAACATATACATTGTTTAGTAAAGGTCTAGTTTATAGATTTTTGAACTATGCATAGTTTCCTGTAATGTTATTCCACAGAGAACAGACATCCATTCACGAACAATTTTTTTGGAAATTGTTGGATAAAATTTCAAATTAAAATCACCTAATATGCTAGCGTCACCACCACTATAGTTTCCCAACTAAATGATTCTTTTGATTTGCACACTGACAACCGGGTATGAAATGGGGAAGGCAAATGAGCGTCCAATATAGCTCTAGCCATCCCAAGCCCCTACCTAGCGCCTCCACGTGGCCATACCTGGTAATGCTCTATTGAGTAGCCAAGCTAGGAGGTGCGTTGCTGGGTGGTTCCAGGCTGCCTGGTTTCAAAACCGCGGTTTTGGGCAGACGGCGGAGCCACACGGCCTAGCTAATAGGTAAGCCTAATAAGTTATTTTAATTATTTTTTTCGTTTTAGCTTATGAAGCATCTCCTGCTATATAGTAAAAACTGGCCAAAACGAGTTTTAATACTGCACATGGATACCAGAATGAAAAATTAAATTAACTTTTAAAAATTAAAATTAAATAAGAAGCATTTATGGAACCCAAAGGACGCTACTCTATTCCATACGAAGGACTGCTGGTGAGATTGTTCTATTTTTATCATTTATACCACATTTCATCTTAATATCATATCATATATTAACAGTATTATTATTGATATCATAAATGTGGAAGGCTGGATGACGGAGTGGATTGCCAACCTGAATCCTTAAGGTCTGAAGCAAATATGGCACTTCTCAATTCAAAACAAACAAATCATCACGTGGGTTAAAGTTGGTATAGCGAAATTGATTATTACATGGAAGGATCCTAATGCTGGAAGGCGACTCTTATAACCCCGGAATGCGCACAAGTGCCTCTGCTTGTGGGTCCGCCCAATCCCTTTTGGCCCTTCTGTAACAGCATTAGTGTGAAATTCATTTGATAATCAAATTTGGATCTACTGTAATTCTACCCACATACATTGGCAAGTCCTTGAAATGATGGTGGCTTTCCCCTACTACTACTACTACTACTACTTTTGATTTGCACACTGACAACCTTTGGCTCCTCTGGCGCTAGTTTATATGGACTATAAGCGTTATGCTAGCGCCAGAAGCTAGCTGTTATGAGTTTAGTGTAGAATTTTATGCGCCTTCAGCGACATCATCACTATAGTTTCCCAACTAATTTGACATAAGTTTTATCCAAGTGGGGACCTTTTGCTTGGATGTCTGTTCTCTGTGGCTATTCTATTTGAATCACATCAGTAGAGTTTTCTCGTATAATTTTCATCAATTTTTATTAACCTTCGGTTACTCACGCTGTTGTATTTGATACAACACGTGTAGGTTTTCCAACGCCATATTGTTATAAAGTTACAAAACGTTGTTTAACTAACGTATATTCTTCAACAAACTTATTGTGCGCAAAATGTCATAATTATTCAATGCATTAATAATTTAAACTGTTGGGAAAATGTATGCAGCAAAACTATCAGCAAATGTAAAATGTTTAAAATGTATCCGTCTGCTGGTAGTCGAGTAATTCGGAGTCAAAATTGGGGCATTCTTTATAATCAAAGTTCTATAGTTCCTAAACAAGCAAACATACATGTATACTATTTTCAGCAAAGTTGTGTATTTTTATTATTTGTACAATTTTGTAGTACATATAAAAGTTATACAACAATTACAAAAAGAGCAAAAATAGAAAAACTGATTTTACAAATTCATATACAATAAATAAGATTTTTCTATCTTCGCTGCAGAGATAGAAGGTTACAGTCTTCAACAAAATTTCTTGTAATAATATGTTCTATAACTTTGCAGAACACATCAATGTGTTATATTGACACTTAGCTTAGCTTAGCTTAGACTGATTGCACATATCAATGGTTGCACTCAGTGATTGACCAGAACCAGTGAAATTGCACAATGAATCAAATGAATGTGGTTGGGATTTACCGATCATTCTCATTGTGCAAAATTCAGTGATTCGACATAGTAATGATCAATAACTGCGCCGGCCATGTCCTTGCAATCAGGTGGGAACGAGGAAGGAATGTTAGTGTAATCTTTGCTGTTCTAGGGACCGTGTTAACCTCTGCATCCCTACAAAGATTACAGGAAGGAGTTCTGCTAGTAAGGTTGGGTTTGTTGGATCAGGATTCACCTTGATAAGTGATGCGATCGTTGCTTTTTTGTTTTTTTTTATAAAATGTAGAATTTTAGGTATGTTTTTCGTCTATTCATTATTCATTCGATCGTATTTAATTTTTTCATTTATTATAGTTTTGAGAATATATTTGTTCCAATGAAAAATTTGAATGAGTACTCACACTATTACTAAGTGTAAGCAGAGAGTTATATATTAGGTAAAAGTATTTATAGCAATTTAAACTCCAGACAGCCGGCTGTAGGGAGTGTTGCTAAATCGTGCATAACCGCGACAATGTCTCATCCCTGTAGATGGTGTATTTCATAGTATAGTACGAATAGTACGTTTAAACATAAATACTACTAACCGAAAGATGGTAGTGGGGTAAAATAAGTCAATATTTCGCTTCATTCATAACTCTCGGTAACATGGATGAAACTGGCTACTTATTACAATTTTAAACTAGTAGTTATTATTATCTTTATCACGCGATATAAGAAATATATTGAAGGAAATTATATGCTTCTAATAGTTGATGCGGTGTGGCGGCAAAAACCGCTTACGAAGTCTACAGATTAAAGTGAAAGCCTGATACCTAAGTTTACTCAGAACCGCACGACCACTCTGTACGTGTCGAAAAAGTTACCTATCGCGTCCCCAAACAGGCAAAATTTTATATATCTAGAGCTCTGAACAACATAAAAAACGAAACGACAGACAATACATAGTTTTCAGTTGACTGAGAAAATGTCAAATTATCCAAATTTGCTTAAAACACATTTGCACTAAACCTATTCACAGCTGAGAATTCACAGGTCTTCCAAACAACCATCAAAAGAATCTATTCAAAGGATCCAAAACCAAGCCAACGTCCAAAGGCGAAAAAAAACGCATTCCAACCACCGCACCCTCAATTAATTGCAAGTCCAAACCAAGGGTTAAACACTTTTATGAAATCTGCACAATGCCGATTTACCGTCCCGCAATATAAGGCTCGACCTGGAAGCACAGTGAGCTCATGTAACTGCATTTACGAAACAAAAATCAGTCAATGGTGTTCAACGACATGCGCACGCGGATAGCAAACATGACGAATAAAATCAAAAATGACAATATCCTCCCACGCTTCACACCATATCTGCTTCGCCAAAAAAAAAAAAAAAAACGTGACACTATATAAGAGAAAGAGAGGTATTTTACAGTTGCAAGTGCAAATATGAGAAAGAGAGAGAGGTAACTAGTTCTAATAAGAATCTGTCTGTAGGATAAACGGTAATGGATCGGTGCGGTGCAGCACTTGCTTAAGCAGAGATAGAAGGTTACAGTCTTCAACAAAATTTCTTGTAATAATATGTTCTATAACTTTGCAGAACACATCAATGTGTTATATTGACACTGAAGAAAAATAAATTTTTTATTTCACTTTTAGGGGGATTAATCAAAATTTAAATTCTACCAGACGATAGAGCTTTCAATTTCAAGAAACTCTTACAATGGTTTAATAAACTTAAAACCAAGTTTTCCCAGTCAAAACTCCCTTGCACACGTTTTCTTTGGTTTGGGACTATTTTGCGCGCGAGTAACTGTATTACAAAAGTTGGCGCGAGTGTTCGAAGGTTAATATCTTTTGACCGGTAAAACCAATTCTTATGAAATTTTGCATATATATTCGTAGTGTGAAAACCTCTCGTTTGATATTAAAATAATTGAAATTAGGTAAATTTTCTTCTTAAAATCATTCTAAATTATTGTTAATTTTGGTGTGGTGTATACGGTTGCTCATAACTTTCAAATTAAACGTCCAATCAAAAAATCATTCAATAGTGATCTATTAGGATATATTATCTTTCAAATGAGACTAATAGCGCATAAATCGGCTTGGCAATCTCTAAGAAACAGGCGATAATTATTACCTTGTCAAAACAGGTTTTTTAAGGCTAACTTCTAAACTACTAGTTTGTTTTCAATAAAAAAATCCTGAACAATTTAGCTTTAATAAGGGCTTTCATTTGATATTAAGATCGTTGAAATTGGTCATGTAGTTCCGGAGAAACCCGTGTCACGTATTTTTCACATTTTTGCTTATAACTTTTAAACGAAACGTCGTATCACGAAACAACTCAATAGTGATCTACTAGACAATAATACCTTTTAAACAAAAGTAATAGCGAACGATTCGGTTCAGCCATCTCTGAGAAACAGGCGATAGAAAAAATCATTACATACATACACACACACACACACACACACAGACATTGCTCAAATCGTCGAACCCTATCGATTGGTATATGTGACTTGGCCCTCCGGGCCTCGGATCAATTTCGTGTTTTTCGACCAATTTTTAAACCTTTGTTATAGTATAACAAAGGTAAAACGTGTATTTTGAGTCCGACAATAATCGCCTAGAACCATATGTTCTTCTAAAATGCAACCAACATAAGTTATCAGTATGAAAAACTAATTTATAAGGAATGTCTAAAGAAAATGCTCTATAGCTCTGCACTCGATAGAGATAGAAATGTGATTTCTTTGGCAAACTTATTTGCCTTTATATTTCCTACAACTTTGCTGAAGAAACCATGTGTCTAGCTACTAACACAAAAGAATGGACCTTTGCCGTACTCTCATTTGGGTGATTGGGGACAAGCGGAACCCATGCAAGTTTAAGCTTTAAGATGAAGCGCTGATTTCATAAATCCGCTTGTCCCATTTTACCCCATGGGCTCGTGAAGCTATGGAAATTTATAGCTTGAATATGCGATAACTTAGCAAGTAAAAGTCCACGAGATTCGCTCTCTTCTCCAAAAACGTATATTTTGAGTGCTTCGATAATTGCCTAGAACATTGTATTCTTGTAAAATGCAACTAAGATAAGTTAAGTAGGAAAAACCAATTTTTAAAGAAGTTTTAAAGAATATGCCCTATAGTTCAGCACTCGATAAAGATAGAAATTTCATTTCTTCAGCAAAGTTGCTTGTTTTTACATTATTTACAACATTGCCGAAGAAACTATGTCTATATTTCCTAACACAAAAAAGTTATTTTTTTATTTTCAGTGAGCAACTGCTAACTTTTGGCAGTTTTAGATTAAGGGAGACATTCATGCGAACAAAAATGCTGAAGACTATAAATGATCCGCTTTTTGCCCTTTTAGACCACTGTGTAATGACCGAAAATGACGCTTATTTACAGCGAGCGTAAAGAATGTGTCAACCAACACACACACCGAGTTCAGAGCCACTCTCGTTACATTGCAGTGCCGTCTGACCGGAAATTTTGTTTATCTAATTGGATAAACTAACCTTTTCAAAAGCGGATTCTGTCCCATTCCCGACCCGGCTGTGGACAAAAGGCGGAGCCGAAGCCGGGGCCATCAACGTCACTATATTATACGTATTGGGAAGATGCAACGCGTTTAACTACTTTACAATGGAGCAATAAATTGTGGGCTACTTGTGGCGGCGGCTGCTTGCGTGCCCCTCCTGTCAAGCCCCGCCTTAGTACCGTCTGTATGGATGGACAGCAGTTGCGCAGCCAGAGTCTAGGCAAAACACCAACCGAGATTAGTTTTTTATTAGCATTCCGTTCGTATACTGCGATAATCACAGCAGCTGCTGTCTGTGGTATGGTCATTGCGATAAAACCAGACAAGAAGCCGAGTAAACCATTGATTTCTTGTCGCCAGGAGTTTTATCGCGAAAACATTCCTCCTTTGTTCTAGGACTGGGGACGTAGGAAATCCTTAGCTGTCGAACGGTCAAACGTGACATATTTATGAGGCAGCTTGGCAAAATTCCAATTCCGTGCGCAGCGCATCTGGCACGTTCCCATTGCATTGTGATTGACCAACGAAAGCCTCATGAAGAGGAGCAGATTAGTTGATTCAATCTGTGCAAATAATGATGTTATGTGCATTCATGGCCACATGCCACACTGACTGGTCAGGCAATAGTGACAGGCAAGCCGGGAATGTGCAGAGTATCGCTCACGTGCGATCAGGTTATTCCACAGTATCGAGAAACAAAATGTTCCAACCTAATGATAGGCACATTAGCCTAATTACCAGGCAAACAATATAATCAAAACATCACGCCAAACATGGTAATTCCGAATTAGAGTATTTGTTACGAAATGATACCGATAAGTATCATTGTCAGCTAAGTCGCCAGCTTCAGTGAAAGACACCGACAATGATGGCTGGAATTTTTTTCTGTTCACAATTCCGTCATCGATCGACCTACGGTCGATCGCAGCCCGGTTAATTAACCGGTCATTGCTAATTTTCATTCCACATTCAAGCCCCACTTTCCGGTCAGCTGGTCTCTCTCTCTCTCGGTGGTTATTATCGCGTCGTCAACCCGAAATTTCATCAATCGTATCGCATATATGCATTTTCAAGCGATTGTGAATGTGTTTTTTCGTCTCCCTCCACAGTCAGTAGTCTTCACAGGTTGCACAGCAGACAACAGTTATGGAATCGCTTCCGATTGTGCTTACACATTTATGCGCTTTCACTCCGCCGATCGAGCGTCAATGCTTGCCAGCCAGCCAAGAGAAATGCTTTCTACCCATCATCATCATGGTTTCATTACGAAGGCGACAAACGGCGCTAATTTGATTAATTATTTCAAGTAGCAAAACTTCAGAAAAGTCCTTCACATATTGAAGATGTTGTTGTTATGTGTCACTACAAAAGCTACGTTTCATGGTACACAAATTTTTGAAACATCTGACCACTCCAAAGATTAGGTCAATTCGGTTTGGTTCGGTCGTCGTGGTTCCCATATAGAGAACCTGAGAAAAACTGGTTCCCTAATTTCCAGTCCCAATGCTGAACCAAAAAGGTTTTTGTTTGCCAAATTGTGGTGCAGCTTAGAATGACGAGAAATGATCGAATGTAACGAAGGACGCAAAGTGCACGATTGAGAATCCCACATAGTGCCATCACACTATAGTCCAGCTTTTTGAAGATTTTTTCTCCTTACCACAAACAAAAATAACCTGGAAATGCTTCATGTACAATTTTTAATCTATTATATGAAAGTGAGCGTGAGTATGTTTGTATGTATGTTCCACCATAACTCCAGAACGCCTTGACCGATCTCCACTTAACTTGGCACACATATTCCTTGATAAAAGGGAATCAGCACTGGGAGCCGCATTCCAATGATCGTGTTGTCAGCAGTTCAAACAGTCAGCAACGGATGCATCCACCGCTTTTGTTGCAGCAAATGCCCTTGCCAACATTCGACGGTCAATATGAACATTGGTATAAGTTCAAGGCCAGGTTTTGTGACATTGTTGATAAATGCATCCATGATTCTCCAGCCACCAAGCTTCATTATCTAGATAAGGCTCTCGTGGGGGAGGCCAAAGGAGTGATCGATGAGCAAACGTTAAACGACAACAATTACGAAGGTTTTGAGAACCTTCCAATGGTTATACACAGACATGTATCGAAGTTATTAAACGTTAAACCGATGACTAAGGATTCCACTCAGGAGTTGAAAACATTGCTTGACGACTGTACAAAGAGAGTTGAATCCCTTGAGTGCCATAACTTGAAAATGGACAAGATGGCAGAAGCAATCATTACAGAGACTGTAGATTACAGTACAGAAACTATAGATTACAGAGGCGCCGAGACACTCAAAAACCGCTAAATTTTGAACGAAAACCGAGAGTACCATCATAAATAAAGGTAACTCTCCGCTTTCGTTCAAAACCGAGCGGTTTTTGAGTGTCTCGGCGCCTCTGTAAGCTATAGTCTCTGTAGCAATCATTATTACGTTGCTGACGTCTAAGTTAGATACAGCCACAAGAAGAAGCTGGGAGTCATCGGTAGAGCATGGAGTGCTTTCTGTGACCCACGAAATCTGCCGTGTTACGAAAGCCGTTACAAGCATTACTTTAGAACCGTCGGAAGCAAGGCGCACTGTGGTTAAGGCGTGTTTGTCGGCGATGTCCTTCGAGGGAATATCGGTGAATATTCAAGGGAATAACCTGTCTTGATTTTTTGATTACTTCATCGCAGTTTACTGATATGAGCAGTTTAATTTTTCATCCATTTTTTCTATTCCGTTTCGCTGGTCTCTCATCCGGTATCCTTGCTACGTGGCCAGCCCATTGTCACCTGCCGTATTTTAGTCGCTTCACAATATCCACATCTTTGTATATTTGGTATATTTTATGAATCACGCGCCTGCGCCACACACCTTCGTCTAATATGCCGCCAAGAATTGATCGCAGGATCTTACGCTCGAAAACTCCAAGAGCTCGTCGGTCACTCTCTTTTAATGTCCACGATTTGAGGCCGTAGAGTACCACCGGGGGAATTAGCGTCTTATAGAGCGCGAGTTTTGTTCGGAGTTGCAGGCTACGAGACCTCGGCTTGCTTCGTAATCCGTAGAAGGCCCTGTTGGCAACCGCTATCCGCCTTTTTACTTCACGGCTTACATCGTTGTCACATGTCACTAACGTACCAAGGTGGGTGAACAAATTCGTCGACCGCTTCTCTGCAGCTGCACGCCTGCCCTTTGGATAGCACCTTCCAATGCGATGTTGAACAGCAAATTCGATAGTCCCTCCCCTTGCTTCAAACCATCCAGTGTCACAAACGAGTTCGATGTGTCAACCGCTATTCTGACGCTTGATTTTGAGCCATCAAGGGTAGCACGCATCGGCCTAATAAGTTTTATTGGAATGTTCAAGCATAATTCGCCACAGATCATTTCGTTTAACTGAATCGTACACCGTCTTGAAGTCTGGAAACAAATGCAGGATCCAGCAGAAGAATACCAACACCGTTTTAATCGATCGCTCATAAATCATCATGCATTTTACCTTCACGAAAACGGGCCTGGAGTTTAGTTAGTGGGTTGTTGCTTTCTACGCAGTAAGCCAGTTATGCTAGCAGGGTCACATGCTCCCAACATTTCAGATGATCTAATGAAAGCGTTGAACATGTGAGTTACATGTTCAGTTACCAATGGTAAGCCATCCAAACCAACTGCGTTCGACTTGACTTTCCATAAAGCATTAATGATCTTCCAGCTTGGTACTGGTCGAACGGTACGGCTTACTGTATCCTTGCTTAGTCCTATTCTCTTCAGTCATTGCCACAAAACTTTCGACAATATCCTACTATCCAAGTAGCGCAACTTTTGCCTTTACACGGTTTTATAATTCCTTATACCGTTCTCTTTTATTAAGTTTCAACTCGAGTGCCGTGCTTAAGCGGTTTTTATACGCTACACGAAGACAATTCATAAATTTAAGACAGGAAAAGTCGAATAATCTCGCATTAACGGCACCTAGCGAGCATATCCTGTAAAATGCCACACGTAACTTCGAAGATCTCATATTCGCGTATATTTTTGTAGAAGAAAGCATTGTTCTACGTGCTACGGATTTCGTGATATAAACGTCACAAATCTAAGAAAAACTCGATTTATCCGATTCATTTTTACTAAAACCCCTCTTTGATAAAAGTTCCCCCGCCAAGTCATCATTCATAATTTTATCATTTAGTCCATTAAATTGCCTTTCTAAAACACTTAAAAATTCGAATATCGGTCCCTTTTTCGCTGAGATATAGCAGTTTGAATTTTGGGGTCAAATTGACCCCAATGTACAGAAAACGTAAGTATTTTTTGTACAGACAGAAGGTTAACGTCGTGCATTGGTGCAACATGATCTTCACTTGTGCAAAAATAACTTATTTATGACGAGAAATGATCTGTTTTGTCACAGAGGAATACCCCGTTATATCTATACCTATAAAAATGGATTTCTGTCTGACTCGGAAACTACTGAAAATTTGCATGCAGGGGTTTTTGAGGCCTGGAAAAGTTCTTATGATGGTTAGAGACCCCTGCCCCCACTAATAGGGGGGGGGGCTTCCATACAAATGAAACACAAATTTCTGCATAACTCGAAAACTCGTCTAGACGTTACTTCCATTTCATTGCTGACCACTTCGACAACGGAACGCACGATAAATAGCGTGATGGAAGACCCCTAGTCCTGCGACACAGTCGTGCTTAGAAGTTATTAGCCTGACACTGTTTAGTTCTCGCCTGCAAAGTCCTGTGTCCGGAAATGGTGAGGGGTTCTTCCAGCTTGCTCGATCGGGCAAGTATCATCACATTCACGCTCCTTCGTGTCCTGAAATCCCACCTATTGGCAGCGACCCGATTGTTACTATGAACTCGATCGATGATGAACCAGAAAGCACGTCTTTAGACCAGGGCTTGAAAAGGGATCGCAAGTTGAATGTGACTGCCGTGAATGCGAACTTTCCGCATTCAAACTCCGCTTTTTGAACGATCATGTGACTGTTTTTCTTATCCAGTCAATCTGCCTGCGCTGCTGCTGTCTTACAATTCATGCGGCATCTCAGCAAAAGCAAACAGTCAATCTCCCGTTTTGCTTTGCGCTTTGAAAATATAAACTGCAAACTGACTGGAAGCATACGGTGACGTATTTTTCGTTTCTCTTTTTGTCTCCAAATCGGCTGCTCACAGTAATAGTTTGTCACCCTGACGTCGGTCCGACGCAAGCAAAATATTCGTTTGTATTGGACGGAGTCCGACCGACTTCTTCCATGCACATGTAGTGGTTGTTTTTTTGTAGTATTGAATCATACGATTGTGCGATTGCTTTTCGTTAGCGTGGTGATTGCCAGTCATTTGACTGTTTTGCAGTTATTCGCTGCTCCAAACGGTAAAGGCAACTTGATCGAAACAAAAATGTCAAAAAATTTTAGAGCGCATTCGTTCTGTTGCGTGCGATCGGCGTTTGACTGAGCAAACTGCCAGTTGTGTTATGCATAGCGTTCGTATTCCACCTCTAAACGGACGGTGTGAACTTGAATGCGCGTTGGTGTGACTGCGGTAAAAAAAAGGATCGGTCGAAGCCCTGCTTTAGACACTACGGGAGCTCCTGCTTCGTTCGAACCAATCGAATCCTCTGCTAACCTTACCAACGGAATCGTTCCGATCCTGTGGGGACTGAGACTGGGACAGAGGGCTCCCAGCCTGCTTCTACTGGACCAAATGGATCACGCAACGATGACGACGTCACTACTTCTCTGCGGTTTTACTACCAGAATGTCAGAGGATTAAAATCGAAAATCGATGAGTTTTTTCTAGCTTGTACCGACCAGGATTATGACGTTGTTATGCTAGTAGAATCTTGGCTCGACAGACGACAGAATCAATTCCGTACAACTACTATTTTTGACAAGCAGTACGCTGTTTACCGAATGGATCGAAATCCTTCAAACAGTGTCCTTCAGAAAGTGTTTTGACCCAGCCTATTGCGAAGTTGCCCATTGCGCTGGCCTGAAACAAATATTCGTTTCAATTCGCTTGAGAAACAGCCATCTATTTATTGGATGTTTTTATTTACCACCAGATAAGCGTGCTGATTTCGAGGTTATTCAAGCACATATGGATTCTATTGAAAAAGGTTCGCTAAGTTTCAAATGCTGATGATACAATACAATTTGAAGCAGTCCAGTATCCGTGACGGCAAAGCTCAATTTTACCAGAGCGGACCAACGAGCTTGGAACGGGCTTCGCGGTGATGGGTAAAATGCAGGATCGCGTAATAAACTGGAAAGCGATCAACGAGAGGATATGCCTGTTTAGGACAAAAGGCCGATGAGAGGCTTCAACAACACAATCATGAAGGTGCATTGCCCACACGAAGGTAGACCCGACGACGAGAAGGAAGCGTTCTATGCGCAGCTGGAGGCAACGTAGGACAACTGCTCACCATGGGACATCAAGATCGTCAACGGGGATATGAACGCCCAGGTCGGTAGGAAAGCAACGAGCGCTCCCTACAGAGTGCGGATATCAACTCGGCCCATTACCTAGTAGCAGTACACGTGCGCTCAAAACTACCGACGGTTTACACCTCGCGACTAAGCCGCTCTCCTCGGTTGAACATTCGGTAATTAGACATCTCGTAAGTTGCCGAAAACTACACGCGCGTACTGGATGAAGCTCTGCCTTCCGCTATGGAGCTAGATACTTCGACCATCGAAAACGGATAAAGTATGATACACTCGGCCGTCAGTGAGGCCGCAACCGCGGTGCTAGGAGTGGAAACCTCGAGTGCACGAAATGATCGGTTTGACGGGGAATGCCAACAAGCTATAGAGGGAAAAAAGAGCTTAGAAAAACCATCTAAGCATATCCACGAGAGAGAATTTGGTCAAGTATCGACGGACGCGGAATGAGTTGACCACGATCCTGTGGAGGAAAAAGCGCCAAAAGGAGAACAGAGATCGTGAGAAGCTGGAACAACTATTCCGTGCTAATGACATGCGCAAGTTTTACGGGAAGTTGAGCCAAACTCGCCAGGGCTACACACCTAAATCTGACATGTGTAGGAACGAGGGAGAGGATCTAATCACAAACGAGCGCGGGGTGGTCGACAAGTGAGAACCTCAACGGCGAAATAGCAGAAGGAGATGCAACGGAAGTTTAGCTAGAAGTGCCTATCAAACGACAACAGCATGCCGGTTTCCAATCTCGAAGACATCCGGCGAGAAATCGGTCGGCTGATGACTAATAGAACCGATAGCAACGGCACTTCACGGGATAATTTCGAAGATTTGGGAGGAGGAGAAACTACCGGAGGAGTGGATGGAAAGTGTGGTCTGTTCCATCTACAAAAAGGGCGATCGGCTAGATTGCTGTAATTACCGCGGTATTATGCTGGTCAATGCCGTTCTCCCAGATTTTGTTACATCGTCTATCCCGAACAGCAAGATAATTCGTAGGGCAGTATGAGATTCCCGAGGTGCTGCGGATCAAATTTTTACTCTCCGACAAATCCTATAGAAATGTCTGGAGTGCAACGTGTCCTCGCATAATGTTTTCGTGGATTTCAGGGCAGCATACGATACAGTTGAACGCGAACAGCTACGGCAAATAATGTACGAGTACGGTTTTCCGGACAAACTGATGCGGCTGATGTGCTACGTGCTCGTTTCGGGAGCACTCTCAAGTTCTTTCGCGTCGCGCAGAGAGATGCGGCAAAGGAATGCGCTGTTCTGTATGTTATTCAACATCGCTATTGAAGGTGTGATCCGGCGAGCGGCCATCGAAACGAGAGTAACGATCTTCAGCAAGCCTTCGCAGACGACCTCGACGTCAATCATTACTAGAAACCTTGGTTCGGCGGAGGAAATCTACGCCAGACTAAAAATGAAGACTAAGGGGATTTGACAGAAGCGCATTCGTGTTCGAAGCTACAAAAGGCGATCATAAACTGGTTCAAAGTCCGGTTGAATAGTTTTGAACTACTGTAAGTTTTGGATAGATTATTTTCCCATATAGTCTAGTGGCTAGGATATTCGGCTTACAATTCTGGATGAGTAGTTTATAACTACTGCACGGCTTAGATATTAATTTCCCATATTGTCTAGTGGCTAGGATATCCGGTTTACAGTTCTCAGTTTGGTTTAATGATTTAATTTGTTTTTAGAATTAAGTATTTTTAGTTTGGATTTTTAGTTAAGTATTGTGAGTTTTGAATCAATTAACACGCACTTTTTTGTAATTATGTGAATCAATTTTTCCATTTTTCAAACATCAAAGTTTTTTTGCGAAATTTCCAACCTGCGTGCTGGCAAAGTTCAATCGAACGACAACGTTCAGTACGATGGCAATCAAGTGCAGGTTCTTTTTTCCCATTTTTAGACATTCTTAATCGTCGAACAAAGGTGCAAATTTTATTTGTCGGGCACCATTATGACCTGACCACCGTAGTTGTTTTTATTGTCCAGACCACTTTTATAGTCCATTTGTTTTTTGCTCAATTCCTCCACTAATGGAAATGCACGCCATGATGGAAGTGGTTTATCCAAATTTACAAAAAGCAAAACAAACATTTAGCGACTACTTCACACTACTTTGCTCAATCTGGTAACAAAAAAAAAACTTCTGCTGATGTTTACTGTTGAGATCATCTTCATTTACGGTTGTTTCGACAACTTTTCATCACTTTTATTCGGTTTTAAAATATGTTAACATTTGACGTTTACTGTGTGACAGCGAGCAGTCGCCTACTGTTTTGTTCAAAGAAAATCAGGCGTGTGCGCCTGCGGCGCACATACTCTGAGACAATACTGTAATTAGTTTGGCAAGTTATTAGTTTCGCGTGAAAAAAGACGCCATTTAGCGTTTAGTCGGGTGCATAACACAGGTATCACAACCGCAAACCAAGCACGTAATGCGAATGCTGCCGCGGGTCAAAGACCGCCTCTCTCTGTCTCTCTCTCTCACACTATTTGCGATTATAATCGGTACAAGAATCAGACAATGGGATCATAACTCATGTTCCACCTTAGCAAATGAACAAAACAATTAAGATACTGGCCGCTCTGCACGCACAGCGGCCGCCGAGTTCCCAGCTGCTACTCACCTAACTCTATTTTGGACTCTGCTCGAACCGTGGAGGTCGTAACCGTAACCGCCAGCAGCAGGTAGAACCAGCCGGTCAGCAGCACTGGCGGGATGGCCCGTGCGAGACCGGAGGACGCTACCGCCGCTTTCCATCGATCGTGATCCTTTTGTCTCCTGCTTTGCGTCCCCATTGCGAACAGCTAGCCAGCCAGAGTCAGCGCCGACCCCCCAGGGATCGAGTTCCGTACGGACGGACGGACCAGAAGATTGCAGGAAATGGTTGTGGTCCGTTCGGTTTCACCCCGTACAAGGTCACAATGAAAACACACAATCACACACGATCGATCACGCACTGCGATGTATCCGATGGTTTGATTGCTCGGAATTATAGCTGACCCCAGAAGATCATTAAATCACTCTTCGTGGCGGCTTGCCTTGCGCAGCATTCCTTCCTTATTTATTGTGTGCGCTTCTGTGTGCACTTTACAACACTACACAACCGAGGCACTGAGCAACTACTGCGGGGAGTGACTTTCAATTTCCATCGACTACTGCTTCTTCCGGGAAGATCTTCACCACTGACTGCCGCGCACACACTGACACACAGAGGGGAAAAAACAGAACCCTAAAACAAAGACCCACTGCTGCAGTAGCAGCAGCAGCAGCGCTCCTCGTGATCAAACCGATCGACCGATCGATCGGATACCACTTTTGCTCTTGCTCGCGGCACTCTGCTTGCTGCTAAACTCCAACTATCCGGGGGTTCACCTTGGTCAACTTCTAGCTATATGTATTTTGCTTGATCACTACACAACTCGCTGCCAGCTTCACAGAATTGTTGCCGTTCTTCAGCACGATTTTTCTCTAACGCACAGTCTAGAAACGATCATTCCCGGGAATTGGGAACCGTCGTCGTCGTCGTCGTCAAAGTCACCGAGCCTGGTCGGGTTGGGTGGTGGTTTCCAGCGAATTCATCGGAGTTGACGGTTGAGGTCAAATAACAATAATACAACACAGCACCTAGGAAGGGCGAGAGCCGGTCGACAAGGAGTGGCCCGGGATTTCCCACGGGATCGTGGCGGCGGCGTGTGGCGGCCGCACGAAGCTCGGCGCTGTGTGTTGCGGTGGACTGCTGCGAATTGGAGAAACGAGAAAAAGACGAAAAATAAATTTGTTAGTTGAGTGATGGTTGGTTTTTTTTTGTTTTTTTATTTATTCTTTGTGTGTTTGGTGGATCGAAAGAAAAATAGTCAAAGTCATTGCATTATGTGGTCCTTCTTGAAGCTGTTTTTTTCTGGGTGAGGAATTTTTTACAGAACTTTTGCATGTGAGCATGAGCTGCAAGAAGAAATAAAAAAATATTTTTTATTCTTTGTTTTTGTTCTGGGGCACGCGCGACAACAACTTCGATCGACCGTTCGAGGGCCGTTCTGTCCTGATGACAGATTCGATCTTTACGATCAAAAGTAAATACGTACTAAATTACGGGTTGACAGAAACAAACGTAGTAAGATAAATATTCAAAATAATAACCCTGCCGGAGTGCCGGAATAGGTAGAGCTCATGACAGGCTCAATTACGAAGGTACGACTACTACTAGGAATTCATGCCCTGCGCCTGCCTAACAAGCGAGCGGAGCTGGCACGACGACGACACGATCAGTTCCAAACATTGCGATCGCGATATTTCAGTTTTATTGATGTTGTTTTACCAGTTTCCTTGCTTCGCCGGGAACCGGTTTGGGCCTCATCATAATCGAAATCAGATCTGTTGCCGTTGGATGGTTGGTTGGCGTTGGGTTGTTGTCGTTTCATGTTGTATAGCTTTTTTAGGAGCTCGTCCGTTTCTCAATTTTTATCGCAATCGGAAACCGTCATCTCGACGATGAAAAATACCCCTGTGCTTACGACCTTCACTGACTGAGAAGTTGACAAATTCGACAGAGTTCCCTTGAAAAATTACCATCCCATCAGAACCACCAGGCGAAGCACCTGTTGTTGTTCGCTCACATAACCTCAAACTCCCTGCAGGTGGATTCTTTTCTTCCGTCTCCTCCTTTTCCTCCTCCTCCGGAGGGATAACCAGGTGCTAGTTTATTGCAGTAGCACGACAGGGCCTTTTTCAAGGTGTATCTGTCATACACTCATAAACATTTTCCTTTATTTTGCTTTTTGTTTTCCTTCTACACTTACCCTGCACGCTTTTTCGTCGTATGACGACGATGAACTCTCTATATTTGGATTGGAATTGGAAGTAACTTTCTCCTTTGACCTTCACTCCACTTCATTCTAGTTCACTCTGCCGCGTAGCGGCATATCACGCACACGCACAAACGTCCCGTTTTCTGTTTTTTTTTTGACTCGAAGTTCGAGTTGCCCAACGCAGTAGGCGACACAGACGAATTAAGTAGAAAATTATGCCAGCAGAGGTGTGTGCTTCAGCATAATTTATGCTCAGTGCTAGTAATCTATTCTGTTTTTTCCCTGCTTTTGCTCAAACGAAAGTGAGATTCCCCGAATGGCGACAATAAATTAAAAATCGAATCCAAGTCCCACGCTGCTTTGCCCTGCTGAGCTTTCCAGCGCTCGCGCGGTGACGGTGACAGCGACGAGCGGTAACGAAGGGAACCCGTCCTTCCTTTCGCTGGGGCTCGATTGGGCTTTCGATTTCGATTTCGAGAAGCAGGCGCTGCTGCTGATAAGCTTGTCGAATCGTTTGGAAACAACATCAACTCAACACAGTCGGAGTCAGTGTCAGTGAGTGTGCTGTTTTGGGTAGAAAACGTCAATTTAAAATTTTTATGGGTGAAAGTTGTGTTGTTAGACGGTTCGCGGATCGACAAAGCGCAGCGGCCGTCGTAGGATCATCGCTAATTTGCACCACCGACCGACCGCCGTTAACATACCGGTTACGGGTGACCAAGTCTAAAAAGTCATAATGAAACCATTTTCAGAGGCCTAAATTTGGACGTCGGGTTGCAAAACTTCATGGGAAAGTTGACATTTTTTTCTGGTCAAGCTTTTTCGTTATTAGGAGAAAAAAAAGTTGAAACCGCGACCTTTGAAAATAGGATAAATAAGACAGAATTTTAAAAAGAGAGACTTAGGGAGAAATGAGTCGTCATTGATTTTGTGAATTTCAAAAGCAGTTTTTTATTTTTGAAATAAAAATTCTGTTCATGAACATATATTCACTGCGTTCAGATTGGCAAGTACAATCCAGTGAATCCAGCTTTCCACGAGCGATAATGGCGGCTATTGAGCATAAGTGGGCACAATCTTTTGACATTCATTGCAGGTGCGTCGAGTTCGCCCTGACGGAGTTACTATGGAAACATCCATGATTGTTTGTTGTTCGAGTGTAAAAATGTAAACATTGTTTAATTTTGCAGATCAGCTCTAGGCCTAGGGGGCCAGGCCCCCTCCAGAAATTTTTATTAATATTTGAAAACCGGAAAAAATCAGTGCATATGTCCTCAAAAATAATTCCCTCCTAATGGGGAAGTTGCAAAAGAAGGCGGAACGGAAGTTAACCTGTAAGTGCTTATGGAAGATACTAATGTCCTAGCAACTGATCTCCAATCAAGTCAAACGAGAAATCGTGATACTGAAGACTAATAAAGCCGCTTGTAAGGGCCATCTACCGGCAGAGCTTCATAGATATGACCGAGAAACGCTGGGAACGGCTCGACACTGGGTTATTTCCAAGATTTAGCAGTACAAACTGAAAGCGGAGAGTGGTGGAGGCGTATGAATCCCAAGCTACAGGCCCTGCTTGGAGAGATTCCCATCGTACATCTCACACGAAAGTCGCTAGGCTACGGTGGTCCAGACATGTTGTAAGGATGCCGGACGACAATGCGATGAAAATAGTTCTTTTAACAACCCCACCAGCTGTTCACCTGGAACAAGGGGGCTCCACGTGCAAGATGGCTCAATCAAATCGAAAGTGAGTTGCAACTTCTGAGATGACTGGTAAATTGGCGACGGATGGCCAAAGATCGAGTTGAATGGAGACGACTCACAGTGGGACGGCTTCAAAAAAAGGCGGACATCAGCTTTTGCGTAGAAACTACTAAGCTTTTCTGTATTTGTGTCTTCACAAAAGTTTCTTGATTTTTGAAGTACTTTTTTGTTATACCAAAAAAAAACTTCCATTAAGGGGGTGGGTCAATAAATAATTAATTTAACTTTTTTATTTAAAGCCAAAATAAACAAAGCCCAAGAAAAAGTTGTACAAAATGTTATTTAAGGAGTTTTTGTAGAAGAAAGAAAACTTCTATCTCTTCAGGGAATGAAGTTATAGTGCTACAAACTAATGTATCCCCTTAATACCAGTTTTTCTAAATTTTTACAAGTTATTTCGACTTCTACGCAGTTTTGATGTTCCACGAAGTTTAACATACTATGAAAATAGACCTTTTTGCTGAAAGAAGTGCAGCTCTACCTTTCTTGGTTTTCGAGCTATTCCAGCTTTTGTCTAATTTTCAATCAATTTTTAAGGGCCTTTATTTTAAAAGGGCGCAGATATGCGCAGCCAATCTCAGTCACTTTACGTATTGCAATGTAGTCTGTTTCATTCCACGTGTATGTCACGGTGGATCACGGTGGAACATTTGAGAAACTGCAAACGAAATTCTCAATTTTGCATGATTTCTTTGTGCTGAATCAAAATATTCAAGAAAAAATATTGCCAAAAATAATCAACAATCGCGTGGCAAGGCTTGCAGTGTTTATGAAACACTCACATCCAAGCATTTTTGTTTTTGACTTACTTTTAGCATTTGCGTCTAGAGTATTTCGATTTCAAAGCAAAAAATCGTGCGAAATTGGTAATTTTATTTACAGTTTTCTCAAATGTTCCACCGTGATCCATCGTGACATACATATGGAATGAAACAGACTACATTGCAGTACGTAAAGTGGCTGAGATTGGCTGCGTATACCTGCGCCCTTTTAAAATAGAGCCCTTTAAAAATTGATTGAAAATTAGACAAAACTTAGAATAGCACGAAAACCAAGAAAGGTAGAGCTGCATTTCTTTCAGCAAAAAGGTGAATTTTCATAGTATGTTAAACTTCGTGGAACATCAAAACTGCGTAGAAGTCGAAATAACCTGAAAAAAATTAGAAAAACTGGTATTAAGGGGATATATTAGTTTGTAGCACTACAACTTCTTTCCCTGAAGAGATAAAAGTTCTTTTTCTCCGACAAAAACTCCTTAAATAACATTTTGTAAAACTTTTCCTTGGGCTCTGTTTATTTTTGGCTTTATATAAAAAAGTTAAATGGATTTTTTATTGACCCATCCCCTTAATGTAAATTTTTAAATTAAGCAAACAAAAAGTACTTCAAAAATCAAGAAACTTTTGTGAAGACACAAATGCAAACTACTTAGTAATTTCTACGCAAAAGCTGATGTCCGCCTTTTTTGAATGCCGTTCCACTGTGCGACTGCTTGAAACAGCACGAGCCACTCCGGCTCTATGCTGCTTACGACGACGAGGACGACGACGATGCACAGTGGTCCAAAAGGGTGCAAAGTGGAACTTTTTCCGTAGTGTCTTTAGCTTTCATTTAATCATTTATGATCTTCAGCACTTTGGTTCGTATGAATATACCGCTCAATATAAAAGGGTCAAAAGTTAGTCATCGCTTACTATAATAAAAAAAATAAACATAACTATTTTATGTTAGGAAATATGGACATAGTTTCTTCGGCAAAAACAATCAACTTTGCTAGTAGAAATAAAATTTCTATCTTTATCGAGTGCTAAACTATAGAGCATATTTTTTAAAACTTCTTTGAAAATTAGTTTCTCATACCTAGCTTTTGTTAGTTTTGGCTCGAGAAGTGAAGGAAAAATAAAGCTTGATAAGCGATAACTTTGTAAGGAACGATTCTAGAGATTTGCAACCTTCTGTAAAAACATGTGTTTTGAGTCCTTTAATAATCGCCTAGAACCATACATTCTTGTAAAATGCAACCAACATAAGCTAAGTATGAAAAACCTATTTATAACGAATTTCCAAAAAAAATGCTCTGTAGCTCTGCACTCGATAGAGAGAGAAATGTCATTTCTTTAGCAAAGTTGTTTGCCTTTATATTTTATATAACTTTGCCGAAGAAACCATGTGTCTATCTACTAACACAAAAAAATGGAAGTGGATCGAGCCTATAGTACCGCCACTAGCGGTACCTATACAAGTTTGTAGTACACGACCCACGCTTTAAGATGGAGCACTGATTTGATAAATCAACTTGCCCCATTTTACCCCATAGGCTCGTGAAGCTATGTAAATTTAAATCTTCAATTTGCGATAACTTAGCAAGTAAAGGTCCAAGAGATTTGCGGTCTTCTGCAAAAACGTGTGTTTTGAGTGCTTAAATAATTGCCTAGAACAGTGTATTCTTGTAAAATGCAACTAACAAAAGTTAAGTATGAAAAACTAAATTTTAAAGAAGTTTAAAAAAATATGCTTTACAGTACAGCCCTCGATAAAGATAGAAATTTTATTTCTGCAGCAAAGTTGCTTGTTTTTACATTATTTACAACTTTGCCGATGAAACTATGTCTATATTTCCTAACATAAAAAAGTTATTTTTATATATTTACTATAGTAAGCGCTGACTAACTTTTGACACTTTTATATTAAGCAGTATATTCACACGAACAAAAGTGCTAAAGACTATATGTTGGATTTAACGTAGACTGTACTTGCTGGTGCGGTTGGTGATGAATTTTTTTGACGACACCCGCTAAACCCTTTCCAGAGAAGTTTCCTAGCTACGCCAATGCACTTATTTCTTAGAACTAAGCGTGAACCTTGGAATTCTTCAGAACCCGCACTAAGTGTTTAAGAATGAAGTAGCCAAAGACGCTTGCGTTATCTGAAACACATGAAGCAATGGTTGAAACTGACGACTTTAGACGTAATCCGAAACGGTCTCGGTCCTTTGTCAACGAGAAGCGTAAACAGAATGGCTTCGCTTCTAGCATGTTTCTCGGTGATTCAACGTCTGGAAAAATCCAACTAACTAAGTTTTTGACATTGAAAACATGTTTTTCCGCAGGTCCAGATGGAATGCAATCAGTGAAACTTAAAAGACGTGATGTAGCTCTATGATAACGGATCAAGAGTTCCACAGGGAAGTAACTTAGGACCATTAAAGCCTAGGTTAGCTACGCAAAAAATTCTTTTTTCAAAGCGTGACAAATCTAATTTTGCTTCATCACTATCAATGACGCTTCGTGACAATCTGACCGTCTATCACCTAGCCAAGAAATTAGCCCACAATCATCTCATGCTGATAACCGACGCTACATTCCCTCACATGTAAACCGTGTAGTTGTTCTACTTCCGGTTTATCCACTACAACGACTGTTAACTATTATCTCTTATTTATTAACGTCAATTTCCCGACAGGTTGGCAGAATACCCCATTAGTTGTCTGCACCCACCATTGCACAGTGGTCCAGGAGACAATTTTAGGCGGAAATTAAGGTTTCTAGCCTAAAATTGAGCTTCCAGACAAAACTTGTGTTCGACAAAGTTGTTGCATGCAGAAAGGCGCTCATTTGTGTGCTATCAAATTTTAGGGTGGTTCTTATTTTCAAAAAAATCGAAAATCTAACTTTTTTATTTCGAAAAATAGAAGTAAACATTGTTCGTCAAAGTTGTAGAGCTGTTAATTTTATGCAATTTAAAAAAAAATTTTTGTTGTATCTCTTAAATTGACTGATTTGGAGCCTTTTTCCTGAATCGATTTAGGGTGACTCTTAAAAAAACGGTTTTTTCGTTGTAACTTTTTAATAGCGAAATTCTCGCAAAAGTTGTCTTCAGATGACTTTTAGAACTCTTTAAGACAAAAATTTTGCAGCATAGAGCGTGCTTATCTATTGAGCCTATTTTTGTCTTAAAGAGTTCTAAAAGTCATCTGAAGACAACTTTTGCGAGAATTTCGCTATTAAAAAGTTACAACGAAAAAACCGTTTTTTTAAGAGTCACCCTAAATCGATTCAGGAAAAAGGCTCCAAATCAGTCAATTTCAGAGATACAACAAAAAATTTTTTTTAAATTGCATAAAATTAACAGCTCTACAACTTTGACGAACAATGTTTACTTCTATTTTTCGAAATAAAAAAGTTAGATTTTCGATTTTTTTGAAAATAAGAACCACCCTAAAATTTGATAGCACACAAATGAGCGCCTTTCTGCATGCAACAACTTTGTCGAACACAAGTTTGGTCTGGAAGCTCAATTTTAGGCTAGAAACCTTAATTTCCGCCTAAAATTGTCTCCTGGACCACTGTGCATTGGTGCACTTGATCGTCCTCTCCGTGGATAACCCTGATCACTCTTACTCTACCCCACTGATTTTCCATCAATTCAACCATCGTTTCCGCTTCGATAATTACCGTCTTCCGAAGCTCACAGTTGTGTATCTAATATGGTCTCAATTGCCTGTCTTCACTGAGCGGACAGTTCGTTCCCACGTACTGCTCAAATGTGCAGTACCAGGCGGGATAAACTATGAACGACTCGTATGGTTCCCAGTAGGTCATTACGGTCCTACATTTCACATTCACAACCTTCTTGCAGCCATGGAACAGGAATCCTTTAACAGACTGTGAACCACTCTGCTCTGCCTTTACCAACCTTCACTGGCAATGGCACCAAAAGAGCTCCATCTAGGAGTGAATTCGGACAGGCACAATGAACTCTGCACCAGACGCAGATTCTCGACACGTACCTTGTGGAAAATTCGCTCCAAACTGCTTCGCCAATAAGTCTTTTAAGTACTGAGCTCGATTGATCTGGACGAAATACCCTGGAGAAAAAGCGCAGAAACTGGCGAGCTTGAATCCGTCTCGTCGCCAATTTTCCATTCGTGTCAGAAGCCGCAAATCACTTTCGACCTAATCAAGTCATCTTGCACGTTGAGCCCCTCTGTTCTTGGAGCCGGTAGGGTTGTTGAAGAGAACTGTTTTCGTCGCACTGTCGTCCGTCCGGCATCCTTGCGACGGACTTTCGCCAGATGTACGGATGGACTCTCTCTAAACAGTACCTATAGCTCGTTTAGCAGTATCACAGCTACAAGTCCAGCAAGAACTACCGGTCTAATAAGGTTTTTGTACTCTTCACAAAGAAGCAAATTTTACAGGAGACGCAATTGTGTAAAAAACTTTATAAAAAATTCTATTCAATTATTTTCACCAAATAAATAATGCAAAATCCCCACTTGACTTGAAATTATACTTGAAGTTGAATTAAAGTTAAATCTAGTACTTAAAGTAGGAATTGAAGTTGGCCTCCGTGTGCCCCAGCCTGGGCACACCAGCGTCTGTAAAGTTGTTCAAATCACTGCTTTGCCGATCGTCGCTTCTAACCTCAATTCGACTTCTGGAAACTTGAACTTCTGTTCGTTCGTTCAGTAACCTCCGAACGAAGTTCGTCCACCCGTCCGCCGGCGGCGGCAGCGGCAGCGGCGTGACGTGCAATTTCTTGCGTGCACGGTCAAAATCCCATCATCCCAATCAACGGCCACCATTTCAACTTTCCTCTTGTGTTTGACCCATCATTTACGTTTCGATTTTGTCAGGTCATTACGCGCCGCGAAAGTTCAAAAACCTCTTCTGGTCGTAACGTCGTCGTTGAGTTGAGGAAGCTGGGTGAGTTGGTCTGTGATGATAATCGTATCGAAAGATGCGATACGCGATCCCCCGGTTCCCGAGATCGTCGATTATTTGACCTTCTCCGCCCAACAACGAAAGTTAGGTGGTTAGGCACCTTCTCTGCCATAATGATGGCTGATGGCTAATACACGGAGTTGCTTCTTTTTTTTTCACTCGACATAACTCCGATGAAAAGAAGAACCAAGAAATGTGCTTGCCTCAGCTTTCATGCTTGCTAGTGTGGTGCTACACGTAACTTCTGCTGCCATTGTGGCATCACCATCGTCATCGTCATCGTCATCATCATCATCATCATCAACATCAACATCATCGTGTGCCTGTTGTGTATAGACAAGCTTGAGTTGGCCATTTATTTGCCACGATGAAGTGTTTTCTTTGCCTTGGGTTGCCCCAATGCCACCCGAACGGCACGGGCGGCGGTTCGTCGCCTCCAAAGCAGTCCCTGCTGCAGCATGTACCTACCATCCCTCCAATCTTTCTTGTCTACTTACCACACCACCAGGAAAGAAAGAAAGGGTTCGTCGGTTCGTTCTGCGCATTTCTTTCTAGCTTTAGCTGCGTGCTGTTGTTGGCTGCCAAGACAAGACTCAGCACGGGGCACGGGCTGCTATGATGACGATGATGATGTAGTTGTAAAAAGTATTATGACAGCACAATCACTAGTGCAAGCTCAGCTGCTCTGTTGCTCTTTTGCGCTGACATTCTATTAGACATGGTACGACGGAGGATGGAGTGGAGCGGACGAGGCGCATCGTAAACCTCTGCCGGTGCGGTGGGGTACAGCACTTTGCATGCGGGCGGGAGATTTACCGTTACCTTAATTAATATTACCTCTGCGCTTGCGCTCCAGTCACACAATCGCAATCATTCAGCAGCAGCAGCAGCAGCAACGAACGTGTGGAAAGTCATTTCAGAGACCCTATAGGCAATAGGTTCGGTGTCTGCAACCTTTCGGGATGTTTTGAACTTTATTACTAAAACATAAATGGTTGCATCCTACAATAAGCATCTTTCACAGAGAAAATCAGTTGCGTACTAACTCGCGAACAGCCAGCTGCGTACGTGGCTCCATGCGTTGTTCAATTGTAGTAAGCCGCGGATTTCGTACGACGAAAATTAAAATCGTTGATTACGGTTCGTTGGTTACGTCAACCGGCAACTGGGATTTATGACTTGTCAGGTGTGAACAGTTGTTTCTAGCTTTTCTCATGTTTACGGTTTAGTCGCTCGGTTTAGTAGGTTTAGTAGACAATCACAACATAAACATAAGCTGTTTATGGGCTTGATGGCACAATTTCTTCACTGGAAAAAAGTTTTTTTCTTCACTAAATTCGACTGATCGACAGTGGTAGGTTCACAGAATTAAAATGATCATGCTTTCCATTTAGTGGCAGCTAAGCCGCAAGGGGTTAAAAGCTCAAAGAACACAAAACATAGGTAAGCGATTCAGTATACGATAGGGTTTATTTCTAATTCCCGTCGTAGTAAGTAAAGCCATTCTAATTTTCATCATTTGTTGGATGGATTTAATGAATACTCCAAAAGTTCTTGTGCTGATTTGACTAAAACACACTTAGCTTCCGACCAGTGAACTTTTAAAGCGATTATTAAAGCATATTATTGAAATTACGCAACTGACTTTATTTCTTAAATTCGTCGTACCATTTTAAAATCCGTCCATCAAAATTTTTCATCGTCCGAACTAAAAATCACAACAATGTTTACGAAGCTAACGCGTATGTATTTGTGTTTTCCTGGCTGTAGAATAACGACAATGCCTTGCGTGAGTCATTTTCATTTATGAATGACGGAAATTAAAAAGATTAGTCGACATTTTCTTCTTCGTCGAACGAAAAAAATGTAGGAAATTCAGCTGGTAGGAGTTCTTTATTGATAAAAAGCATTTAAATAGATCTCAGCTCACTTTGATTGATCGCGTATGATAGACAACAAGCCAAAATATTAGGAAATAACTAGTTTTGCATTGTGTGTCATAAAAATGCTGATATTTTTAATAATTTGTGTTGGATAGGACGGGAATAGGCCATTACGACGAAGCAGCAACATACGCTATATGTATTTCTCGATTGTATCAAAATTTTGCAAAGCTTTGGGGCGTCATCAAGAGATTCTCCTTATAAATATGTGATTGTCGTAATACAAAGAAATTAAAAATACTGGGAATATCAACATGTATCGAGCTATCATCGCTGATTTACGACGGATTCACGATTAGTGCCGAAACAGTGCCGTTTTTTTTTCTGCGCAAGCGAGAAAGGTGGACAATTGCTGGCACATTTTCTACCCCCCTCCTCTGATTTTAAAGTTTGCGGTGTGCAGTTATGCCGAAGTGAAAAAGAGAAGGTGACGAAGAAAGTATTGTTCGGTGTTTGATGTTCGCTCCAGCAGCGGTAGATAGTATAACTAGTGATGTAAACATAATTGCTGAAAAGTGAAATGATGACGACAATCTCGTGCTGCTTTTTTCAATGGCAAAAGGATAATATTATCATCACGGCTTTGATGCGTAGCAATAATTACAGTATTATTGCTTTTGCTTTTTATCACTAAACATCATATTTCACCTTACATTTTCTTGTCTATGCCAGAATAATTACACTTTCCTAAAATGTCAAAGTCAACTGGAAGTACGCAGCCACTGTGCACGAGCCGTTCACGCTCGTGGAAAGCTAACTCTTTGTGGCTTTTGTTTTATTAATTTCCCATTCCCTTTGTCTATTTCATTCGGATTATTTCTCTTCATATTCCGTTTTGAGTCCGTCACTTTGAGATATGTTTTAATACTATACTTTCACAATTTATTTATTATTGATTTTCATTTGTTTAGCGTTTCTTATCTTAGTTTGTTATTTCATGAGGGTTGGTCTAGACTATTTTGATTTTCTATGGCTCTGTTTTTGCTATTTGTTTATTATTTTTTCATCTCTCTATGTAAGCTCTCATTCATCTTCTATGTAAGCTTTAATGTAAAACAAAATAATTTCTGTAACCCAGAAGTCCACAGTTTTCAATTTAATTTTGCTATAAGTAAATTAATTGCTTAAAAATAGTTCAGTTTCAAGTCCAATTATGAATTAAATTTCAAGTTTAGATTCAAGCATAATTTAAGCTTAATTTCAAATCCAAATTCAAGTCTGGTTTCATACCCAATTTCAAACCCAATTTTAAGTCTAGTTTCAAGTCTAACCTCCCAGTTGGCATCGAGGTATGACGCTGGTCTAAGAAGCTAGTCGTCGTGTGTTCGAATCTCGGCTGGGAGAGGCTGTTAGAGTCAATAGGAGCGTAGCTACTGGCCCTGCAATTGTCCTGCAACAGCTAACAGCTGGCTGCAAAGTCTGTCGTATAAAAAGCAGAAGGTCAAGTTTCGAGAACGGAATGTATGGAAAAACGGAACACAATGGGACATAAAAACAGAAAAAATGTGAAAATGTAGATAACGGGTCGAAAAAAGAGGGAAAACGAGAAGCCAAAAACGAGGAGACTGGACGGAAAAAGATAACGGCAGAAAAAAGAAAATCAGAGAAAATAAAAAAAAGATTGACAATGAAGAAAACGAAAAAAAACCAAAATAAGGATAAACTGAACAGAAAAAAGCGGGACAGAAAAAGAAAAACAAAATGAAAACAGAAGACAAAAGGAAAATCACGAAAAAGAAAAACAGAACGTGACAGAAAGCAGGACAAGGGGAGATTTAAGTAGGACATAATAAGTGAAAGAATGAAACAGACAAAAACGAAAAACGTGAAAAACGAAAAAAAAGACGAGAGCCGTTACCGAAAAACAAGCAAAGAAAAGAAGTCTGAACGGGACAGAAAATAAACTAAAAATTAGACTGAAAAGAGAAACTAAAAGTCAGGAAAAAAGACAGAAAAAAAAACGAAAACCGGAGAGGAAGGGTAAAAAGCAAAATAAACGTCAAAGAAAAGAAATAAAAACGGAGCATCTAAAAGAAGAAAACAGGATAGACAAAGATGAAAAACGTGAAGAAAAGAGAGTAGATGTAAACTGGAAACTATAATGATAATAAAGGCTGAAAAATAAAAAAAATGGGAAAAAAGGAAATAAAATAAGAAAAAAGTGAAAACGTGAAAATGAACAAGTGAAAAACGAAAGAAACATGAGAGCGAAAACCAAGAAAATGGTACAGAAAAAGAAAAAATGTAACAAAAAGTATAAAACGGAACTATGAAAGAAAAAAAGATGGAACAGAAAAGAGGTAAAGCGAGTGAGTGACGAAAAATATTAAACCTTATTTCAAGCAAAACTTCCTGTCTAAAAGGCTTGAAAATGTAAGATATATGATGGAACAGAAAAGATAAAAAAGAGAGCAAAATTAGAACTGAAAAGGACGAAAAATGAAACAAGAAAATAAGAAAAAAGAGGAAACAGCAAGTAACACAGAAGGGGAAATGGAACAAAAACGAGACAAGAAAAACACGATACACGTATCAAAAGAAAGGGTAAGACACCAGGTAAAAAACAAGATGAAAAACGGAAGATGATAAAGGAAAACCGGAGAGCCAAACTAAAATAGGGAGCCAATGAACCAGGAAATGTGACAGAAAAGAAGGAAAATCGGAGTATGTAAAAGAACAATAGGCAATTGCAACAAATAGTGAAAAACAAGAGGAAAAACAGAACTGTAATTAAAAAAATGGTAAAACGAAAAAATGAAATAGAACACACGAGACAGAACAAAAAGAAAAAGAGGAAAACCAAAAGGAATGAGGAAAAAATAAACGCAAAAACGGTAACGGTAAAGAAATAGGATGAAAAAATTAAACAAAACATGGAAAACGGGACTGGAATTCAATTTCTTACGAGTAATTCGGGGTCAAAATTAGGATATTTTTATAGTAAAAGTTCTATAGTTCCTAAACAAGCAAAGATAGAGGTATACTATGTTCAGCAATGTTGTGTATTTTTACTATTTGTACAACTTTGTAAAACTGGAAAAAGTCATACAACAAGTACAAAAATAGCTAAAATAGAAAAACTGATTTTAACGACTTTTCATTTATGAGAAACAGGATTTTTCTATCTTTGCCGAAGAGATAGAAGGTTACTGTCTTCAGCAATTTTTTTTGTAATAATATGCTGTAAAACTTTGCAGAACACATCCATGTGTTATATTGAAACTGAAGAAAAATAAATTTTTTATTGAAATTTTAGGAGGATTAATCAAAATTTGAATTCCACTGGACGATAAAACTTTTAATTTTAAGAAACTCTTCCAAAGGTTCCATAAACCTAAGACCAAGTTTTCCCGCTCAAAGCTAATGCGCACCAAAAAAAAGCCCTGGACCAGTGTGCTGAGCCCGGTTCATTAAGCTTTCGGTCGACCAATTGAGGGTTAAAATTTAATTTTTAGTAGAAGTCTTCGATATTGCAAGATCTTGAATTATTAAAAAAATTTCGACCAAAAAATTTTCCCGATTTTGTCGGCCCAAAAATCTACATGAGGCTGACAAAATCGGAACATTACTGTACTGAAAAAAGAGCAAAAAGAAAAATCGTTGCACAAGAGGGAGGTAAAAAAAGAAAAAAATAGAATAGGAAATGGAAAAAAAAGAGAAAACGAGTCAAAAAAGCGGAGAAAGGACAGAAAAAGAGGCAGAGAAATAGGCAGAACCGAAGAACGGGTAAAAGAGCAAAATGGAAGAAGGAAAAACGATAAAGAAAATGAGGACAAACTAGAACAAAATCAGTAAGAATAGGAGGAAAAGAAAAGTAGAGAATACACAAGTAGGAAAATAAGGAAAAGAGAACAGAAAAAGAGAGAAATCAAAAAACGGAGGACAAATGAAAAACAGAGCGTGACATAAAAAAAGGAACTGCAGAACATAATAAGTGGAAGAACGCAACAGTTAACGATAAAATGGTAGAAAAAGAGTTTAAGGGACAGAAAAATCAAGAATGGAAGAAAGGACAGAACAGAAAAGAAGAAAATCAGATCTGAAAAGGGCAAAAAATGGGACAGGAAAACAAACGAAAAGAGGAAACAACGGACAGAAAAAGGAAAAACGAGAGATGAAAGGAAAACAAAAATAAAACGAAAAAAAGAAGCCATAAACAGAAAAAACGTACCAGGAAAGAAGAAACCACGAGGCATCTGAAAGGGTAAAAAATGGAACAAATGAAGGCAAAAAACTAGAATAAGAAAAGACGAAAACTGGAAACAGAAAAGTAAAAATGGAAGATAAAAGACAGAAAACGGGAAAGAAAATTACAAAAGTGAAGATGAGTGAAAAACAAGAAGAGGAAAACCATGACTGAAGATAAGAAAAAATGGGACGGGAAACGTTGAAAAACGGAACGAAACAGAAAAAAAGGAAAAACGCGAGAAGAGGAAAAACAAAAGAAAAAAGAGCAAAACCCAGAAAACGGTCAAGAAAAGAAGATAAAATGTAACGAAATGTGGGAAACGGGACTAGAAAAGAGAAAAACAAAGATAAAACATGTGTAAAAGTTAAGCAAAAAGTGGCAATCCCTGTTGCAAGTAAAACTTCGTGTCTAATTAACTTGAAAAAAAGAAAAAAAAACAAAAACATAACAGTCAAGAGAAAAACAAGCAGAAAATTATGTCTACATTTAGTGTAACGCTATCCACACGTTAGCACGTAACAGAATTTGTAGGAAAATCGGGATTGAAAAGTGCGAAAAACGAGACAGGACACCAAGAAGCGGAAATATCGGGTAGAAAAAAGAAAAAAAACGAGAGAGAAGGGGGAAAACGAAACAAATGGAAAAAGGTCAAATGGACAGAAAAGTTGGAAAAACGGAAAAGTAAATAATGAGGAACACAGTACTGAAAACTGGAAACCCCAAGGAAAAAAACTGGAGAGCGAGAGAGAAAATAAAACCGATAGAAGAAGCAAGTGACATCGGAAAATAGGTCAAACGGAATATAAAAGAAGAAAGATGGGACAAAAACAGAGGAAAAGAAAACAGGAAAAACGAACGGAAAAATGTAAAACCAAGACGAAAAACGAGGGATACTTAAGAAAAACCGGAGAGCAAAACCAAAAAAAATGGAGCCAAAAACAGAATAAACGTGAAGGAATAAGAGGAAAGAGGAACAGAATAAACGTGAAAGAAGAAAAACGGAACAGGCGAAGGCGAAAAACGGAAAATAAAAGACACAAAACGGGAAAGAAAATTACAAAAGTAAAGATGGGTGAAAAACTAGAAGAGGAAAAACATGACTGAAGATAAGAAAAAATGGGACAGGAAATGAAGGAAAACGGAATGAAAAGGAAAACATGAGACAGAAAAAAGGAAAACGTGAAGGAGGAAAAACAAAAGAAAAAAGTGAGTGCAAAACCCAGAAAACGGTTAAGACAAGAAGAAAAAATGGAACAATGTGGAAAACGGGACTATAAATGAGAAAAACAAAGATAAAACATGTGTGAAAGTTAGGCAAAATGGAAAAGAAAGAAATTAAAACAAGGGGAAAACAGGAAACTAGAGAAACCCAAAGGAAAATTATGAACCACGAGAGAGAAAATACAACCGATAGAAAAAGCAACTGACATGGGAAAACAGGTCAAACGAAACATAAAAGGAGACAAAAAAAAGCAGGAAAGACGAACGAAATAAGGTAAGACCAAGACGAAAAACGGGAGCTAGAAAAGAAAAACCGGAGAGCAAAACGGAAAAAGGAAGCCCAAAACAGAATAAACGTGAAGGAAGAAGAAGAACATCAAAAGAGGAAAAACGGAACAGACGAAGGCGAAAAACGAAAATAAGAAAAGATGAAAACTAGAAACTGGATAAAAGGAAAGAGAGAAAGTGAAAAAAAAAACTTCAAAAAATGAGTGAAATACGAGAGGAAAAGCAAGACTGAACATAAGAAAAAATGAGACGAAAAGCAAAGAAAGACGGAACAAAGGAAGAGAAAACACTGGACGAAAAAAGAAAAATAAGAGAACAATAGGAAAAGGAATACGAAAAAAGTGAAACTAAAAACCAAAAAACGGTACAGAAAAAAACAAAAAAAAACTAAACAATACGTGGAAAATGGGACTGGAAAAGAGGGAAAACAAAAAGAATAAAGGGGAGAAACGTGTGAGAGAGTAAGACGAAATACGTCACTCCTGTTTTCAGGTAAAATCACGTGTCTAACTTCGTATCTACCCAAAACCATGTTCAAATTCAAGTTTAATTTAACATCCAACGTCAAGTGCAATTTCAAGACCATTTATTTCGATTTAAAACCCAATTTCAAGTTTAATTTGATTCTGATTTTGAAATTAGAGTAAAATTTCTAGTAACATTTATATTCCAATTCCAAGCATAATTTCAAATGTTCTAGTCAATTTACGTCCAATTTCAATTCCAATTTTAAGTTTACCCAGGTAACCAATAAGTATTTCCAATGCAAATTAAATGCAAGCCAATAAGCATTTAAGTTGCCTTAAATGCTACTTAAATGCTATTTTGGCAAAATATGCGGCTACTTTACTGCTAGCCCTCATATAGTGCTGGCAATGCTTATTTGCAGCTAGTTACCGACAAGAAGCTTTTAAATAGAATTGTGGATGCCAATTTACAACAGTTATGCAGTCAAAAGGCTGATAAACAGCAACCTGCCGTATAAAATGCCAGGGATGCTAATAAACGATTGATTTACTGCTTGTACTAATGCTTATTGGTTACCTGGGTAGTTGCGAGCATAATTTCAAATCCAATTTCATCTCCAATTTTAACTCTAATTTTAAATCCAATTACTTATTACAAGGTACTAGGAGAGCCCCTGTCGGCACTGACCCAATCGTAACTGTCGGGACGAATCGCCACACCCGTAATGTATCCTTTGCCATCAAAGTCGTCCCGGTCTTGTGGTCGGAGTCGAGGCAGGGGTCTCTCAGCCTGTACCACCAGACAAGTACGCGTGAATATTTCAGATTTCCCTAGCCTGAAATGTTTTTTGTCCGCAGCGACGTTTAGACCACTCCGCCCTCTAGCCCAGTAGCCCAAGTTCGGTCAGCTACTGTAGGATTTCAACCTGGAGCCTGGACGCACACAGACACAAGGCTCTAAAAAAGCCCCAGAGTGTTTTGTGTCTGTGGGAGAAGAGGCTAAGTAGCTTCACTCCCAGGGGTTTTCCTTCTGCTAATGAATAAATAAAATACAATGAGACAATAAGATTAAGATCTCGTCCATAAAAAAAGCTAATTTAATTCCCTATGTCAAGACCGCTTTCAAATCTAATTTCTAGTCTAATTTCAACTTTGATTTTAAATCCAATTGCACCCGAAAGTTTGGAGGGTTTGCGGTAAGTAAAGACCAAAAGATTCTTCTGAAAGGTACCTCACCTTTTAGTTATGTCTGGGCACGTTAGTGAATAGCTCTACAGATCAAAGCAACCATGTAATGTTTCATGTTCATCAAAGAGGTTCTAATTTGCTGATTGGAAATCCGATTGTCATAGCAACAACCCAATCCAAAGCAAAAATTTACTGTCATTCAAACTGATATCTTACTTATATTGACGTAAAAGTAAAAGCCCATTTTAGTAATAATTTTCTGCACATAGCTAACAAAGAAATTTCAGCAAAATCAATCCAGTTTACTGGAGCGAATCGAAAACAAATCACATAACAGTCACAAAAAAATCCTTTCATCTGTGTTGTCAAGTAATTTGGCGACGATCGTCGCGGACTTGATAATTGCCCACCCGTGCCCGTATCAACAATCCATCCTCTGCCTTTCTCACCGGATTTGGGGTTTCAGTTTTTCAGTTTTGCACTGCAATCTCAATCGATCGATTACGCAAGCCCAAATCTCGATTTGGGCCGTCGCTGTTTGACCGTTAGGAAATTTCCTTTCCAATCACCAAACCACCTCCTCCCCCGTTCAAGGATCGATGCGATCCTCGAAGCAAATACATTATCCATTAGTTTGCGGCTCCGGTTTTGGTTTTTTTCGCCAAATAATCGCGATTAATAATTTACGCCATACGTCAGTCGCGCACAGTTTTGCTGGTTTCCATTTTTTATTTATTTATTTTATACCACCAGCCAGCAGCCAGCTATAAAGTGCAATGAATCCACAAATCACGTGAATTAATTTTTAACTTGATCATCATCATCATCGTCGTGTTTGCCCCACCGCGCTTCACCGGTCGCCACCACCGCCATTGTCGTGTTCGACGACGAGGACGGCGACGTCGGCGACGCGATCGGCGGTCGCTCGGAACGGAAAAAGTTCACGATCATTGAATTCCCAAATAGACGCGATGTATGAATCTACAAACGAGCAGCAGCACAGCACAGCACGGCTACTTTATGCTCGCCAATCTTTTCCATTTGCGCATAAAATTAAAGCTACTTTTATATCTTGACAGCTTGGAAGAGATATGGAGAAGCCTCCTTTTTTGCTGGTACTGCTGCTGCTACCATTGCTACACGCTCCGATGGCTTGGCCATATTTGGAACGGTTCTTGCAGAGACCCGAAGAGAGGCTCTCCGTTCGATCGTTTTGCCTATTATAATGTGATGTTTATAATGCAAAAGTTTATAAAAGCCGCAGATCGATTGTCTCGAGAGCCCCTCGTCGCTGCTGGCCGCAGCCAGCAGTCAGTCGAGTTCGGGCAATAAAAACCCAATCACGAGAAAGAGTACCAGGCCTGCGCGAGTCTGCCAAGAGGCAAGAGTTGTTTTCATTAGTATGCCATACGGATGGCCGTGCCCATGATCGAGTCGAGTCTGACTGGCTGGTTAGGCAAAAGAGACCTAAGTGCAGCGTTAGGCAAAGCCCTTCCGAACCACTGCACTACTGTGCGCAGTCCGGAGAAGAGACATCGAACATCGAGAAGATTCTCCAAGGTTTCGAACCAGCGCGAAAAGTTACTTTCGACTGTTGCAAAACTAGCCGCGCTGCACCGCGATCACGATCCCGACGACGTTCACCGCCGTCGAAGCCCTCCGAGGAAATCTCGATGTTTGTCTAGGTATAGGTTAATAGAATAAACTATCGCGACAGTCGTCGCGCCGTCTTTCGCCCCCTCGGTAATTCCGTCAACCGGCGGTTATCCGGCCCGGCTGAGCCCACTTGTCTCATTCCCATTTGCCAGTGCAATCATACGGTCGGTCGGTCGGTTGCTTGAAACAGACCTCGAAAAACGACAGCACAAAGGAGGACACACAGAGAGAGAGAGACAGAGAGGAACAAACAGACAGGAAAACACCTTTCGTCGATCGGGAAAAGAGAACAGGTATAAGGCTATCCGTTGACTTTTCAAAACTGGATTGGAACCGCTGCCACACACTACACTTACATCTCGCAATTTCACCTGAAGCCACCGATCTGCTGGTTCGTTAGAATTTGCACTGCACTTTTCACGAAGCACACAGGTTTTTCGAGTTTCACCTTCACGACGATATAAACCACAAAACCTTTCACCCTCACGAAAAATCCTCTCGAGGGTTCATCAGTTTCACCTCGAACGCCCTTCTCTCTGCACACACACCTCACCTCCACGTAGTCCGCACCCGGAGTCACTAGTTTTATCCGATCCGAAACACAGTTCACAGTACGACGATCTTCACTCCTCCACGACGCTCAGCTAACTGACGGATCGCGCAGCAATTCAGGTCGTGATTTGCTTTTAGCTAGCCCTCCGCCGCACCTGTGCTGAACTGTGCCACTCACTCACCAACACACGAGCACCTATGCTCGTGAGCTCGTGAGCTCTTCGCCAACGGCACTCATCATAGGATCGTACCAGAGAAACATTATGTTTGCGTCGATCGTCGCTCACAGAGTGGGTGGAGTGGGCACTGCCTGCCTGCCAGCACTCTCCGTTATCGACAATCGGAAAGAGCGAGAGAGTGTTCACGGATGAACACCAGCAACAGAACGCAGTGTGCGTTTGTCACACACCGCCCGGCACCACTACCACTAGCGCGCACGGTTCGTTACAAAACTGCAAAACGCACAGTGGAATGCAGTTGGGCAATAATACGCTAGTTTTCTCTCCGCAAAAGTGGTTTTCTAACAAATTATCAAACGACGGTAATTAACAAATTAAATCAGAAATTGAATGGCAAAAATGGTGACCTGCTGGGGGGTCGGCTAGTTACTAGTTAACGTGCCGTGAATCGCCCGCTTGCTGTGTTCATCGGATTGGCTGCGTTCGTTTGTTTATGTAAGTTTTGTCATTTTCATGTGGAACGAGCAGTGCCATTTTACAACTATTTCCAGCATCTGTCATGAAAAGTGGCCAGAAATTGGAAACGGACGATCAAGAAAACATTTACTAATCGTGAAAGCTTGAGTCAAAAGGTAGAGCATCCGACGTTTTAGAAAAATGTTTTGGCCTGAAAAATCGAGAAATCGTAAGATGGCGAGTCTATTATTGCTTGCCACAGAAATAACGACCGATTAGGTTGAAAACCTTCGGAGTTTCGGGTACAATTGGATTTAAATCAAAGTTGAAATTGGACCAGAACTTGGACTTGGAATTTAACTGGAAATTAGAGTTGAAATTGGACTTGAAATCGCATTTGACATTAAGTTAGATTTGAATTTGGATTACAAATTGAACTGGAAACTGGACTGTAATCGGGTTTAAAAGAAAATTTGAAGTTTTTATTTAAATTAGGCTCAATATCAGACATACAATTGGACTTGAATTTGGACATGGATACGAAATTAGACACGAAGTTTTACTTGCAATTAGGATTAACATATTTCGTCTTACCCTCTCACATGTAAAAGAGGTAAATTTCAAGTCCAACCATGTTTTCCAGTCATTTTTCCCACTTTTTTCTTCGTTTCGGTACTCTTTTTCTTGGTTTTTGCTCTCACTTTTCTTTTTTTACCTTCTTTTTGTCTGTTTTTTTGCTGTCCCCTATTTCATTGTTTCATTGTTCCGTTATTCTTCGTTCCCTGTCCCATTTTTCTCTTATTTTCAGTCCCGTTTTTCCTCTTAGTTTCCACTTATTTTATGTCATTTTATTTCCCGTTTTTCATCTATGCTCCACCCTTTTTACGTTTTTTCCAGTTTTAGGCTAACTTTTCAACTCTCCTCCCTCTCTTATTTCGCCTGTTTCGTTTTGAATGTCCCGTTTTTCCTTCTTTTATGTCCCATTTAGTCTATTTTTAGCTCCCTTTTCCACTTGGCTCATCGGATTTCCTTTTGATCTACAGTTTTATTGGTTGGGTTTTTCTGTTTTCAGATTTAGATCTCTTTTCCCCGGTTGTCTCGTTTCATCTATTTCATCACATTCTTCTTTGCCCTTTTGGTTTCCGTTGTTTTAGGTGTTATTTTCCCATTTCCTCTCTTTTTCTTTTTCCCTCGCCTTCTCTCTTTGTTCCGTTGCTCTGATTTCTCCCTGGTTTTTTCTTTTTTCTGTCCACTGTAACTTTTTAACGCTTGTTTTCCTGTATTTCGCCTTTTTCAGACTTGCTTTTTCCCTTTTCTGTTCCATTTTTCGTCTATTTTCTTCAATTACAAACCCGTCTTTTCTCTTTTCCAGTCTCTTTTTTTTTGTTTTCGTCTGTTCTACCCTTTCTCTTATCGTGTCCTGCTTCTTTTCTGTCCCGTTTGTCTTCACTTTTCATTGTTTTCTCTCCACTTTCCTCTTTTTCTGTTCCCCTTTTTCAATTTTCCAGCTCTCAAATTTTTCCATTTTCGTTTTTTTATTTTTTCCATGCCGGTTTTTTGCTCTTTTGTCCCGTTTTTTCTACGTCCCTGTCTAATTTCTCATTTTCTTTTTAGTTTTGCTTTAAAGGTTTTCCTTTTTTTCTCTTTCGTTCTTCGTTTCTTGTTCCATTGTCATATTTTCAGTCCTGGTTTTCTTCTTGTTTTTCATTCATATTTTGTAATTTTCTTTCCCGTTTTCCGTCTTTTCCGATCCCTTTGTTTCGTTTTTCGTTTCCAGCTTTCACCTATCCTTGTTTTTCGTCTTCGTTTGTTTCGTTTTTCTTCTTTTAGATGCCCCAATTTTTCTCCTTTTCTGCCACGTTTTTTCTGTTTTTAGTACCCTTTTCCTCTTTGCTCTACGAATTTTCTTTTTTATCTCCAGTTTTACTTTTTTCTTCGGGCCGATTTTACTGTTTTTCTTTCCTTCTTTTCCTATTGTCCTATTCTACCATTTTTCATTGTTAATTTTTTACATCCCGTTTGATCTCTTTTTCCAGTTTCTTTCGTTTCCTCTATCGCTTTTCTTTTTTCTCTCGCGTTACTTTTTATTCTACTTTTCCGTTGTTCCATTTTTTTGTTCCATTTTCTCGTTTTCTCTCTTTCCCGTTTTTCCACCTTTTCTGTCACGTTTTTTTCTTTTTCCCATCTTCCCTTGTCTACTCTTTTTGGTTTGTTTCTCCGTTTTAACCTATTTTATTCTTTTCTCGTCGTTCTTTTCTAACCCTATTTTCCTGTCTTGTTTCGTTTCTATTCTTTTCTGTACCGTTTTCTTTGTTTTCGCTCTCACTTTTCTTCTTTCATCTTCCGTTTTCCCTCTTTTTCTTTCGATTCAACAAAATGTTTTCTGTTTTATTGTTCTATTATTCTTCGTCTTCAGTCCCATTTCTTCTTGTTTTCAATCCTGTTTTTTTCTTTTTTGTGTTTCCTGTTCTTTTTCTTTTTTCAACCCAGATTTTTCTCTTTTCTTTTTCGCTTTCTTCTTTTTGATTACATTTTCAAGCCCGTATTTTCTCTTTTCCAGTTTCGTGTTTTGTTTTCTAGCTCGTAATTTGTGGTCAAAACACAGATATTTGTGGTTTTTTTTATTTCGTCCTTTCTCATCTTATCATGATTTTCCTACTTTTCTGTCACATCTATTCCGTATTTTCATTTTTTGCTTCTCCATTTTCCTCTTTTTATGTTTTGGTTTCTCAATTTTTCTGCCCCCATATTTTCCCCTTTTAGTTGCCTCCTTTTCTATCCGTTTTTTCTTCTTTTCTTTTCAGTTTGTCCGAGAAAGAAAATTCTCGTTTTCTTCCTTTTGTTTATATTCGTTTGTTCTTTTTTATTCCATTCTGTTGTGTTCTCCTTTTTCACCTCATTTTGTATTTTTTCTCGTTGCCTTCTTTTCGAATTTTTTCTCTTTCTGTGTTCCGTTTTCCCTCCCATTATGACACGATTATTCTTTCGTTTTTCATTTTTTAACGCATTTTTTTTTCTTTTCTGTCTCGCATTTATCTTCTCTTTCGGTTTCTTTTGTCCAGTTTTTGTCACGTTTTTCTTCTGCAGGAGCAGCATAGGACGGACTACCTCTAGATCCATTGGTAATTCATAAGTGAATAATCTAAGCTTTTCGCCTTGTTCGACAAAGCTTTAAGGCATAAAGCTTGCTGCGTAAAAAATTAAATCACCTAAACAATTTTAATAAATTGAAAATATATAACCGTGAGCAGAAAAGTTAAAGTTTTACTAAGATCATGCTGATCGATGATTTGATTTATAGCGACCTTAATGAAATATCCGAGAGAATGAATAATACATTTTCAGTAGTTTCCGTAGTAATGCATTAAATGCGCATTAAATTTTACCGTACATATTGATGTACGGATGATTCACACAACACTGTCACTCCATAGTGGCCTAAATCAGTCTGATCAGTTTCGCGGAAAAGCCGTTCTCGTTCATTATTCTCCACAGCTCATTCACGCTCGATATTATCATATGCAACCTTGAAATCAATGAGATCGGTGGTGCACAGTGACGCAGTATACGCGACATTTTTGAAGGATCTGTCGAAACACAGATATTTGTGGTCCTTTGTCGATCGCCCGTCCATGAAAACGGCTTGTTAACTTATTGTAAAGCTACTTGCCAGCGAAGGATGATCTGAGAAAGCTCTTTATAGGCAGAGAACTCACAATGGGCAAAACCGAGCGCGTAATCCCAAGAATAAGTAGCCGCTGGTTTGGAATCTTACAACATACCTATTCCTATGTAAAAAAATGCAGGAAATCTATTGGTGATGGTTTCATCCTGCGCAGACCTCGGGAAGTGGTCCATTTTGCCCTATTATCCTTAGAAACCGAGATAAAAGCTTATTAAACAGTATAAAAAATTGTTTGTCGCCAGTGAAATGAACTCAAATAGCTTCCAAACGTTGTCGAAACCGAGAAGAATCAGAATCAGAAGAAACAAATCCCATTTATTCCACACTGTGCGAAATGCAAGAATGGTCCATTTTGCCCAATTCACCCCAAAATACATAGTAAAGCGCTTAAAACTAACTCAAAGACAGGGGAATAAACTCGAATAGCACCAGTACATTCAAAAGACATCAGGAGAGTTGAATGCCATCGATTTAGTACCGTGATTAATTCACAATCGGTCCGTTCTACACGTTTATTTGCTATTGCGCAAAAATTCGTTATTTTTCAACAATGGTGTCTTCAGAGAAGTTTATAATAAATACAATGCATTTTTATAAACTACTAGCTGTAACCCGCGCGCGTCGCCTCGCGTCTAGTTGAGAGCAAATTGGAGGTACGCTATGTAACTCTATGAGGTGCAACTACGTTACTTTTGCTCGTCTTGAATGCAATCTGGTATGATTGGTTTGAGTCTTTGCTTAATGTGGGCGAATATTACCGCGAAAATACATATCGTGCCCCTGGTTTTGGCTACATATACGGCTCTTATATATATAGATTAGGGTGACCGTATATTCATCTATCAGGGTGATACAAACTTTTGTTTTTTTTTGCATCCGTCCAAAAAAAATTTTCTTCAGAAAAATTGTAGAACACACTAAAATGAGCCACTTTGCTGAATATAGTAACTGTATATCTTTTACTAGTTGCGAGATATAATGATTTGCTTGAAAAGTACACTTAAAAATCAATTCTGCATAATAACTTTGCAACTTATTTATTGCTTTCAACTGTTGTCCAAAGTTATTCAGCATGATAAAATACACATTTTTTCTGAAGACTGTTTTCGCCTTTGAGCTATAGCGAATTTGTTTATTCATTCCGGGTTGGAACTGGATGAATTTTTTGTGTTCATTTGCTCCTATCTGGCAGATAAAGTTCATCCGGTTCCAACCCAGATTGAATAAATAAATTTGCTATTAGTTTTAATCGCTTTAATTAAGTTATCTATGAATATGGGAGTGAATTGGGCAAAATGGACTATTCTTACATTTCGCACAGTATGGAATGAATGGGATTTGATTCTTCTGCTGTTTTGACAATATTTGAAAACTATTTGAGTTCATTCATGGTGATCGCTTGATAGTTCTCCCTTTTAGACGAACCGAAAAGATACAAGATACAAGTGCGTCTGCACAGAATTTTGAGTGCCGTAGCCGTAGAACTTCGGGCTGTACAAGCAGGTCTGACGAAAGAGGAACTTTGCTGATACAGAATGGGAAAAGGAGGTATTACGGATGGCTGGCCAGAGGTTCTTGGTCAGCCACCAAAATGTTACGGCTGGCTGGCTCGGAGGTCGGTTCCTCTCTGGGGCAGGATTTTGATTGATTTAGGCTTGAAGTTTTATTTCAAATTGAACTGAGAATTGGACTTGAAATTGAATTTGGAATTGGATTTAAAGTAGGAATAATTTTGAATTAGACATGAAATCGGTCATGAACATGAAATCGATCATGAATTTTCGTTTTTCGTCTTCCTCTGTTTGGTTTGACATTTTTTAGATGCCCAGTTTTTTCTTCTTTTCTGTTACGTTTTTTCTGTGTTTGCCTCCCTTTTTCCCTTTGCTCTCTGGATTTCTGTTTTTTATCTTTTTATCTCTGGTTTTACCATTTCCTTTGATCCAATTTTCCTATTTATCTTGTCTTCATATTTTGTCGTGCTTTCCCATCCCATTCCCATTTCGTCCCATCTTTCACCTTTTATATCCCGTTAGATCTCTTCTTTCTGTTTTTCTCGTTTCCTCTTTCTCTTCCTCTCTCGTTATTCTTCTTTTCCTTTTTGGATTTCGTTGTTTTCGTTGGAAGGGAAAACGGCCCTTTCATGCAACGTTTTTTTTTCTTGCGCGTCGTCCCTCGTCTGCTTTCTTTGTCTCGTTTCCTTCCTTTTCTCTCTGGTATTTCATTTTCCTGCCTACTGTTTCTTCGTTTTCTTCTTTTTCTGTCCCATTTTCTGCTTTTCCAGTCCTGATTACCCTTAGCAACTACTTACATTCGTTCAGTCCCAATTTCCCTCTTTTCCAGTGTCGATTTTTTGTTATCTGTCCTGTTAACTCCTTTTCTATTTTTTTTTTTGTTTACGTCTGTTCCGTCCTTTTACTTATCGTGTCCTGCGATTCTTCCTTTTCTGCCACGTTTTGATTTTTGTTTTCTCTCATTTGTCTTTCAGTTTTTCTGTTCTGTTAATTTTCCTGCTCTTTTCCTCTTTTATACAGTTTTTTTTTCTTTTTTTGTGCCGTTCTTTCTCCTTTTCTGTCCAGTCTGCTCTCATTTACTTTCTCGTTTTCCTAGGTTTTCTTATAGTTTTTCCTTCCTGCAAAGAATATTTTCCGTTCTCCCTCTTTTCTGTTTAATTCAGTCACTTTTTTGCCTCGTTTTCCCTTTTTTCTCCCATTTTCATTTTCCCCATTTTTACGATTAATTTTCTCTTCAATTTTATCATAGCTTTTCATTCGTTTTTATTTTTTTTTTGTTATTCTGTTTTTCTTCTTTTCCTATTTACCCATCCCATTCCCATTTAGTTCCATCTTATGTGTCCCATTTGACCTGTTGTTCCTGTTTTCCACGTTTTCTCTGTTGGTTATCTTTTTCTTTTTCGCTATTCTACTTCTTCCTTTTGGTTTCCGTTGTCATCTGTTCTATTTTCCCTTTCTTCCCTCGTTTTCTCTATTTTTCTTTCCTGTTTTTGTAACGTTTTCTTCTTTTCTTCTTTTTCTTTCCCGCCTTCTCGTTTCCGTAGTTTTCTTTTGTCCTGCCCATTGTTTCCTTTTTCCTCTTGTTTTCCTGCCTCGTTTTTCGGCCTTTTCAACCTTGATTTATTGCTTTTCTGTTTCGTGTTTCATCTTTTTTCTTCCATTTTCAAGCCCGTTTTTCTTCTTTTGTAGTCTGTTTTTTTTTTATTTTGCGTGCCATGTCCTGTTAAGTTTTTTTGTTTTCGTCTGTTCCGTCGTTTCTCTTCTCGTGTCCTGATTTTCCTCCTTTTCTGTCCTGGCTTTGCAATTTTCATGCCGCTATATTTTCCCAATTTCTTTTCCTCCTTTTCTATACCGTTTTTTTTACTTTTTAGTTCCGTTTTTTCTCTTTTTCTGTCCAGTTTATCTTCATTTTCTTTCTTGTTTTCTATATTGTTTTTCCTTCTAGTACAATGAGAATACCACGCTACTTCCAAGCACTTTGGTGAATTGGTTCTTTGTGCAATCTTACTGGTTCGGCCATGGATTGCAACTACAGACAGACTGCCTAAGCTAAGCTAAGCTTAGATACCCTATTTTTCTTGTTCTCTATCACGTTTATTCTTTTTTAGCTCTCCTTTTCTTTTTCCTTCCCGTCTTGCTTCGTCTTCACTTTTTGTCTCGTTTCTCTGGTTTGCCACTGGATTTTCCTTTTTTCTGTCCACTGTTACGTTTTTCCTCTTGTTGTCCTGTCTTTCGCCTTTTCTAGTTCAGTTCTGTTCAGTTTTCCTGATTTTCGCCCTTTTCAGTCCTGATTTTTCGCTTTTCTGTTCCATTTTTCATCTACCCATATTTCATCTAACTTCCATTTCAAGCCCGTTTTTCCTCTTTTCCAGTCTTGTTCCTTTGTTGTCCCGGAAACTCCTTTCCAATTTGTTTGTTTTCCTCTGTACCGTCCTTTTCATTGTTTTCTATCTATTTTCCTCTTTTTCTGTTCTCGTTCCTCAATTTGTCTGCTCCCACATTTTCCCCTTTTCTTTTTCTTTTTTTTTTTCTATCCCAGGGTTTTGCTTTTCTGTTCCACTTTTTCTACGTTTTTGACATGAAGCTTCTCAATCTTTTCTAAGTTTTCTTTCTTTTCTGTTTCGTTCTTCGTTTTCTGTTCCATTTTTTCATATTTTTTTATGTTTTGTAATTACCATCTCTCTCTTACCATCTGTTTTCCATCTCTTCCGCTTCCCTTTTTCGTTCCCAGTTTTCGTCTTTTTTCATTCTATTTATCTGTTTCATTTTTCCTCTTTTTTGTCACGTTTATTCTGTATTTAGTTTCCTTTCTTTTTTGCTCTCTGGATTTCCATTTTATTTCCCATTTTTCAAGTTTTTATTTTTTACCTTTACCTTAGAGGTCCAATTTTCCTGTTTTCCTTTCCTTCTTTTCTTACTATCCCATTTTTCATTCATTATTTTGTCCCATATTCCTCCTTTTATGTTCCGTTTGACCTCTGTTTTCATTTTCCTTCTTTCCTCTACCGGTTTTCTTTTTTTCCCTCGCCCTTTCTACTTTTGTCCTTTTGGTTTTCATTGTTTTCTGTGCCATTTTTCCTATCTGGTCTCGTTTTCCCTCTTTTTATTTCCCATTTTCCCTTGTCTTCACTGTTTGTTTCGTTTCTCTCTGATTGTTCCTTTTTTGCTGCCCACTGTTTCCTTTTTCCTGTTGTTTTCCTGTCCCGTTTTTCGCCTCATTACCTCATTACCTCATTTTCTATTTTTTTTGTTTTCGTCTATTCCGTCCTTTCTCTTAACGTGTCCTGCTTTTCCTCCTTTTCTATCACGTTCTGTTTTATCGTTTTGACTTTCTCGTTTTCCTCTAAATAATCTTACCTTATTTTGTCTTCATTTTTTTCTCTTTTCTGGCACCTCTCTTTAGTTTCGTTTACTAGCAAGTTTTACTTAGAATTGACAAAATTCTTGTAAAATCTAGTGAATTTCTATTCCTTTATTTACCTTTTCCAGTAACATTTTCCACTTTTGCTTCTTTTTTGTGCCGTTTTTTTGTTATTCGCTCCCACATTTCTTCTTTTATTGTCCGTTTTATCTTCTTTTATCTCTTTTTGTCTCGTTGTTCTATTTTCTGTCCAGTATTTTCCGTTTTACTGTTCAGTTATTCTTCGTTTGCTGTCCCATTTTTCTTATTTTCCTGTCCTGTTTTTCCTCTTGTTTTCATTTTTGTAATTTTCTTTTTTTTTTGCTTTCCGTTTTTTCTTCATTCCTTTTTCGTTTCCAGTTTCCGTCTTTTTCTGACTCTCTGACTCATATCGTTCTTCGTCTCCGTCCGTTTCGTTTCACTATTTTAGATGTCATGATTATTCTGCTTTTAGCTCCCTCTTTCCCTTCGCTCTCCGGATTTCCTTTTTTCCCATTTCCCATTTTTCTTTTTTTTTATTTCCAGTTTTACCTTTTTCTTTGGTCCGATATTTTTGTTTTTCTTTTTTGTCTTTTCCTATTGTCATTCCCATTTTGTCTCATCCTCCTCCATATCCATATCCCATTTGATCTCTTTTTCTCATTCCCTATATCGGAGTTTTTTCTCTCTCTTGCCATTCTTATTTCCCTTTTGGTTACCATTGTTTCCGTTATCCCTTTCTTTTTCAGATCTTTCCTCGTCTTCTATCTGTCTTGTTTCTCTCCTTTCATTTATGGTATTTCATTTTTCACCGCGTCTTCCTCTTCTCCTGTTCCGTTTTTTGCCCTTTTCAGTCCTAAATTCATTTCATTTTCCATTTTTCGTATTTCTTCGTCCGTTTTTCTTCATTTTCAGGCCCGTTTTTCCTCTTTTTCAGTCTCCAGTTTCCAGTTTTTGCTTTCCGTTCCATTAACTCCTTCCATTCTCTTTCTTCATTTTCGTATTTTTCTCGTATCTGAATTTTCTTGTTCTTACATTCCGTATCTTTTCCTTATCCCGCTTTTTCCTTTCTTGTTCCCTTTTTTTCTGTCCAACTTCTCATTTTCTTTCTCTTTTTTATATTTCTCCCTCTTTTCTATCCAGTCTTTTTTCCCTCGTTTTCACTTTCTTTATTACATTTTATGCCTTTATGTTTTTTCTCCTTTTCTGTTCAGTTTGTCCTCATTTTCTTTCTCGTTTGCATTGTAATTTTTCCTTCTTTTTTTCCTGTTTCATTTTCCCTGTTTTCTGTCTAGTCTCATCTTTTATTGCTTCGTTTTTCCTTTTCCTCCGTTTTCATTATGTTCCTAGAAGCCAAAATCGAACGAAAAAACGGACGCACACAGTTTTTATTAAAAATGAAACAAAAAAGTTTAGAACCAGCTATCAGTGAGCGGGAAAAAGAGTTGAACGATGTGTTACTTGCAATTAGGATTGACATATTTCGTCTTACCCTCTCACATGTAAAACAGGTAAATTTCTATTCCATTTATCTTTTCCAGTCGTGTTTTTCCACTTTTTGTAAAACTCTTCTTCTTTTCTGTATCGTTTTCTTGGTTTTTGTTCTCACTTTTCCTCTTTTACCTTACTTTTTCCTCTTTTTGTTCCCATTTAGATCTTTTTTTCCCTTTTGTCTCGTTTCCTCTATCGGTTTTCTTTTATCTTCTCTTTCCCGTTCTTTTATGTGTTATTTTCCCTTTCATTTCTCATTTCCTCTCTTTTTAGTTTTCTTGGCGGGAATCTTCCCTCGTCTTTCTTTTTTGTCTCGTTTTTTTAATTTCTCCCTGGTTTTTTTCTTTTTTATGTCCACTGGTACGTTTTTCCTTTTGTTTTCCTGTCATTGCCCCTTTCCACTCCAGTCCTTTCTTATGTTTTTCACCCTTTTCAGTCCCGATTTTTCCCTCTTCTGTTCCAACATATTTTTCGTCCTTTCTTTCATCGTGTCCAACTTCTTTCACTGTCCCGTTTGTCTTCCCTTTTCATTGTTTTCTCTCCATTTGCCTCTTTTTTGTTCTCGTTTTTCTATCTTCTTACTCCCCTTTTGTTTTTTTTGTGCCGTTTGTTCTTTGTTTTTTTCCAGTTTCGCATTTTCATTCTCGTTTCTTTCTTGTCTTCTTTTCGCTTTTTTTCTTCGTGTCCTGTCCCATTTTTTCACACTTGTTTTTCACTAATGTTTAGTAATTTCCTTTCCCGTTTTTTGTTTTCCCCGCCTTCCTTTTTTCGTTTTACTAGTTTTCGTCTTTTTTTATTCAATTTATCTCTTGTCCTTAAAGTTTTTCGCCTTCGTCTGTTTCGTTTTTCTTCTTTTAGATGCCCAAATTTTTCTTCTTTTCTGTTACGTTTATTCTGTTTTTAGTTTCCTTTTCTTCTTTGCCCTCCGAATTTCCTTTTTATCTCTGGTTTTACCTCTTTCATTGGTCCGATTTTCTTGTTTTACTTTGCTCTATCGCTTGTCTTATCTCTCGCACTACTTTTTATTCTACTCTTCCCTTTGGTTTCCGTTGTTTTCTGTTTCATTTTCTCGTCTTGTCTGGGTTTCTCTCTTTTTCTTTCCCGTTTTTTCCACCTCTTCTGTCACATTTTTTCATTTTCTTTCCCATGTTTCTCCGTCTTCTTTTTTTGTTTGTTTAGTTTTCCCTCCTTTTATCTCGTTTTTTGTTTTTTTCTACCCGCTTGCTCTTTTTCTTCTTTTCCTGTCCCGTTTTCGCCCTGATCAGTCCCGATTTTTCCCATTTTTGTTCCGTTTATCGTCTTCGTCCGTTTTTCTTCATTTTCAGGCCCGTTTTTCCTCTTTGCCACCCAGTTAGAAATGCATAACGAATTATTAATGTAAAAACATTACGATTACAATGAATTTTACTGTTTACAACACTTTATGCTGTAACTTCACTGTGCCGTTCTAGAAAAAAATTTCATACAATCCGGCAAGAATGCAAATTGTTTCGAACCAACTGGCCGCCGGCCGCCGGATATCATCTCTATCTAAGGTCCAATCCTTGGCAGGTTGAGTTATTTTTAGACACAAATGGTGCCTCTTCCTCCATCTACTGTAGAAACCACCGATTGAAAAGTTTAATCTAACTCGTTTTACTAACAGCACGACGACACTATGCAGGCGCTTGCGACTAACGCTCGTTCGTCTGTCAGCGTGTTAGCCGCGATTCTCAACGCGGGTGTTCGAGGAAAGGCTCCGTTCCTATGGAATAGACCAACTTCGATGTTTTTATGTCTTAACCTTGAACCTTGAGGTCAGGCATACAATTAAGTTTTTATAACGGTAGATTTTACAATTGACGGAGGGAACGATAGAAGACAGTAATGAAACAAAGAGTCGATAGGATATCCTTAATTAGTTAGATATCTAATAGATTCTGATTGAGACCAGGCGTGAAGGGGAAAGAGCGGAATTTGTTTATGTAGGTGTACTGACCTCTAGTACTTTCCTAATATGAGCAATGAATTCGGCTCGAAAATCATAATAGTTCGAAGTTTGTCAAATTCATTGTCATATGTTTTCAAAAACATGATATACCGTAATTATTCAGCCGATTTTATTTTGCAATAATCCGAAAGCCTACAATTTTATTTGCTGAATTTACCTTAAATTTCATTGTAACTTCATTGTAAAATAGTGTGAAACTTACAGTGAATGTACCACAAAGTTTACAGTTTTTGGTTTTTTATTTCTATGGGAAAAAGCCGAAAAATTTAATGTAACAGCACTTAATCACTCCCTTAGACGCTGTAAAATTGGCGGTAAACTCTACCAATATAAGTTGCTTCGCAACACTCGCAACGGAGGGTGTTAGTGATGCGATCCGAGTCTGTAGGACAATGATTTCTTTATAGAATTTTCTTCTAAGCGTCATGTCAGTTCGTCAGTGGTAAACAAAATAAAACCTAATGCGAGCATAAAAATTATTAGATTGTCGTCACAAAAGTATAAAACTCGTCGCATGTCATTTATGTATCACGATAAACAAAAGGGGGGGGGGGCACCTGAAGATTGTTACCATTACCCACACGACCAGATCCTTTGAAGTTCGGTACAATTGCAATTAAAAACTGTGTTTTTTTTCGTCGGGCTCATCGAACAATTGAATAGACAGATTGATCAACAAAACAATATCGACGAAATAATCATTAAACTCTGGGTTGCAACGTTCTAACGTGTGCCATTAAAAATGCTTCGAGTGGGTATTCATCATGAGAGTTCTTTTTTTGTTTACGTTGATGTAAGGTTATTCAAATCTAAATGTTCATCAACTTCCAATGCAATTATTTTGCATGTCTGAGCAGCTGTTTGTTCAAAGCGTGTCGCAATTAGGACGAGGTTCACAGAAATTGCTCTGATCAAGACGTACGTTATTGTACACAAAAAGGGTTCAACGGATAAATTCCGGAAGTTCTGTAGATATATTTTAATGCTAATGATTGCGCCACAAATGCAACCAATTTTAGGTGTTCCTTTCAGTGAAAGTTTTATCTTTTTAACTTTTACGTCTATCACCTTCGGCCAGCTATAGTAACTGAAAAAGATACATTTTTGATGACCATAGAAGGGCAATCTATTGGAGTTTCACTCAGTCAATGATAAGTGCAAAACTCCTTTGCGGACTCTAGAACACTTTAGCTCACTTAGTACACACTCAAAATGGGAGGAACGTGGGACAGATTGATGCGTTCTGTAAAGATAGCGTTGACCGTTGATTCGACGATAAGCAAATGATGCGAATAATTAATAGTGAGCCATATCCCTCACTAGTTCCCTCTCACTGGAAGCTTTCCAAACCCTCCCTCACTGGAATGGTGATTACAGCAGGATACAACCGGGTGATATTACAAAAAATCAACGGTACTGATCGCAGTAATGAGTTTTCATATGGAAAAATAGAACAATATTTTAAGACAAAAAGTTTTTGAATCAGAACTTTGGCTTTTTTTTCTGCCGAAATATCTTCAAATCTTTAGGTTTTGCATTCTAACGAAACGATTTTTCGTATTATTTTTTTTTGCTTAAATGCCAGATTCAGTAGTTCTTTTAAATGCTCTTGTGGAGATAACGAATTTTAAATGGCACCTTCATTAAATGCATTCTGAAATCATTAAAATCTAATTTTGAAAATAACAATCCAGCAAAAGGTCAAAAACTCAAGAAACACAACAAATAAAATCAGCCCCTTTTAAGTGGTGATGCAATCTTGGGTTTTTTGGTGTAGACTCAAGTGAGTCAGTTCAGGATCAGGAACTGGTGTTAAAAATGGAATAAAATTCAAACACAGTTTAATGTTAGTTCTGTTCCCCCACCTGCTAATGCTAACTTTGCGTTAGCTCGGCGATCGGTTCATCTCCGCCGACTGACCTTTTCTCGCTGCTCGATGGGATCTTTGCATTCAAGACGATTCCCGACGCAATTCCAACGTCGTTTGCTGCCCGTTGCCGAAAGGTCGCATCCCCAGCACTCGCGCAAAGGTTCAACTAGTAATTTAATAATAACAATAATCACCTATTCTCTCCATTATTTTCAAACCCCGGGTTGCCGGGCTTGTGTGCTTTGCCTATGCCTGCTTGTGTGTGTCCGCCGTCTGACTGGTACTGGTACTGGTACTGGTGATGATCGCGACCGAACGCAACACCATCTTTCCCCGTTCGTTCGGTTCGTTCCGTCCGAGCTTAGCGCACAGCACAGCACACAATTCGCAACGCAACACAAGCGAAACAAGCTGTTTGCTAAGTAGACTTCAACCGTGCATTTCACCGACTGGCCGCACTGATTATCCATCGTTGTCGGTCAAAACTGGCTTGCGAAGCAAGCTGGTGGCCACCGCAAGACAGGGTCCACTTTCCAGCGCGAGCAAAAAGAAAGCAAAACTTGTCCACGTTGCAGCAGAGAAGAACCGAAACCTTCGCCGCCCGATCGACCGAACATCACGCAACGGCTGTCCGTCCGTTCGTCCGTCGGAACGCGATCTGGTTGCACCGATTAGATCATGCAGGCAGGCGCAAATTGACGTCGCATTCGTGAAGCGGCAGCAGCAGACGGAGAAGAAGGTTATTTCCCAGCCCGATAATGCGATCGATCGCGATTCCGTGAGTTCAGTCGGTCGGAAAAACAACTTCCTGATGGGGCAGCTGGGGCCCAGGGTCCCCACGGCGACCGGCTGTTTTACATCAATTCAATTGACGTTCCAGGTTCGATTTCGATCCGTTGTGCTGTGATTGACAATAATGCCGATCCGATTAGCGATCGTCGCATCGCATCGCATCAGCAGAAATCGTCACGAGAAGTGTGACCCGTTTTTGCCTATGTTTTGCACATTTCCATTTCCCCCATCCGGCTCCGACTTTGATCTCGCATCTCGGCAGCTTGCTCGGAATCGGATTGGATCGGATCGGAAAAAGTGCTCCATAAAATGTGTGTGAGAGTGGAAAAAAAGCAAAGCAACTGCAACAGAAAACCGGCTCCGAGTCGAGTACCGGCCGCGACCGGAAACGTGCCGATGCGATCGACTTCGCTGGCTGGCTGGTTGGCTGGCTTTCATGGCACCGGTTTTGCAAAGGTAGGTGGTAGGTATTTGTCGTCTATTCGTGCGATTTCGATTTACCATCAAACTAACTGCTGCGAGGTATGATACCGAGAAGAGGGGGACACCAAGTTCCTGAACACGGCGCGGCTGCTATCCATGCGGTGGGGCATCGCTGGCGAAACTCGATTTCCTGTTTAGATTGCACTGGAACAAGCACTATACTACGTAATTCCAGCTCATGTCAACAAAAAAAAAACACGACAATATCGATGATTTGATTATGTTTTGTTTGTTCCAATATTTTCTACTGATGAAGCTGTATAGATCATAGGAGCCGATGTTAGTTCGACGTCGTAGTCATAACAATAATAATGTAAATAAAGCAAAGCGAAGCTCACAGCAGCCCCGTCACATTCGATTGAAATATTTTTAAAATAAATTACGGAGTAGTCAAATTTCAAGAACCTCACTAGATGACTAATTCTCACGCTAGGGTTACAGACAAAGCAGCATAGTGAGTGCGTATCAGTTTGTTTGTGGCCGATTAACCGTTCTTGGAAGTGGAGCACACGAGTTTAAACGAAATCGAATTTAGGACAAAATAAAGTGTCAAGCCACGCTCAGCTGCAACTACCTGTACCTAAGTGTGATTGACATTACCAAGCCCAGACATAAACAAAAGATGGGGCATCCTAAGCAAAGCCTTGGGCATAAACGTCTTTCTAAGACTTGACCTTTCTTTATCGCTAGACTTCGCAGCCGGCTGTTAGGGTACAGGACAGCTACGGGGCTAGTGCAACAATCCTACTGACTCTAATCTAGCAGCACCGGCTAGCCGAGATTCAAACGTACGACGACTGGCTTTTTAGGCCAGCATCGTAGCTCAAAGTTAACTAGGGCATTCGACCTTACAGAAGAATGTTTCGGTCTGGAAAAATTTGAATTAATTTGAACTTGAAATCTGACTTCAAATTGGACATGGACACGATATTAGACAGGAAGTTTTACTTGAACCTTATGAACCTTGCTACAGATAACAAGTTGTTTCATATAATTAATGCCTATGCACACCAAATTATATGAATGTTTCTTGCAGCATTTTTTCTCAGCTTTCCAATGGTGATTTTAAAATGAAAATTGATTGGGGTTCATGGCGAAAACGGCGATATTTTAATAAAACCCATTATGGCGACCAAATCTAAGATGGCTGCCAAAAAATTTTCACCCATTTCAAAGCCCTATTCTTCTGCTTTACAAAGCCTTGCCATTTGTTAGTTGTTTCATTGCAAATTTAGGAAATATCACATGATATGGATCTCGAGGCTTGCTAACAATTAAAGTGTATTTCTCATTTTCCAACCATTTTCTACCAATACCAAGTACAAGAGTTTCAATTTTTGAAGACCTCATGTTAGTTGTGGCCCTGTTTCAACGAGAATTACTCTTTTCTCCACCGTTCTACCTCTTTCTGTTTTGTTTTTTTACTCTTTTCTAGTTCTATTTTTCTACTTTTTGTTATGTTGTTTCTCCTTTTCGTAATTTTTGCTCGCACTTTCCACCTGCTCTCCCTCTTTTTCTCTCGGTTTTCCTTTTCTTTCTGTTCCGTGTTTCCTGTTTCATCGTTCCGTTTTGGAGTACGACTACGTCTTTGAACGAAAAGGGGTTATAGTTTGCACGCTTATAACTCAATCATCCGTCAATATATTTTAGAGATATTGGTATCAATCGATTGGAAATGTTTCAAAAAATCCATTACAATACAGTAGATTACATGTTTCGTCAACAGACGATTTAATAATTGAGAAAATATTAGGCGACTATTCATCATTTCTTTATTTTCATTTTTTCGTCTTCCCACGACAATGCTTCCCTAGCTCGGATTACAGAAATATATAGGAGATGAGCTATAGCTTAAGCTCCATTATGATTGTATTTAATGTACGCCCTAGCTGTTGCAGCTTCCCCGGATAAGGCAACAGAGACATCCAAACAAATTCACCAAGCGAGACGCCAACAAACCGAAGAATCCATCGACTCATCCGGCAGCGAACGATATGGTTTTGGCTATGCTATGCCTTTTGCTGCGCATCGTCATTCGGTCGCGACACTTCGGCAGGAAAGGTTGTATTTGAAACATTGCTTTTGCTTGCCTGCCTTTTGTTGCGCATCGTCATTCGGTCAGCGGCCTTGGTTGACGACACATCGCACAGTGGCGCTCCTCCATACAAAGCTTGGCCAAAAGTCAAAAGTTATTTCAAATCGGCTGAATATAACATCTTAAACTAATTTTGGGTCACTGATTTCAAATTTGGGATCAGAAATCGAAGAAACTGATCGCTCATTAGGGTGGTTCACAAATTTAAAAAACATAGATTCGTTTTTTTACTTGTTTCATTGTGGTTTTTGTTTTTGAGATGGCAAATTTTGTATTTGCCGTTGAAAGCATAAAAAACTTGTATCATAATGCATTAGGGTGGTTCACAAGCCATAAAAAAATGGTTACAAAAAAAACTTTAGTAAATTGCGATATCCACTAAGCTCCTTCAAACTATAGAATTAGCTCTTCGAAGCGCCATCGTAAGGTAGCTTCACTATATAAAAATAAATTCTAATCGGTTCAGTAATTCAACAGTTACGAGTTTTTGAAGAAAGAAAATTGGTCAAAAATGATGACTTTTGGCATCACCCTAACTCAGAAAAGACACCCTAAGCGCCAAGTAAAAAATCAGGGCTCTAAAATTTTCTGAAAAGAAACAACTACACAAAATTTGAACAAACCCGAGCATTTTTAATTGGGACTTTCGTGGAATTCTCCTATGGAAGAGAAAATCATTCCTTCATGTAAGAAGAAGAAATCACTTCTAATATGCCCGCCAAAAAGTCGATATTACTTCCTTAGCGCAGCAAAGCGCAGAAAGCCACCTAGATTTCCAAAAGGTAGAGAAAATTTCCTATAAGATGCATTTAACGTGAACGTTTTCTGACGTTTCCCGCCATACTTACTTGATCACTGAATATTGGTGTTGAGTTTCCCATACATTTTGTATGGAAGAACAAAATGTCATTCTTCAACATGTTCAACTTCAGACATTTGTCAAGAATTCATTTTAACTTCAAACTAGCTAGAATTTTCAGGTTAACCTCCCAAAGTATTCCAGAAAATGATAAAAATATAATAATGGAAAAAGCTTGAAATTGGATTTTTGACTTTTGGCAAGCTTTGCGCCATAGTGCATCGGTCAGGTAGCTTTCGACTCGCATTCGTGGCATCATTTTAAAGGTTTTATTTGAAACATTGCTTGCCTTACGGTGCGCATCGCCATTCGGTCAGCGGCTTTGGTTGGCGACACATCGGCAAGCAGCTAGCTTGCGACACATAACATCATCATAACATAACATCATAAACATAAAAGTCTATCTTGATTACAGATCCTACCAGTAGCGTTTGTCCGGTAAACAGTATTCCCACCATTAATCCACACACCAATAACCTATCTGATGGACGAAAGTAGACAATGGACACCACAAGTTAGAAATGTGAGAATGATAGATTAACAAACGGACCTTTTCAGGTCCTCCATTTAAATTAACTGAAGAGTTGAAATTATGAATTTCTCACATGTAAGAACACAATACTTTAATGCGCAACTAGGGCATTTACATATGAAATTCGTACAAAAATCACCGGCTTTAGCAGTGGGAGACGAATTGAACTACATTCGTAGTCCTACGTCAAACCTGCCCCCGCGCCACTAGGCATGGACCCTTGTATTTTTTCTTTATTTCCTAGTCCATAAATTCTTATTTGTTTTATTCTATCCCGTTTTCAGTCTTTCCTCTTCTCAATTTTCCTTTTGTAGGTTTCCTATTTTCCAATTTTTATGTCTTTCTATTCTGGTTTTTTCTCCTTCTTTAACTTTTTTCGATTTTATCCCCCGATTTTCATCTTTTGTCTTCCGTTTTACCGTTTTCACTGTTTTTCTTTTCTTCTTATTTCCCGTTTTTTATCCCATATTTCTTTTTTTTATATTCCGGGGTCACAACCCTTTTTCCCGTTTTTTCATTTCCTTTATCGGTTTGTCCCTTCTTGGCTTCTCCAGTTTACTGTTCCGCATTCCCTTTCTTGCCTCGTTTTCCATCTTTTTGCCTTTAGTTTTTTTTTCTTCTTTTCTGCCCGCTGCACAGTGGTCCAAAAAGCGAAATACGTGATCGTGTGATATTGCGCCGAAACGTGAAGTTTTTCGCATATAGTGTCTTCAGGAACATTTCTTGGTATAACAAGCCCCTTCTTGTGAGAGAAATCTTTGGGTGATTAATTCCCTTAAAAGTGAGATACGAAATTTATTTTCTCGTACATTCGTGATACAGGTTTGGTACTTTCGGCAAAGTTGTAGTAAACATCAATGCAAATAACTTTGTCAAAGACACCATACTTGTATCGCTTCATGAAAATTGTCTATGAAGCGTTATTCGTGGACAAACCCTTTAAAACAGCTTTTAAACCATGACTTATCCAAGGAATTGGAGAGCGGCAGCTCACAGCCAAGTAAAGGTGAAGGTCGTCAAAGTCCAGTTGCATTTTTTAGTGATTTCAGTACTTTCACGACGAGAACAAAGTTGCTAGTAGTAGGTAATAATCTGTTATGAACAATTATAAAACGTAGAATCGCGTATCTATTTTTGCTGTCGAACGAGATCCAACAGTAATTCTATTACATAAAATGCTGTTTATGGTGAATTTTATTATCAGTGAATTTTATAAATATATTTTCGACACTCTACGACCATTATCTTAATAGCGAAAATTATTGATCAATTTCATGCTCAACGTAAATATGGCATCACTCCACATATACACCCGTTTCCTTGGTAACGTACAACAACGGCGGTCGCGGGTTCGGAATTGCAATTGAAACGAAGTAAAGTTTTTCAGATCAATTCAAGTGAACAGTTTGGGCAAAATCATTCTAATATCTTACCAAATAACTGTTTGGGTTGTAAATTAAAGTTTTCTGTGTCTCAAGTTAATTTTCGCGAGTGATGTGACGACTGGAACGGCCGAAAAAATTAATGAAAAATCGACGGCGAAAAAGTGAAAATATAGTGATGAATTTTAATTGGGCTGAAATCTCAGTATTTAGTGTAATTTATGCCCCAAAAAGTACTAGAACCTGTAGAATGGAATGTTTAGTGCTTCGAGTTGCAAGATCTTATTGCGGCTAGCAGGTTAGTGGAACTAATTTTATTTTTTTGTGATGGTTTCCCGAGGCTATGGGAGCATGTTGGTATACTGAAGAAGGGAAGGGAAGGGTGATATTCGGTGCCATACTGATTGCCATAAACGGACTCTGACGACCTTGTCGTTTGGAAAAAAAATTTGTTCATCAGAAGAGAATTTCAAAACACGGAGAGCCATATTCTTCTACAAAAAGGCCACATAAATTAAGTGAAATTGATTAGCACAACTAGCTTTTAGCACCTCTCACTCACTACTCAGAAACGGGACATCCCCTGAAGGTAGTAGCTAGAAGAAAAAACAACCGTTTCCAAGCTGCAAACCGGCTTTACATAGATTCATGTCCGGTCCAGGGTTTCTTACAGCAAAACAAGCGCAAAAAATAAGAAAACAAAAAACGTGTGTGCGTGTCAAGCAAAATTCACGCAACCATATCGACATTCCAGCGCCTGCTGCGGCTGCTGCTGCTGCTGTTGAAAAGATACTTTATAGAACCAGACACCGGTCCGGACGTGATTACCTCAGATCACTGATTGCGGGGGTGATCCCACCTCAGGAAAGAGACAGAGCACTCATGAAACAGAGAGGTGGTCCAGCCGGAGGAAATTGGGGGCGATTGTAGCACAAACCGACATCACCAGCCAGCAGCAACTAAATACTTTCCACTGCACGCCGAGCCCGACCGAGAACAATGAATAATGATGGCGGCGCGGCGCGCGCGGTTGGCAAAAATTTTTCTACCCGGGTTCGGGAGCAGAAGTGGAAGGGGAAGTCGCACACGCCAAACACAAGCCAGCAGTTAAGCTCCGGTTTAGCTCGGCAAAAGTTAGACTCCGGTGCGCACCGCGCGGGCGCGGGTGACGTGATTTTGTTTCGGTGAGATCTATGCAATCATGTACCTAACCTAGCAGTTGGCTCGGCAATGGAATGGCATTATTTTGTGTCAATCGGTGCAGTAATTTTTGATAGACGAATGTTAGTTCACTGCAAGTTGGAACTGCACTTGACGTAGAAAAAAAAAGACTCATGCACATCAACAGCTCATAGAAGAAATCTGTTAATCTCAGAAACAAAGCAACTACTTTATGTATAATTAGGCATACAATTGCAAGCTTCTGGGAAACGTGAGAAACTGTGACTAGAGGTTCCCACATACAAGCTTGTTAGAACGACCAATCTCCTCCGTGCCACCCATTTCTCAGGTCTCAAGTCTAATCAAGCTGATCGTTGCACTTCGTCTAGACTCGTTAGCATGGAGCAGGATGGAAGCCAATTTGAATCCGAAATGCAACCGCTTTAGCACCTCCTAGCTGCGGAACAAAACGTGTCATGATTTGATAATTGTTCGCCGCAACGATGCGCGATGATGCAGAAATTGGTTGCGGTGCGGAATTCACCGCAGTCAGTAGTGTCGCCCCCGCGAAATTCGCGTGCCTTCGAAATTGGCCGCCCACTCTGTGCGAATAGTTCCGCCTGTTCACCAGGCCAGGCCAGGTCTGGCCTGCAGCACAGGTGACCAACACGTACACAGCACAGCACGGGCAGTTCGCACAATTTTGGCCAAAAGAAAGTAGATTGTTGTTAGTTTTGCTTGACGGGGGGATTGGAGCAATGGATTATTGTTGTAGGAAGCGAAAATAAACAAACGGGGAAAAAAATATCACGAGAAAGTAAGCGCGGAAATGCGTTTACATTGGGGCTTTTCTGCCCAGTCAGTGTCGATGTTTTTTCCTTGTTGGAAAGATAATTTTGACAATTTGTTTTACCGGACCCTTTGATTCCACGGTAGCAAAGGTCGGACACTAATAATGACCGTTGCTCGTCCCAAAAAGCACAAGAAAAAATCTTGATAATGCCAACAAATTTGAGTTGGTATTATGCACCGAAGTAAAACATACCTTAAGAACAAAAGGATTCAGAATTAGAAGGGTCCATGATATGACCAGCTGACGTAGTATTACGTGAAACCGGTTTATGCGACGGAAATTGTTCAAATGACTGGTCGACCTGCAGCTTTCCAGGCACTTAATAGGTAGGTATTCGTATTATCTAAGTAGGCTTTTTTAATCACAGAAATAAATTAATCTTTGCAATAATTTTCGGGTTTTTGGTCCACAGCTGCAAGTACCTAGCCAGATCATGAACTTTCTTGTAAATTTATCGACAAAAATTTCAGTGACCTTATAGATCTTTTCGCCGGGAAGCTGCCCATAATCCATCTATCTTCACGTACATTTCGTTTTCCATGAGAATGCACTCTACGTACTTCGTAATAACTTCCGAGTACGTCTTTTGACCACTATATTCTGCTTCAGTGTTCTGTTTGGTTGCATGTTGGCCCGAAAAGATTACCTTTTCAGCACTGAAAAAGTTGCTGTCAAAACATTCCAGATCCAACCACTAGGAGCGCTGCAGTAAAATAAAGAGTGCGTTCAGATATTAAATGACTCAGGTTCTAGGAGAGATCGTTGAGCTTGGTAGTCGTGGATTGTTTTTAATAAAAATAAACGATACATAGAGAAGTATTTGAGTCAAAAAACTGCCCAAAAGACGCAAATTAAAGCTCCTTCAATCCCCTCTAGCAAAACATCACTGTCTATTCGGATACCTATCATGTAATGTAACATTGATTTTTAATGCAGGGTACGGGAGGATATTTTCGGCAGGTTTCTAAATTTAGCCTATTTGCCTTTTCTTTCGCCAATAAAAATACTTTGCCGACATACTATTATAACTATTTTCTCAAGACTGTAAGTAATCTGTACTATTTTTTATTCAAAGAACGTCAAAACCACCTATTCTTCCACTAGAACTAGGCCATAGGCCAAAAAAATCGATGCCATCGCTTAACGGGAAACTAGCAGTCATTGACTTTTCGTCGGAGAGCCCAATTTCGGAAGCAGTTTTTGGGCCCAAAAGCGGGGTTCTGTTTATAGAAATGTATTCACTGTATTCTTCTTGCCAATCTGAACACAGAGAAGTATATTTTCATGAAGACTATTTTTTTTCCAAACAAAAAAACTGCTTTTGAACTTTACAGAATCGATGACGACTAATTTCACCTTAATGGGCTGAAAATACCCTCCCGTGCCCTATTTGTTTTGCTTACATCATACACATAACAGTCAAATCTATACCTATAAAAAAGGATTTCTGTCTGTCTGTCCGTGTGTTCCTTATAGAATCGAAAACCGATCGAGCCGATCGGCGTAAAAATTTGCATGTAGAGGTTTTTGGGGCCAGAAAAGGTTTTAGTGATGGTTAGAGACCCCTCCCCCCACTAAGAGGGGGGGCTCCCATACAAATGAAACACAAATTTCTGCATAACTCGTGAACTAATCAAGCATATAGAACAAAATTTGGCACGTGGATGTTTTTGGTGACAAGAATTTATTCTATGGTAAATTGAGACTCCTGCCTTATTTAGAAGGGGAATTATGACTCCTCTCCCCTTTAAGAGGGGGGGGCTTCCATACAAATGAAATACAAATTTCCTCATAACTCGAGAACTAATCAAGCAAATTGACCCAATTTTGGCATGTGAAGGTTTTCGAGGGCAAGAATATTTTCTATGGTGAATTAGGACCCCTCCCCACTTTAAGAGGAGGGGGGTGCTCCTGTACAAATGAAAGACAAATTTCCTCATAACTCGAAAACTAATCAAGCATATGAAACCAAAGTTGGCATGTGGGTGTTTTTGGAGACAAAAAATTTTTCTATGATGAATTGGGACCCCTCGCCACTTTAGGAGGGGGGGCTCCTGTACTAATAAAATACAAATTTTCTCATAACTCGAGAACTAATTAAGCAAATGGAACCATATTTGGCATGTGGGTGTTTTTGGAGGCAACCATTTTTTCTATGATGAATTAAGATCTCTTACCTTTTTAGGAGGGGGGGCTCCGATACAAACGAAATACAAATTTCCTCATAACTCTAGAACTAATCAAGCAAATGGAACCAAATTTAGCATGTGGGTATTTTTGTAGGCAAGAATATTTTCTATGGTAAATTAGGACCCCTCCCCATTTTAGGAGGGGGGGCTCCTATACAAATGAAAAACGAATTTCCTCATAACTCGAGTACTAATCATGCAAATGGAACCAAATTGGACATGTAAGTGGTTTTGGAGGCAAGATTTTTTTCTATGGTGAATTGAGACCCCTCTCCTCTTTAGAAAGCGAGTTAGGACTCATCTCCCCTTTAAGAAGGTAGGCTTCCATACAAATGAAATGCAAATTTCCTCTTATCTCGAAAACTAATCAAGCAAATGGAACCAAATTTGGCATGTGGGAGTTTTAGATGGCAGAAATATTTTCTATGGTGAATTACGACCCCTTCCCCTTTTAAGAGGGGGGCTCCCATACAAATGAAATACAAATTTCCTTATAATTTGACTACTAATCAAGCAAATGGAACCAAATTTGGCATGTGGGGCTTTTAGGGGGCAGAAATTTTTTCTATGATGAATTAAGACCCCTCCACTGTTTGGCAGGGGGGGCTCCCATTCAAATGAAATTCAAATTTCCTTATAACTTGAGAACTAATCAAGCAAATGGAACCAAATTTGGCGTGTGGGAGATTTTGGAGTCTTGAATTTCTTTTATGATAAAGACCTCTCACCCCTGTGGTAGGGGGATGTGGACTCTCATACAAATAAAACAGAAATTTTTGCGAAACTCAAAAACTAATCGAACTCGAGAAATTCGAGACTCTTCCATAAAACATTAGTCATTGAAAAGACCACAAAAACTATTTATAGTAATTCTAGATCATTCAGGACGAGACGGCCGCGAGTGTTGCCGGTGACCCGCCGTCGGAAGCGCCGCCCACTGGGGAGAGGTAACTCCCCGCAGAAATCACTACTGTCTAGGCTTATTTGCTTTCCTGGGTCTACCTGGGTTTCCTGGAACGAGCGACAGCGAGTAAGGAGAGGAGAGGAGAGGATAGGTGTTGTAAATTCGTGTCGGTAATTAGCTGTAAATTAGCTGTAAAATGTAAATCGAGATTGTGACAAAGATCATCCGAGATTCATGATCTATGTACAACACAGGTTAATTTGTGGCAATACGAAGTTGGTCGGGTCAGCTAGTTTTTCAATAAAAATGGATCACATTTTATCGGCAACCCCTCGTTTGTCTATATTAATTTTGAAAGCTGAAAAAAATGCGGTAATCACGATCAAAAGTATATTAGAAGAAAAACTAAATAAAACTAATCAGTAAAGAAACAAATATTTATCTTCTCTCTCTCTCTGCTCTCTTTGCGCTCCCTTCTCTCTCTTCTCTCCCCCTCCTTGAGGCATAATACGCCACAGGTCATTTCGTTTAACTGAATCCTACGTTGCCACGAAGTCTATAAACAAGTCAGTCTATAAACAGACTTGAGTCTGCAAGCTGACTTCTCAGAATTTATCGTAAGAAAGGTGAACATTTGTTCCATCGTGGAGCGTGAAGCACGTTCCTGTGACGTCCTGCGGTTCACCGTCTAACACAAACTGACTAATTACTTTTTACGCACGAAGCTGTCAACCCTCTATACCTTCTCTATGTGCCAGTTACCCGCTACCGGCAACTACCCAAATAATGTGTTATTAACACACATTACACCCTCAAGGCAAATCTTCTAATACGCTATTAATAGCAAAATGCCACATCCTCCCCCTGCATAAAATTAACAATTCAATATATGATATTATTCCAGGTCCATTATAAATTACATTGTCGCTACAGTCTTCAAATTTTTCTTGTTTGTTATATCGCAATTCGTTAACTCTTATAGATAATCTGTAGAGAAATCGCTAACTTTTATAATGTGACGACCTAAAATAGAAAATACTACTGGTCATTGATATTGTACATCTTTGAACCTTGCCTTCCTGAACTCAAAGGTCAGATATTGTACCTAGCCAACGTTTTGGTGCTTTCATAACATCAACCTTAGACTCATCTCGACCCTCTATCTTTATAGGTGTTGGCCTTATGCTTTTCCCGACTCAACCCTAACGAATGTTTGCTATGGGCTTTTCGCAACTCAATCATAATACACGTTGGCCATGGCCCTCTCGCCGGCTCAATCTTAATATACGTTGAAATCATCATCATTTCAAGTACTTACTCCGAGCGATCAGCAGATTTTCTACGTCATACTCGAAACTGGTAGAAAAACCAAGAGGACTTCTATTTATTAAACAAATAGTGAAAAGTTTCCAACAAATAGAGAAGTTTTTAACATTATTTTTCCTCGATAGCGAAAAGACAACCCATAAATATCAATACCAGGTTAGTTAGAATGTAATTCGCATCAAAATTGGTTGTAATGCTGGTTTCTTGCTTGTATGCTTGGAAAGTAGACGAAGACCCGCCGTAGACGAACCCATCCAGCACCCTATTACTTTAATCACAAATCCGACGGGTCCGACAAATTCCATTTGTTATTGCGACTGCAACTATGCACATCTTTCCAAGCAAAACGCTCGAACACAGCTCGATGAACACAACAGGCCCAGCAACAACTCATCAACCGAAAAACAGCTCACAGTGCGAACAACTTCGCAAACCAAACGCCAGCCGAAGCAAATCCCCACTCTGTACTCGGAATAGTCAATATATTGCGTTACAAAACATATTTCATGTTTCTTACCTCAGATTTTACCTCTAAAATCACACAGAAAGTTCAATTTGGCCAAAGATCGCCAATGTGAAGTCTCGCGCTTTACTATCTGGCATAAACTAACTACTATTTACGCGTGAAGCTACGAGCCAACTCTCGATATTTTTTCTCTGTGCCAGTTACGCACTACCGGCAACTACCCAAATAATGTGTCATGTGAGTTTTGATTCGATTCTTCACCTCAGCCACTCATTTGGCTACCAACGTGGTAGCAATCGCATAGCGTCGTAAATACAAAAGATAAAACTATACTTTCTTCAACAATAATGTAGTAATAGTTAGCTCTACAATTGCCCTTTACACTACTTTTTCGAATTCTGTTTAGTTGAGGCGCTATAGGCAAATGAGCATCTACTGAGCAATAAACCGAGAATAAAGCCTGCTATCAGGTCACCAAACCAACATCAAACAAGAATGAAAGAGGTCACTTTTTCAGGACGCAAGATGAGATCGTTTTTGTTCGAAGTCCACCCACGTTCTGGTAGTAAATCTACTGGGAACAGAAAACGTACTGTTCCATACACTTACTCAACTATGTCACGAGAGAGATTCCAAGTTCAAGAATTTCGTAAGCGCTAATTTGGGGAGTGAAAATACGAAATGTATCGGCAGTGGGAAGAAAACAGATACACTTATGCTTGGCAAGGCTTAAGTTTTTGGGGGATTCCTCTCTCGTAACTCGCACATCGACCCGGGACGACTGATAGGCCGACTGGCAGGAAAAGCGGGAAATATCGTTGCAGCTCCACTGCACCGCAACAACATTTTAGGATTATTTATGAACAACCGAGTGAGAACAACTAAGCTCTGTGTTTTGTGCTTTTAATGATAGGGTAATAGGGTATGTTGCTGCTTCATCGTAATTGCCTATTCCCGTCCTATTCAACACAAATTATTAAAAATATCAGCATTTTTATGACACACAGTGCAAAACTAGTTATTCCCTAATATTTTAGTTTGTTGTCTATCATACGCGATCAATCAAAGTGAGCTGAAATTTATTTAAATGCTTTATATCATTAAAGAAGTCTTACCAGCCAAATTTCCTACGTTTTTTCGTGCGACGAAGAAAAAAAAGCCGACTAATCGTTTTAGTTTCCGTCATTCATAAATGAAAATAACTCACGCAAGGCATTGTCGTTATTCCACAGCCAGGAAAACTTGCCTGACCTGCAGAAATTGTGCAGAATAACATTTGTCATGCCGTCCTACACAAATACATGCGCATTAGCATCGTAAACATTGTTGTGATTTTAAGTTCGGACGATGAAAAATTTCGATGGACGGATTTTAAAACGGTACGACGAATTTAAGAAATAAAGTCAGTTGCGTAATTTCAATAATATGCTTTAATAATCGCTTTTCAGTGATTTCCAAGTTCACAGATCGGAAGGTAAGTGTGTTTTACTCCAACAACACATGATGAAAATTAGAATGGCTTTACTTACTACGACGGGAATTAGAAATAAACCCTAATTAGTTTAGAAGTGTAACTAATGGTACGGCAAAAAAACTCGCCTGGAACAGCTTAAGGTTTGACGGTAATTATAAGAATCTCTTTCTGTAGCTTTTATTTTTTTGGTATTCGACTAACGAACGATGGGACTTTCAAAAAGAATGTCGAGTTGATTGAAAAACAAAAAAAAACACTATTCACTTGACTACACTTGTCAGGTTTAGCACCAAAAAGCAAAGCGACGAAAGTCGGCGAACCTCTGCGCTTAGTAGACCGGAAGAAATGGCACATCAACCGCCAACAACGCTGGCCACATCTCCGCTCAAGCGCCTTAACGGAGAGGTTCATTAACACCACCGGACGGACCGCGTGGACATGGACCAAACCAAAACCACATTGCTATGACCATATCGATACCGAATAAGTGGAAGACGAAAAAAAAAGAGCGCTGAACGAGTGCGAGTGCTGGACTGACTGGACGTGGACAGATAAAAAGAAAACCGAACCGAAATCGGCAAAGAAATTTTTCGACACTTGAACCAGCACTGACTCTCGACGAGAGTGGCCAAGCAAGCGTCCGGGACCGACGCACGGCATGGCTGAGCGCCACAAGAGACGGAACGAAAGTCGATGACACCGACCGACCGACCGATCGTAGACACGGTAGAGACACAATCGGAGCAAGCCCTCTAGAGTCTACATACACCCCTTTGCTTTGTTTCTTGACGGTGGTGGTTGTTCGCTCGCGCCGCGGCTCCTGTGGTGATCGAGGCAGCGGGTGGCGAGGCGGCACAAGCCATGGTGGGTGTGCTGGTTTGATCGGTTCCGATTCGACCGACGGTGTTCGATTATTTGACCTCGAATATATCGCTTTCCTTCCCCGGGTTGGGTAGGGTATAGATAAAGGTATGGCAAATTTATGGTCCCCCATTAGTGATCGCTTTCACTCTTCCGCAAGCGATTGTTTTTTTTCTGTACGAATTCTCGGGAATTTTTTTCAGATGGAATGTTGATCATTCATCGGATCGTTTTATTAGTGTCGGAGGTGCCTGCAAAAAGTTAGGGGGCACCATAGAGTAAACTTTTTTGCGTGTAGTTTATGTCAAGATGGAGGCACAGCTGATGATGACGGACTGAGCTTTTCCGAGCAGTTTCGTAAAATAAAAGATTTTGCTTTTCCATTCATGCAAAAAGTAACAACAAATTTTCGCAATAAATGTTTTACTCTTTAGGTTATGACCAACAACAGGTAAAAGTCGTTAGTCGTAGTTCCATTTTAGGTGGACAGGGTACGATCGTTTCGTCGTCGTTCGGTGTGCGGTTCCACACCGTATGGCGCCGCTGCGAAACTGGTCTTTGCTCTGCTCTGCTCTGCTCACCGCTGCTGCTGGTCCCGCGTCGTCGTCAGCTAGGTATGGGACGGCTTTGCCCCGGTACGGCCATTGACCACTTTCTCGGTAGGTAGCCTCGCAACGTGCAGAAAGCAGTTTCTGGTTGCTTTCAACCGACCCAGCCGAGAGCCGCACACGCATCGCTCGCGTTTGTATGGATGTACTTACCTACGTACACACACCGACGCGACGGCGCAAGTTCACGCGCGGCTTCCGCATATAATCGCAGTAGACTTGGATAGATAGACGCATGTACTTGCTCTGCTGTCGCAATTTCGAATTCCGAACAGGAAAACCGTCGTCATCGTAGTTTGCCACGAACGAACGAGGATGGACGAGAGTGACAGGAGCACCACCGGTTTTGCACTGTCAGTGATTTCGGCAATTATAACGCTAAATAGTTTTCTCATCAGTGAGTGTTGTATAGTTATGGTAATGGATGTGATCGCATGCATGACGAAACTGTCACGCTGCTGTTAGCGATAGGTTTTTGCTGCTACCCCGAGAGGCTGGAATTCATGGGAAGGAGAGAGAGACGTTTGTTTTACAGCTTCCATACTGTATTTAAACGAGTTTCTATGCGCAAGGAAAAATTGTAATAATGTTTAGGGAATGCTATGTTTATTGCCAATAAACTGACGTTAATAATTACATTAAATATTACACATCATATCAACCATTTTTTCAAATCACTTCTGTTCCTTCTCGATCTGAATCCGACTTCACTAGTAAAGCCTAGCGAGCCTGTAATATAGGTATCTATCTATTACAGACTCACTAGTAAAGATAACCAGTATCGAGCAACACTCCAACTCCTCGATATTCCATTCCACGAATATTAATGTCTATGGACATCGAATTTGATGTCCATGGAATCGATTTTGACCGATTTTCTATGGCTAATCATCAAAAATGAAAATGAGTTGACATATAGAGCTGGTTTAGTACGCGAACGCCTGCGAAAAACAATGTATTAATCAACAACTTGGACTATTTCTATTTCCTTGGATATCACATTTCTAGCCAAGAAATATCAGTAGTTCAAGAAAAAATGGAGGCAATCAAGGTCAACTGAAGCAGTGAGGAGTTTTCTAGGTCTGGTTAATTTTGTGTACCGTTACATTCGAGGAACCAAGTTTAACAAACTGGGAAGCGAACAACCAAAAAGCGTTTGTAGAAATTGAGAGAATTTTTAGGATATTACAACGTAAATGACGATACCTACGTAATTCCCGATGGCAGTCTTGTTAATCTTGTGGCCGACTTTTTTCAAAGAAACAAACGAGGACTATCTAACACCGTAAGCGCCCTATTTTGTCTATACCGAAAACCAGACCTCTGACAGGACGTCATGTTTTCGTAGCAAGAATGACAGCTCGCTCCCTAAATGCTTTACTCAAAGCTGAATACATATGTATCGGAACTACAGCTGGTGGGAACACTTCACGAACCCACTCTTATCCAGGGCAGGATTTTCTGTGGGTCCGAAAAAGAAATTGGTGTTACAAACATAACAAAATTCGTGATACAACGATGTACAGATGTCAGTGCTCAGTGACAAATTAGTATATTAATATCGGCGAATACTCAGAAAAATATACCAGATAACTGTTATGACAAGCTTCAGTAACGTAGTTACATTTCATACAGTTACATAGCGTTTTAGTCGTACATTCCGGTTATCTCCGTTTTAATGAATCTAGATTATCACAGCAAAAAGATGTTTTTCATCGAAATTGTAGAAAATCCGGTTAAGTGCCTCCGATTCCTTCTCAATTAGACCCGAAGCGGGACACGCAGGCTACAGCTAGTGCCGTGTAATTTGATATGCTTCAGACTATCACCGACTACAAACTATTAGTGGCTAAAGCCTGGCTAAAAGTAAATTTGGACGCATAGAACAATCTTAAATCGGGACTGGAATGTCGCAGAAAAACCCCTAAACGACTGGATTGCGGTATTTTTATTCAGCTTTAAATTTCACTGTGTTACATTATTGCATTTCTCTGGTTCTTATTTATTTATTTACTAGCTGACCCGACAAACTTCGTATTGCCACTAATTAACCTGTGTTGTACATAAATCGTGAATCTCGGATCATCTTTGTCACAATCTCCAGTTTTGCAAGTTTCTGAAAAGTTCAACCTTAGATGATTCGTTTTGGCAGTTACGTAACTATGAAAGCATCCCAGGTAACCAATAAACATCACCAATGCTATTCAAATAAGAGCACAAGATCCAGTTTCGAACAGAGAAAGTGGGGAATTAGGTACGGCCGGGTCATTGAAGCAACGCTCTTTTCATTTCACCCTTCCTTGCTCCCTTCTGTTTGGACACTATCAAGACTTTTGTTCCATTACTTTCATCTCCGTCCCCACCGTCGATTGTAAAGATAAACGTTATAAATAATCTATCTATACCTATAAAAATGAATTTCTGTCTGTCTGCTTGTCTGTCCCTATGTTCCTTATAAAATCGAAAACTACTGAACGGATCGGCGTGAAAATTTGCACGTAGGGGTTTCTGGGGCCGGGGAAGGTTCTTATGATGGTTAGAGGGGGACTAAGAGGGGGAGCTCCCATACAAATGAAACACAAATCTCTGCACATAACTCGAGAAGTAATAAGCAACTGGAACTCAATTTGGCATGAGGGGGTTTTTGGATGCCAGAATATTTTTCTATGGTGAATTTGGACCCCTCCCACCTTTAGGAGGGGGGCTCCCATACAAATGAAATTTAAATATCCTCATAACTCGAGAAGTAAACAAGCAAATAACACTAAATTTGGCATGTGAGGGCTTTAGGCGGCTAGAAAATTTTCTATGGTCAATTATGACCCCTCTCCCCTTTAAGAGGGGGGCTCCCATACAAATGAAATACTGCCAAAATCAATCATCTAAGGTTGAGCTCCTCAGAAACTTGCAAAACTCGAGACTGTGACAAAGATCATCCTAGATTCACGATTTATGTACAACACAGTTTAATCTGTGGCAATACGAAGTTCGTCGGGTCAGCTAGTATACCATAATTTTAGAACGCCATAACCATTTCTCCACCATACTTGACACACATGTATATAAAGAAAAGGTTTTGATTCACTTCCATTTTATAGGGATTATCGGAGGGTAAACATAAGCACAATTGGCTACGTGACAGAAGGGGAGCTGACTGAGAGGGAGTTAACCGTCCCCCCGAGGACGAGAAACATGATTATGAATGTAATGTATGTTCCGCCGTAACTCCGAAACTCCTGGATGGTTCTTCACTAAACGTGGAACATTCCTTGGCAAGTTTCTTGACATGAAAAAATCCCCGCAGGAGGGAGGGAGAGGCGGTCTCTTAGAAGTTTGGGAGCAAGGTTATAATGGAGAAAGAGGTGCGTGTCATTTGCGTAGAGTAAGGAGGGCCTAAAAGTGCGAAGCGGGTAAAAGTGCAATTCAATGATTTATCGGTGCAGATTCCGAGTAAATTGACTGCATTGGCATGGATGGGTGACTACTTTGACAGCTTGAATCTAACGTAAACTTTGGTTGCTTACGAAGCATAGTTGCTGAGTTATGTGCAAATGTTATTTTAGGACGGTTTTGATGTAATTTTTCGTTATACGGTAAATACGATATCAACAGGAGGATATTACTTGTTGAATATTTGTGGCAGCGTTCAACATCACTCACATATCTGTTTTGAAAATAGGGTGAAAAGAATTTACAAAATATATTTCGCTTTTCCGTAATTTAATCTAACGCCGTCAAGCGCCTAGCGGGGTAAAAATGCGATTCACGGACGGGGCAAAAGTACGATTCATGGACAAGGCAAAAATGTATAGCTAATTATGTACAGCTTTAGGCACTATATTACAGAAACTAGAAATGGAAAATCTGTAGAAAACTGCGTGCTCTACAGATGTTGACCGAAGGAAAACAATGTTTTTCCGCTGATGAAACAAAAAACAAACGTTTGGAAAAGTTTCGATCTAACGGAGTCTACAATACACCAGCGCAAAATAGGAAAGGTGCAAATTGAGAATGTTCCTTACCGAAACATAACGCAGATTGAAGATAATATGGCTTTGTTAGCTACTGTTGTGCTAATTTCGTGAATTCGAGCTTCGCACTTTTGCCCCGCGGTATTCGCATTTTTACCCCGCTAGTGGGGTAAAAGTGCGAATCGGCACTGGATCAGAAGAAACAAGAATTTATTTTGCAAAACACTATTACCGCAGATGATTTATAATTGAATCTAAAGACATTGAGTTACTGCATCACCATAAAATAGATTATGTAGTTGTCTTTCTTTATATCTCACGAAAATTGATGACAACTTCAAATATCGCACTTATGCCCCGACCTACTCTATAGAATGATAGTAGTTATACAAGTGGCTGGACGACTAGAAGAGATTTCTGAAAGGGGGGAATAGGACGGCCATAGACAAGGGCGCGGGGGGGAGGTCGAAAGCGTAAAGCAGGCTTTGTCTCGTCTTATAGAGATTGCCAAAGAGAAGACAGATTTACAAATGGCTGAGGGGCAAAGAGGCCCCGAGTAAGATCTGGCCATCAGCTAGTTAATTATATGCCTGACCTCACTACAGGCCAAGACAAAACACGAGGTTGGTTTAGGACAAAAAGTGTAATAAAAATGACAAAACACACAAAAAATAGACGAAAAGATAATGAATATACAATAACATAACGACGGAAAAGCAGTCAATAACAACATTTTTGTTGTCTCGGCAACCAGGGCCGGCGCTAGCCAAATTGTCGCTCCACGCAAACTCTCAAAATGGCGCCCAAGAACAAACGAAAAACAGCCGGCGTTGCTGTGCTCAGGCATTCTACTACCTACACACTCGCAAACGCACAGTCTAGTAGCGTCTTTCTGCATAACCACTCACGTGGCAAACAACTCGTGAGCAGCCAGCTGCCCGTGAGGGCTAGCGGCACACTGGTATATAGATTTTGCATTAAATTTGGTTTTCTGGAGTACTCGCGAGTGATCGGTATCAGTTGCTCAGGCTGTAATAACATGCGAGAGCGACGACCGTGGCTGTTAGCTAAATATACATTCGCAAAAGTCGTGGCGGTGCATGAATAAACAAGAGCGGGAATCCGAAAGGAATGCTTATGCCGGTGTGTTCATTAGAACGAGTACGCGTGTGTGAGAAAATTAGCCCTCATAAGTGCGGGCTTCGCATCACTGGTCACAGTCAACCGCCATTTCTTTTGAATAATTGTCGGTTTTTTGAAAAAGTTCGGTTCAACTTCCTGTTAATTCAGAAACTTCGTCCTCATACCTAGCTACTTCATCGAAGATGAATCTGCTGATTGCGGATTCTGAAGAGATTCGAAAATCTCTCCCTAAAAATTTCCAAATAATTTATTATCGTCAATGCCACTTTTCCATCACGTTTATCTGAGTGTTTTGATTGTTGTGTTTTGTTGCGAATAGATTTTCATCAGGGAGTGGAGGGTGGAGCGCAAACGGAAAGCGAAGAATGGCGTAGGCGTATGAACCATGTACTGCAGGAACTACTCGGAAAAATTCTCAACACTTGTTGAAAGTTGGGAAAGTACAATGGGTCGGTCACGGCGCAAGAATACCGGTTGACCGTGCAGTGAATCTGTTCTCTTCTAGACCTTCATCGTCCTTAAGGGCCTCATACACGTACGCATATGTTGAGTTGGAAATAAATAAAATGGTGGCGGGTCATTCAGGTCGAGCGACAAGCCCAACATCTTCGTTTGCCTGTTTGGTTCGTGGCGCTCATACACAGGCGAGAGTCGTGACCGAACATGAATTCACCAACATTTTCAGCCAACATGTTCGTACGCGTATGAGGGCCTTTAGAAAAAGAGAAACCCAACTTACTAGATGGCTCGACCAGGTTGAAGCCGATTTGCTTGTGTCGAGATGCTCAACGAATTGGCGGCAAGTAGCCCAGGACCCAATACAGCGGAGCGTAACTCTAATTACACCACTTACCATCCCGGCTTTATGCTGCTGAAGGAGAAGAAAGTTTTTTTATTAACGGGAAACTAGCAGTCATTAACTTTTAGTCGGAAAGCGCAATTTCGGAAGCAGTTTTTGGGTCCAAAAGCGGGATTCTGTTCATAAAAACTTAAAATACTGCATTCTTCTTGCCAATCTGAACACAGCGAATATATTTTCATGAACAGAATTTTTGTTTCAAACAAAAAAACTGCTTTTGAAATTGGCAGAATCGATGACGATGACACCAAAAGAACAACAAACGGACGGCAAAAGTCGCTAAAAAACAAACAAAATCGGACGTCATAAAACGATAAAAATACGAATACGAAGCCACGAAGATACCAAAGAAGAAAAAAAACGGCGTAAAGAAGTTGTAAAGAGAACAATAAGATAACGAATAAACGATAAAAGAACGACGAAAAGACAGCAAATAGTCGAAAAGTGAAAGGCGGCGAAAAAATAATGACAAGTAAAGCAAAAAGGTGATGAAAAAAACCCGAATTATTCCATCTATTGACGAAAGGAACCATTTGTCTGTCGTTTGAGAGATAGAAATCGATACATCTTCGGAACATAATTCAACCGTTTGTTGATGCAGTGTTAGTACAAATACTTAGCGGCTTTCATTTGGTACCAAAATCATTAAATTCGGTTCAAAAGCAATGAATTTTTTAAGGTAAGAAAAGGCTAGCAAAAACGATTATTTTTGGTGCCAATCTAACACAACAATCGGCACCAGAAGTGCCAAATATAAACAATACGAGTTAAAAATTGTTTCATAAAATTCGTGTGGAAAAAGTGAACAAAACTCGAACATATTCGAAGCACTTTTATATTTTGATACATCTATTTTGTAAAAACAAGTAAAAGTGAGTAAAACACCTTTCCAATCAGCGTAAAAGACGACGAATACGAAGCAAAGACAACAAATAGGAGAAAAACGACGAAAAGAAATGGTAAAGAGAACAATAGGATGACGAATAAACGGCAACGTTTGATGCATCAAGGAAGCTACAATGAGAACAAAATTTCGTTGTTTCTTAGAAAATGTATTCACAAAACTATATTCGTACTACTTAGAAATATTCGCAGACCGATTTTCTGTCATAAATGTTGCTATTACGAATTTTGGTAGAACGTTGTTATTACGTATTTGGTAGGAGAGCACATTCGTAGCACTTTTTGCACCAGAGGACATTTGATGCACGGTTATTGTCTGGCATCGTAATCGTCGAGATCGGGCTATAAATCATGCGGTATTCTTAGTGTACGTTCCGAAGACTTGTCGATTTCTATCTCTAATAACAAGTAAGATGGTATAACAAAGGTTTTGAACTTCGACTTTTTATATTTTTAAGTTTTCAAAAATAGATAGATATATTTTCAAGAAAGAAAATTGAGTAACCTGCAACTGCGAAGCCAGCAGAACTCAGATTACGGTCCCTATGCCTAGTTGTTGGTTAAATCCATGATCGTAAGTTGCTTTCAATGACGCACTCAACTGCTCGTCTCACTTAACACGCATCAGCATATTTCTGTCCTGGTCCAGTTGGTTGTTGAAACGTTTCGTCGTTTCATCTTCGCTTCGACACCAATGATTACCGGTTTCTTGGTTCTTTTTATTTCTGCTGTTGAGTGCGAACACACAGTTGCAACGCTGATTATTATCGAGATGATTTGCGACATTAGAATAGAGCACGGTGGGGCACAATGAAACAACTTTGAACGTGAGCCACCCGACGAAGGTACCGCCGAGCTCCTACCTTCTCTATATGTCAGTTATTGTTCCATGCATGTCAATCTTTATTCGACGTTAAAACCATTCTATTAAACGAAAGAAAAAACGAGAATAGAGCTTTTATTTGACTGCACCAACAATTTCACGTCAATTTTCAACACACAAACAATCGTTTTTTTTTTGTGAGCATCTAAACGATTAAAAAGCGTCAGAAAAATAGATCGAAAATTGGGCAGTTAACTGTTATACCGCGCAAATTATTGCAGCAGCTAGAGGTGAATTACCCAACAGAAAAGCCGGTCCGAAAATAATTCTACTCGGTACCTTTTGCAGTACCTATACTCCAGCCGCGCACAAGTAGGTTGCAGAGGCAGGCATAAACCCGCAGCAGCAGAACCGGTCTGCCCGAGTGTGAATAAATAAAAATAATAAACAAAAACAAAGCACTGACTGGCTGACTGGCTGACTGACTGAATGTGAAAGCCTAGCGCAGCAAGCTAACAACGCGCAGCATAGAACACGGTGTGTCCACGGCCCAGCTTTGCCGAAACAAATGACTACTGCGATCCGATGAGTCACGTCGTCGATGGGTTCATTTTTTTTTTTGTGAAATGTGGCACGTCGTTTTTTCTTTCGAAAGCTGACATTATTTTGCCAATCACCGAAAACAGGTAAGAATTTTGACAAACCAACTACATGATTAAGCTAGAGCTAGACCACAAAGTGCTTAATTTAATGAATTTGCTTCGCAATAATATCCCAGACCGAGACCTTCCTCTTCAGTTCTAAATTTCTGATTCCGGTTTGTATCCACACTTGGAATTTCCTTGTAGCTCTTGTTGCTTGAGTGCATTGTAGACTGTATGCATACTCTGATCTCGACAACTTTAGCACTTTAGCTAACTTTAAACCAGACCATTCCGGATTTTTCAAGTATTACGAATAGCACAACTACGTCATCGGGGAGATCGAGGAAGGCTATCATGATTGCATGTTCCAGGGTGTGATGGGGTTAGTACAACCTCCGAATGTCCGAATGTATCAGATCAGCATTGAGCAGAAAAGAATTCGTACACTTGTCACTGCTTTAGTTTTGGGGGCTTTGTTCCACAGAGCTCGCAAATCGACCCGGGACGTCTGAAGTGCGCTGACAGGAAAAGCTGTGTCGAGGAAATCCGATCGGTTGATGTCAAAATATCGATGCAATTCGTAGTTCGTACATCACAAATATATATTTTGCGAAGATTTCTGCTTTGAAAACTACAGCTTTACTCTCTTAGGAAAAAAGAGTACTTTTATTATGAACAACTGGATGAGAACAACCAAGCTCTATCTTTCGAGTTTCCACGATGAAGAAAATACTGATTCTTTAATGAAATTCTCGATTCATGGTTGTGAATCTTGCTACAGATAGTTCGTTGTAATGTTTCATTCAGTTAGTGCCAATGCACACTTAATTTTATTAATGGTTCTTGTTGCATTTTTCTCAGCTTTCCAATGGTGGTCCCAAAATGAAAATCGGTTAAAATGCAATATGGCGATCAAATTCAAGATGGCCACTAAAAAAAACTTTACTACTGGAACAAACTTTTGCTCATATTTTGGCGCTCTTAGCTTCACCTATGTATTTTTGACATTCCGCAAAACGACTGTATTTTGTAAACAAACAACACGGAAGCCGAAAGAAGGGAAAAAATTGTGCACAGTTATTTGGAAAATCTATTGTGGTCTGCATCTAGGCTATCCAAACAGCTGAAATTGCCCAAAAATACCGTATGGCGCGTTATCAAACGGTATAAGGAAACATTGACGACGATTCGAAAGCCTCAAGCTAATCATCCGAGTGAAACTGTCGACCGGAACCTGCGTGGTAAGATTTTGAAGACCATCAAGAAGAATCCCAATCTGTCGGACCGTGATTTGATCAAAAAATTCGGTGCTGCCCATTGTACCGTAAGGAGAATTCGACTCCGGGAAGCAAACAGCCAAACCGAACCATAAAACAGAATGGTGTGGCCAAACCCCGTGCTCGAAAGCTATACGGCCGGATGCTAACCAAGTTCGACGGGTGTCTTCTGATGGACGATGAAACCTATCTCATGGCTGACTTCGGGCAAATGCCAGGTCAAAAATTATACTTTGCAACGGCGGGGGGGGGGGATGTTCCAAGCAAATTTAAATTTGTTTTTACCGACAAATTTGCACAAAAATTTATCATTTGACAGGCCATTTGCAGCTATGGCAGAAAAATGAAAGTTTTCGTTACAAATAAGACCATGACGTCGAAACTGTACCAACAGGAGTGTTTCCAAAAACGAATTTTGTTCCGTTCCGTTTTGCCGTTCATTCGATCCCACCACCATCCCGTGATGTTTTAGCCAGATTTGGCAAGCTTTCATTCAGCAAAGTCGTTCAAGAATGTTTCGATAGACCTTAGCCAAACCCAATTGCCCCCATGTGCGAACCCCTATTGAGAAATACTGGACCATCATGAAGAACCCTTCAAATCTGGGGCATGCAAAGACTACATGCTCGGATGTTTTTCGACAACGCTGTACTCCTGGCAGAAGGGCGACCATGCATGCCCGAATCGGTGTAAGTGCTGTCTCAAGCAATCGTGTCCCGAGAGAAATTGCGTCAAATAGAAGTTCACTTCTCCGTATTTCTGGTATGCATCCATCATCCGTTAGTCGCGGAGTTCCACTTTCGTTGCCACTTTACTATTGATTCCGCACTCATGGTTTTTCAAATTCCGTTGGCATCCTTCCGCCTATAGCATTTGCTGACTTCTGTCAAAATAATGTTTATGGAAATTATTCTGGTTAGGACACAGAACGCTTTCGAAGAAATAGTTCTGTACGCGCTCACGACCCAGGCTGGATACACTGGCTAAAATTCACCTTTTACTGCTGTTTGAACCAGAGTTGTTTAGTATGGTTCTTGCCAGCGTCTTAATCGGGTTTGCCGCCTTCTCACAGACATAGTCAACGAACAACACATAGTGAAACTCAACCGATCATCAAGCCATCAATCATCAAGATTATCGTGTGCTCTCCAACCGTAATCTTCGCCATTTGAACCGCCTTACGTTTGCTAACGATCAGCATTTCTGTCTTGTGGTGAGCTATTTGCAGTTTTACCCCTTACCTCCGGCTAACAATTATATTTATCGACTCAGTCACCAACATGTCCATCTGTTCCAGCGACTCTCCTGTTATAACAGCCACAATATCGTCCGCAAAAACTACTATGTCTACGCCTCTAGACAGGTTCAGCTTGAGTACACCGTCGTACATCACGTTCCACGAGCCTTTTGGAACTCCTGCTGTGATCTTGATCGACCTTTGTCCCTTGTTGGTCTCATAGAGAAGCAACCGATTCTCGAAGTAACTGTAGAACTGCCTCTCCGAAACCCGAACCGCCTCTCGGATAGTCCGTGGTTACTTTTCAGACATTCCGGCAGACTGTTGAGAATGATCCTCTCCAATAGTTTCCCTAGTGTATTCAGCAGGCATATTGGTCTATACGATGCAGCATCCCCCGGGGGGTTCTGGACAGCTTCTGGACTTTCCATTTATCCGAAATCCATTTAACACAAGATCGTAATGGAAAGTTTACATTAAATCGTATGCATGTCAACTTTACATAGAAATTGTATAAAGATTAAAGTATGTCAAAACAATAAATTGTTTTGCAGTCGTGCATGTCCTCATATACAACTCATGACTGTGAATTATAAAGCTGTATATGCTGTATGTGTTTGGAGCTGGTTATTTCCACTAGTGTAGACAATATGCATCCCATCATAACAGCATACTCAGCAGATTTCTGGAATTTCTGAGTTTTAATTTCCTTTTTTTATTCAAAATAGCTTGGATGGTTTCTTTCTTATAACCATGCAACCTGGCGATCTCTAAAATATAAATCAATTCAGTCTCTTTTCCTTTCTTACTCAGTGGAAGAGTTTCCAGACAATGAATTATGTGGTGAAAAGAGGCCATTTTGTTTTGAAATCAGTGGTTAGACGTAATAAGTATCACTCGTTTAGTATTAGTGGGTTTCCTATAAATTTAGAAATCAAAATTTGGGAAATCTTCTATACCTATAAACAAGGATTTGTGTCTGTCTGTCTATCCGTATGTTCCTTATAGAATCGAAAACTACTGAACCAATCGGCGTGAAAATTTGCATGTAGAGGTTTTTGGGGCCAGGAAAGGTTTTAGTGATGGTTAGAGACCCCTCCCCCCACTAAGAGAGGGGGCTCCCATACAAATGAAACACAAATTTCTGCATAACTGGAGAACTAATCAAGCAAATAGAACAAAATTTGGCATGTGGGTGTTTTCGGTGACAAGAATTTATTCTATGGTAAATTGAGATCCCTCCCCTCTTTAGAAGGGGAATTATGACTCCTCTCCCCTTTAAGAGGGTGGGCTTCCATACAATTTTCCTCATAACTCGAGAACTAATCAAGCAAATGAAACCAAATTTGGCACGTGGGTGTTTTTAGAGACAAACATTTTTTCTATGATGAATTGGGACCCCTCCCCACTTTAGGAGGGGGGGCTCCTATACAAATGAAATACAAATTTCCTCATAATTCGAGAACTAATCAATCAAATGGAACCAAATTTGGCATGCAGGTGTTTTTGGAGGCAAGAATTTTTTCTATGATGAATTAGGACCTCTCCCCACTTTAGGAGGGGGGGCTCCTATACAAGTGAAATACAAATATCCTCATAACTCGATGAATAATCAAGCAAATAGAAGCAAATTTGGCATGTGGGTGTTTTTGGCTGCAACCATTTTTTGTATGATGAATTAGGACCCCTTACCTTTTTAGGAGGGGGGCTCCCATACAAACGAAATACAAATTTCCTCATAACTCTAGCACTAATCAAGCAAATGGAACCAAATTTAGCATGTGGGTGTTTTTGTAGACAAGATTTTTTTCTATAGTGAATTATGACCCCTCCCCACTTTAGAAGGGGGGGGCTCCTATACAAATGAAAAACAAATTTCCTCATAACTCGGGAACTAATCAAGCAAATGGAACCAAATTTGACATGTAAGTGGTTTTGGAGGCAAGATATTTTTCTATGGTGAATTGAGACCCCTCTCCTCTTTAGAAAGCGAGTTATGACCCATCTCCCCTTTAAGAGGGGGGCTCCCATACAAATGAAATACAAATTTCCTTATAATTTGAGTACCAATCAAGCAAATGGAACCTAATTTGGCATGTGGGGCTTTTAGGGGGCAGAAATTTTTTCTATGATGAATTAAGACCCCTCGCCTGTTTAGGAGGGGAGGGCTCCCATACAAATGAAATTCAAATTTCCTTATAACTTGAGAACTAATCAAGCAAATGGAACCAAATTTGGCATGTGGGAGATTTTGGTGTCTTGAATTTATTTTATGATAGTTAGAGACCTCTCACCCCTGTGGTAGGGGGATATGGACTCTCATTCAAATAAAACAGATTTTTTTGCGAAACTCAAAAACTAATCGAACTCGAGAAATTCGAGACTCTTCCATAAAACATTAGTCAATAACAAGACCACAACAACTATCTATAGTAACACTAGATCATTCGGGACGAGTCGGGGCAACGAAGTCTCCTGAAAATGCCAGTCAATTTGACAAAATCCAGCCAGGTTTCGGTCAATACAACAACGCTGTAACCACATTCGGTAGCTATCAAAAACGAGTCGTCAATTGTGGTCAGAAGTCCACGACCGTTCTGGTAGTATATTGGAAGTCCTTGTGGCCAAGTACCGGGGTTCAAGGCCACAACTGTACACCAGTAGAAAGTCAACTTTGTCGGTCCCTTTCTCCACCAGTGGAACAATCCTGACTTTTGTGGACCGTCTCGAACAGCTCACTCGAGGACATCGGATGTCACGGTGGGGTAGAACCACGAAAGATACACCCAGTATAACTTAGGTGCGATTCGACGGGTCTAGTGACGGTAGTCGGTTTGTTTGAGGTATAAAAATCACTGCGACGATGTTTAGTGGAACGGTTGCAAACTGGTATCCGCGTCGCACAGTGGTCAAATTAAAACAAAAACGCGGACATTAGCAATTGGGTAAAAAATGCGTAATTTTTCAAAGGGTGGTGTCTTCGGAGAAGTTTAATAATAAAATATAGCGCATCTTTCTGCACTATTAGAGTGACCGTGATTTCACCTATTAGGGTGATACAAACTATTGTTATTTTAAATAATTTCAAAAAAAATTTGTTTCTTTAAAAGGTTGCAGAACATACTAAAATAAGCAGCTTTGCTGAATACATTAACTATCTATCTCTTACCGGTTGCGAAACAGAATGATGTGTTAAAAAGGTGCGTTTAAAAATCAGTTATACTCAATAACTTTGCACACGATTTTTTTACTGCTTTTGAGTGTTCTACAAAGTTATTCAGTATGCTAAAATACACATTTTCACTTAAGACTGTTTGTCGCTAGGACGCATATTTAATAAGTTATAAAATATTTTTTTTCAATTTCGGACAGCTTTGCACAAACTAGACAACCATTTGGTGAAAGTACTATATTTTATCTATAAAAAAAATTTCCATCAGATCTCCAAAGGAATCTCAGAAAAATCAATTGAAAAATGTGTTATTTTTTGATAAAATTTGTTATAACTCATTAAATATGCATCTTCGTGAAAAACAGTCTTCAGAGAAAATGTGTATTTTAGCATACTGAATAACTTTGTAGAACATTTGAAAGCAATAAAAAACTTGTGTGCAAAGTTATTGAGCATAATTGATTTTTAAGTGCTCCTTTTTGGCACATCATTATATTTCGCAACCGGGAAGAGATAGATAGTTACTATATTAAGCAAAATTGCTTATTTTAGTATGCTCTGCAACTTTTTGAGAAAAAAGACTTCATTACGCATTCGTCGCACATCCGGAACAGTTTGCCATTTCGGACTGGACACGAAATACCAACGATTTTTCACTTTTAACACTGCTACAAAAACGCAGGAACAAAGCATAATTCTATCGTGAAATTTTTGACACTAAAAGTTTTTAAAATATCGATAAAAAATATTTTTATAAAGTTTTCAATTCATGCACTATGCTTGTAAACAAATCTGTAGAATATTCCACCGAAAAACAACCCAAAACCATGACGTCGTCGTCGTCTTCTTCGTCGATTGTTGCGGCCGACACGGCGACAGCAACGAACCTCCCTACCACCAGCGCCGCATCCCATTGTGTCTCGCAGCAAACGAAACCTTTGAACCGAGCACACGTCTAATTGGCCAATAAAACTCCTCTCGTTGTTCGGCGGTTCGGGTCTGCGAACTGCGCAAAGTGCATACACTCGAACGCTCTTCATTTAAGTCAAGTCAAGTCAACCCACCGAACACCGAAGGCTAAAGTTTCTTAATCTACGTATGAGTATGAATTACCGTCTTCTCGTCGTTCGTTCCTCAGCTCGCACAGTGGACAGCTCAGAGCTTGTCATTCGCCGTCGTACTCCTCTTTACCGTCGGACACCGTCACTGCGAGCACTGGAGTGATATCCGTTAATTGATGATCCGGATTCTGGGAAACACACACGCAGGTCGCGCAGGTTGTCAAGTTTAACGAATTTCACGCTTGCTCTGGGACTTATGATGAATTTGTTCGTCGTCGACTTTGCTTAGACCGCGGAACGGCAGAACACATCCATTAGAGGCACTATTCTTCGTCAATTTAATCTTCTTCGCCGGGCACACATACACCGCACGGACCACACGGGGACACGAGCACACTTACCGTCGCGTCGTGGAGAAAACCGTGTCGCGTACACCTGAGAAAGCCCGTTCCGATCGTCTTCCCTTCACTTCACACCAACAGTGAGCCAAAGTCCCGGGACCGATGCGCGATCGAAAGAGAGTGTTCAACAGCCACTTCGTGATTGCCTTTCTTCTTAGTCTTCCGTTTTGCTAGTTGCTTCTTTATTGCTCTACCCTTCCACTAACAACCGCGCGAGTGCGCGCGGCTTCTTCCTCTTTGCGACGAGCGCTCAATTGCACGAAACACTTCTTTTTGTTTTCACGTCACCGATTTGAATGTAAAGCAACGATCCGAGCGAAACGAATCCGGCAAAAATAAGCAGGCGCTGAATTATAAAAGGCAAAAACGCAACAACGTCAAACTACGCAGGCGACAACGCAGTTTGAAGAAGAAATTAATATCTGAATTTATCCGCCGTGTCGTGTCCCGTCCGCATCCGCGGTGATAGTAATCGGTTCTACGTGTAGTTGTTCGATACTACTACAACCTGGAACACCGACCAGCGCAACAGTAGCACAAGCAATAACGATACTAATGTATGTACTTGCGGGTTTGTACCTTACTTTCTCACTCCGCGCAAACCACTTTTTGCGCACTAACACTCACCAGAAGTTGAACAAAACCGAGAAAAAAAACATCAACTCACTGACTGAGGGCACAAGCGACATCAGCCGCAGCAGCAGCAGGAGGAAAAAAGCAGAACTGAAACCCCACACGGGGTGGGGGAGCACACGATTGGTGCGGGTGCCACCAATATCCACTACTTCTTTGACACACAGGTAAACCCGTCCGTCCGTCCGTTCGTTGGTTGTCCACCACACATAGGAAGAAAACAATAAATAAATCAAGAAAAAACACTACCTACAAAACTCAGGAGGAACTCCAGCAACAACCAGACAACACCAAAAGCACAACCGTCTCCGTTACGCTCTCGTGAGCGACTGACTAGTGACTGCTGCTGGAAACCGAACTCAGCTCAGCCCAGCGCCAGAGCCAGCTCCGCGGTGATCGCGCCGAGTCGAATCGAGTCCCCCCAGTCCCGGATCATCGTCCCACACCACCCCAACCGGCCCACAGCACCGCACCGTGTCTCTTCTATTCCAAACTCGCGCGGATGAATGGATGTCGTTTTACCATAAATGCACTGAACGAACGAACGAACAGGAGGAGATAGCTCTATGATGATGATGATGGTGATGGTGGTTTGGTTACTTACTTATTCACTCATTCATGCTCATCACGCTTTGGCTTTTGTGGTGGCTAGTGTGTGCTCGCTGGATAGAAAAGAAACACATCGACTGAATCCAAAAGAGAAAGACAGAACGAGTGCGAGCAAAGATTCAGCGCAATACCAAACCCAGCATTAGCTAGAGCTACAATAATCTTATGGGGTTGTTGTGGGGATTGGATTTGCGCTTGCGAGTGACTGAACGAACGAAGCATGCGGTGGAATTTATGACACCGCGGGGTTCGTCGTTTGGTTGAGAAAGTCTATTTCTTCAACGAGTTCTGCTGCGGCGGGTGTGAGGTGCTTCAGCTGAAGCTGAAGCCGCCCCGACTCGAGTTGCGACACGGAAAGAGACTGATGCCGATGCCGACTGATGGGTTGTTCTCCGTCCATCCGTGGAACTCGCGGAAAAAAGATGGTACCTACCCCGAAAGCAAGATTCCTGTAAAGTTTGCCCCTGTCTCTGTTTTACATTGCTCATTTAGCATGCGCCAATGGAAAAAGACAGAGTTTCACGCAATGTGACACCGGATTAATGTTTTAGATTTAGGCCGGCTTAAGAAGAGATATAATCACTCTTCGGATCGAAACAGTGCCTTAAATAAGATGACGCTCCTAAAGACTATGCCCAAAAAAATATGTAAAAAGTAAGACGCACATAATCACGCAATCTATCAAGCAAAGACCAACCTCATTGTTTTGTCTTGACCTTGGCCAATCGACGAAAGGAACGGTAGATGGTGGCCGCATTTGGAAGTTCTTGGCGCTCACGTGTGTCGGAAATTTTGTTAGTTTTGCCTATGTATTTTTGACATTCCGCAAAACGACTGTATTTTGTAAACAAACAACAGTTATTTGGAAAATCTAGAGTGACTATATACAGAGTGGCGACAAGTCATCCCAAATGTATGCAATGCGGTTTTTCCAAGGTTTTTCTTTCTCTTTCTTGCATACGCGTTGGATAGGTCGTCTGCTCGATTGGAATGACACTGACAGATAATTATTCCAATTTTGACATTGTCACCACTCTGTATATAGTCACTCTAGGAAAATCCATTGTGGTCTGCATATCGACTAGCTAAACAGCTGAAATTGTCCAGAAATACCGTATGGCGTGTTATCAAACGGTATAAGGAAACATTGACGACGATTCGGAAGCCTCAAGCTATAATCATCGAAGTGCAACTGTCGACTGGAAACTGCGTGGTAAGATTTTGAAGACCATCAAGAGGAATCCCAATCTATCGAACCGTAATTTGGTCAGAAAATTCGGTGCTGCCCATAGTACCGTGAGGAGAATTCGACTCCGGGAAGAAATCAAGTCGTATCGAGCTAGCAAACAGCCAAACCGAACCATAAAACAGAATAGTGTGGCCGAAATCCGTGCTTGAAAGCTATACGACCGGGTGCTAACCAAGTTCGACGGGTGTCTTCTGATGGACGATGAAACCTATGTCAAGGCTGACTTCGGGCAAATGCCAGGTCAAAAATTTTACTTTGCAACGGCTCGGGGGATGTTCTAAGCACGAAAATTTATGATTTGGCAGGGCATTTGCAGCTGTGGCAGAAAAACGAAAGTTTTCCTTACAAATAAGATAATGACGTCGGAACTGTACCAAAAGGAGTGTCTACAAAAACGAATTTTGCCGTTCATTCGATCCCACCACCATCCCGTGATGTTTTGGCCAGATTTGGCAAGCTGTCATTACAGCAAAGTCGTTCAAGAATGGTATGCACAGAAAGGGGTCCACCTTGTTCCGAAAGACCTTAAGCCACCCAATTGCCCCCAGGTTCGCCCTATTGAGAAATACTGGGCAATCCTGAAGAGGAGACTCCAGGCAAAGGGAAAAGTTGTCAAAAACAGACCTGGTGGAATAAGATAGCCAAAACGAGGGACTAAGAAAGTGTGCGCCGTCGAATAAGCCATATTACAGGAAAAGTTCGAGAATTGCTTCGAAACTGTTCGTCAAGTTTAGTATTCCATACGCGACTTGCTTGCTTTACTCTGTATGTCGCTTTCTCTGCATACGGCATTCTCACCGTCTGCAGCAAAAGCTTCGGGTTCCTCTATATAGATTTCTTCATCAGCTAGGTCACTTTGAAGAAATGCAGCAACTGTATTAAGCTGGAACGCCTCCAAACCCAGCTTAGCCGTCACACCACCAGATAACGGAACATCGCATACCTCACCACAGGCTCCTGATCCATGCCTTTCATCTGCTGACAGAACTTGATGACAAGCACAAAACAGAACTGGAAGTTCGAACAATTCGGCGATCAAAAACGGTAGCAGTTTCTTTTGCGCTTATTTTTCTTTGAGGAGGTTTTCACATACAAAAGAATAACAGCAATATAAGCAGAACGCTCGCTGTCTATCGCTGTAATATGGTTCTACATGCTTCCGTGTGTTTTCGTGGAAAAAAGTCACCCACTACCACCAGGTTCGCTAGTGTCTGTAGAAAGTAGTAGGCACGTGTTTCGATTTAAACTTCCGCTTCGGTTCTGTGTGACAAGTCGAGTTTTGCATCTCTCTAACGATTCGTCTGTCTTCGTTTTGATCTTGTAGACCCTCTTCGAATTGAGCGCTTTCTTCCCTGGGGGCAGTTCCGTGGGCTTTTCTGCCGAATTGGAATGCGACTCGTAAGCAACATCATATTCTGCTACTGGAAACTCCATTCTTTTCTGCTCAATTAATTTTAGATTCTCTTGTCCATTTTCCGCTGCTCACTCGGGAACACAACGTCTCATGTGGTCTCATTTAACAAAAACTTTCTCCGTTTGTGGATTGTAGACACGGTATACCTTGGTCCCTCCTGCATATCCAACGAATACTCCAGCCCTGGACTTCGAATTCCATTGCTTCCTTCGCACTTTCGACACATGGACCACAAATTTTGCCCCGAATACATGCAGTTGCGATAGATCTGATCTCTTTCCGGTGAACTATTCTTCTGCTGTAACTACGTCAAGCACTTTAGTAGGCAATCAGTTGGTCGAATATGTCGTCGTTTCAACTGCTCCAGTCCAAAAAGTTTTATCCAGACACGCATCGAATAGAAGAAATCAGAAACCATTCTCTTCCGGGTTGTATGGCACGCTGGATTCATGATGAGTGCCACATTATCGAAGATCTTTCTTTTTCTTGGTTGAAGTATTCTGTGCCGTTTTCAGTCCACAATCGTTTCACACAACGATTTATCTGCTTCTTAACATCAGCTTCAAAATCTTTGAAACAATGCAGCCCTCCTGTTATCGTCCGCAGAAAGTACGCAAAGCATTTCTTACTGCAGTCATCAATGAACGTAAGAAAATACTTGCCTCCGGTTAACGAAGTCGTTTCCATTTGGTCTCACAAATCGGAATGTGTCAGGTCTTGCACTTCGTCTGCTCGAACACTGGAATGGTTAACGTTGGTGCTTCTTACACAAGCACGGAACACATGACGAAAGTACAACCACATAACGGAAGAAGTTGCTTGAGATTCTGCAGATTCAGGTGTCCCATTCGCCTATACCACAACTCCAAAGCATCCGATGACCTCACCACACGCGAATGGCAAAAGTAGGCTCGACTTCCAGCTTGAACGCTTCGTTGAATCTCCCTACTCGTATTATTGTCGGTGATCAGAGATCCCAAATATATGAACCCATGAACCTCTTCCAGTTCATCGCCGTCAATAGTCACTGTCCGTGTCAAACGAACGTAGCTTTATCTGGAGCCTCTTCCTACCATCTATTTGGTTTTCGACTCATTGATTTGTATGGCCTCCTAGCCTCTGTTTTTAGTAATGATGTCAAGGTCGTCTGCGAAGGCTAGGAGTTAGCTACTTTTGCAGAAGATCGTTCCTCTCGTTTCGATGCCCGATCGTGGGATCACACCTTCAATAGCGATATTGAATAACATACAGGACAGTCCATCCCCTAGCCACAACCCTCTGCGCCACGAGAGTGACGTTCACGTTCACTCGCTCCAGAGTAGCTTTGATCAGCCGTGTCAGTTTGTTCGGAAAACCGTACTCGTACATTATCTGCCATATCTGTTCGTGTTCAACTGTATCGTATGCTGCTCTGAAATCCACGTTGTAGTCTCGACATTTCTGGAGGATTTGTTGGAGAGTAATACCTGCGGCTCTATTATTCTTCAGCTGACGAATTTCTCGCCGGGTCTCGCCGACACGCTGTTGTCATTTGTAGGCACTTCTAGGTTAACTTACGTTGCGTCTCCTTCTGCTATATCGCCGTTGAGGTGCTCATCGAAGAACTGCCTCGCACCTGTCGACCACCTCGCGCTCGTTTGTGATTAGATCCCCTCCCTCGTCCCTACACACGTCAGGTTTAGGGCCTTCTCGTGAAACTTGCGCGTGTCATTAGCACGGAATAATTGTTCCTTCTGACGCTTTTTCCTCCTCAGGATCTTGGTCAACTCGAGGTGGTTTCTCAAGGCGTTGTTAACAATTTTCTCCTAAAAAAAGTGTAATTAAATTGATAGCTTTTATTTTCCAATTGAAAGCTTTGATACCCTTCTACAATTCGTTCTTTGACGTGAAACGCTTATCTCTTTTAGTTTCGTTGCAATTTTATTTTAAATGTATTGTGTTGGGTGTTGAATTAGTATTTGAAAACTGTACATCACGCACAGCACATTAGATAACCGCGTGCGACGAAAACAATCTGACACGTATGAAAAACAACAACAGCACCAACAAGATTTCTCAAAAATTTAGGGGTCCGCCTCCACGTTTGCTTGCATAATCCTGCAAAAAACTCAAGCCACATAGCTTCAGTCGCATGCAGCAGCTATTGAACCTGTAGTGTGGAAAGGATGCATTTTTACCCGGTTCAGCACGCTCCACACCTCCACGGTGACGCTTGTCTTAACATCATTTACCACGATCCGCAAAATTTTATGGTCAATCGCTGAAGCCCACTTGCTGATGATGCTCCCCTCGAAGCCTTGTTGAAAACAACGTTCCTTCTCGGAAGCTGTCCTTGAATTAAAATCATTGTGTAACAATACGAACGCTTCTGGATTTGTGTTCGTTTACTTGCATTAGGTATAGCCGACGATCAGAAAATCTACAACCATACTCCTGCCTTCTGGGCTGTCGTTGCTTTTATTACTGCAATCGTTTTCAGAAACGTATATGCGTCTAACTGTGTCCGTCGCACGCGTTGATCTAGTGTGCTATGCGTGATGTATGAGTTCGTGCAGTTCCAGATACTTATCCAACACCCAAAACCATACGTTTAAAATGAAATTGCAACTAAACTAAAGGAGATGGAAGTTTTACATCAAAGAACGAATTGTAGAACGGTTCCAGAGATTTAAATTGGTAAACGACGGCAATCAATTGAATCACATCTTTTTAGGAGAAATTTGATAACAACGCCTTGAGAAACACTTATTTAAAAGCTTTTTTCTTCAAAAAAGTTACCAAATTTCATGAAGTAGGAGGTTTAAGAGCAATTTTCAATACAAAATTTTCACAGTTTTAGAATGAAGTAACAAAATTGAGCTAGCTAACATAGTGTTTGTACCTGAGCTAATTGAGCCTGGTAAATGGCTGGATAATGTGGAATATAGACCCCATAGTGGTCGCTAGCCTCTTATCCAGCAACTCCGATCCCGACCTCCTCGTGGTACCAGCCGGAATACGAGCAACCTTAGCGGAGATCGGGTAACCAACCCCGGTGGAAACTAAGGTCGTATACTAACCGGGAAGGAGGTATAGTGCGTCTCGGCACTATGAGATGGCAGGCCCATCGCGAGACTCGGTAGTGTTGCCCCAGTACGGCTACACACCTAAATTAAATTACAACACTTACGAAATTCAAGCAAATTCGGAGCGGAATATTCGGCATCGCGCGACGGAACAAAGACGACGAATGGAGACTCAGTACTTGGAACTGTAGATCGCTAAATTTCGTAGGTTGCGAGCGGGTGAAGATTGAGCAGCTTGAACCCCGCAAACTCGGCATCGTGGCTCTGCAGGAAATCTGTCGCAAAGGAGAGAAGGTATGGAAGATCCGTGGCGGAAAGGCAATGTTTTACCAGAGCGGTGGCGCTTCCAACGAACTGGGAACGGGCTTTGTAGTGTTGGGCGGAATGCAGGATCGCGTGATAGTTTGGAAGGCGATCAACGAGCGAATATGTGTATTGAGGATAAAGGGCCGTTTCTCCAATTACACTCAAGTCTTTTTTACACGGTTTTTTTTAGATTACTCAAGAACTGTACAACTGATGGTCCATTTACAAACTACGTGACGAATATCGGGCTTCTCCCAAATGTGTTGAGAAATAAATGAATGGTCCCTAAGTTTCCCTGTTCTTAATAATCGAAGAAACAAACCGTGTAAAAAAAGTACTTGAGTGTATAGCATTATTAACGTGCACTGCCCGCACGGGACCCGACGATGAGAAAGAGGCGTTCTACGCGAGGCTTGAGGCAACGTACGACAGCTGCTCGTCACAGGATATCAAGATCGGGGATCATCGGGGACCGCCTACCGGCAGAGCTTTATAAACATAGCGGAGACGCCCAGGTCGGTAGGGAAGAAATCTATAGACCGGTGGAACATTAGGCAGCTAGATAACCCGCAAGCTGCCGAGAACTACGTGCGAGTATTGAATGAGGCACTACCTTCTTCCGAGAAGTTAGGTGCTACAAACCTCGAAGACGGTTGGGGCAGAATACGCTCTGCCATCGGAAAAATTATCTAAGTATTGCCACTAGAGAGAACCTGACCAAATACCGACGAGCTAGGAACCAGTTGACCACGATCCTGAGGAGGAAAAAGCGCCAAATGGAGGACAGAGATCGTGAAGAATTAGAGCAACTATTCCGAGCTAATGACACGCGCAAGTTTTATGAGAAGGTGAACCAAATTCGGAAGGCCTACACACCAAAACCTGACATGTGTAGGGACGAGAGAGGAAATCTAATCACAAACGAACGCGAGGTGGTCGACAGATGGAAGCAGTTCTTCGATGATCACCTCAATGACGAAGTCGCAGAAGGAGACGGAACGAAAATTAGCCTAGGAGCGCCCATGGAAGATAGTAATATCCTAGCACCTGATCTCCAAGAAGTCAAACGAGAAATCAGGCTACTGAAGACCAATAAAGCTGCTGGGAAGGACCGCCTACCGGCCGAGCTTTATTAACATGGCGGAGAAACGCTAGCAAAGGTTCTACACTGGGTTATTTCAAGGTTTTGGGAGGAAGAAAAGCTACCGGAGGAATGGATGGAAGGAGTTGTTTGTCCCATCTAAAACAAGGGTGATCGGCTAGACTGCTGCAAATATCGCGATATTACGCTGGTAAACGCCGCCTACAAGGTACTCTCCCAGATCCTGTTACGCCGGTTGTCACCGATAGCACAAGGTTTCGTAGGGAATTATCAGGCGGGTTTCACGGGGGCCCGCGAACTACGGACCAAATTTTTACTATCCGACAGATCTTGCAGAAATGTCGGGAGCACAACGTGCCCACGCATCACATCTTTATTGATTTCAAAGCAGCATACGATACAGTCGATCGAGACAAGCTGTGGCAGATAATGCACGAATACGGTTTTCCGGACAAACTGATGCGACTGATCAGAGCTACATTGGATCGAGTGATGTGTTTTACCACGAGTAGCCAACTACTGGGCTTTGCAGATGACTTCGATATCATTGCCAGAAACTTTGCGACGGCGGAGGTAATCTACGCCAGACTGAAAGCGGAGTCTAGGAGAATTGGGCTAAAAATAAATGCGTCGAAGACCAAATACATGAAAGGAAGAGGCTCAAAGGAAACAAATGCGCGCCTCCCACGGACGGTAACCGTTGACGGCGACGAACTAGAAGTGGTAGAGGAGTTCGTGTATTTGGGATCGCTGGTGACCGCGGACAACAACACTAGTAAGGAGATCCAGCGGCGCATCCAAGCGGGAAATCGGGCCTACTTTGCCCTTCGTAAAACGCTACGATCAGGAAGCATACGCCGCCGCACGAAGCTAACAATGTACAAAACCCTTATTAGACCGGGAGTTCTTTATGAATCTGAAGCCGTGACGCTGCTCATGGTGAACATACGCGCCCTTGCTGTGTTCGAGCGGAAAGTGCTGCGGACGATATTTGGCGGAGTACAAACTGAAAGCGGAGAGTGGCGGAGGCGTATGAATCACGAGCTACAGGCACTGCTTGGGGAGAATCCCATCGTACATCTAGCGAAAGTTAGCAGGCTGCGGTGGGCCGGACACGTCGTAAGGATGCCGGACGACAGTGTGACGAAAAAAGTCCTCTTCAACAACCCCACCGGCACCAAGCATCTAACCATCGACAGTGGATATCGTAAGACGTGCCGAAAATGGCTGGCCTGCTTTGAGAAGTTTCAACGCACAAGTTACACTGGATCTGGAGGCAAAGAAGCACTCTATATCGGAACTTGCTGTCGAAACACGATTGCATCGCTTTATGAATCCAATAAAATCGTAGTGAGTTGCATGGTCATTTTCGGACACATTTCTGAACATGCATTGTGCCTATCTCGTCTGATTGGGAGCGTACCCCGGAAGACTACCAACATAAACAATTACAACCCAACAGCATAGAAGATGAAAGATGTTGAGGAATTTAAGCTAATAGTCAATCACCCATTTAATAACTGTGAAGAGAAAACTTGGCGATTTTACGTTCTTTTCACTGAGGGTATAATTGCGATATTTTTTTACCATAGATTAGACATTCGACCATCTAGGATACCTTTGGAAACGGTGCACCGTAATTGATTCAGCCCTTTGTTGAGTTAACGATTCCAGTCCTAATGAAAGGCTTAATGAATCCCTGCTGTAAAACGTAATAAAATGTTTCTTCGATTAGTGTGCATACTTATCGCTAACAACGAAAAGCGAAACAACTTGCAACAGGATGGAGGAAAAACATTGAACAAACAATTCGATCTAATTGTGGTGCGTATTTCCTTCCCCGGAGCGTTGCTCCTCCACCCGCAGAATAGAAAGTGACTTAGCCTAGCGGATCTTGATCTTAAAACGACCATCTCCACTGGATGATCACTCAATCACTCAATCAATGTAGTGGTCGACCGTGATTAGGTCGAAGCTAGCCATGATCGCGCGAGCGCGGTGACAGCGAGAAGAAGAAATACGTCAGCTTCATCAGCAGCAGTATTGCATGGTGGGGGAGACAAACCAATAAGAATAATGTGCTTATAATTCAATCAAAGGTACTCGCTTTTTTTCAGGAAACGTATTATTCAATCAGAAAGGCAAATTATGCGCCCGAAGGGTGCCAAGTGTAGTGCGAACGGACGGAACGAAGACGACGACGGCCGGAGGCGAAGGAGTTTTGTGCTGTTTGTGTTTGTTGACATCGTTGTTGTAGATTTGAACTCCCCCTCTCCGATCCCGATGGTGATGATAATGCTGATGCTGCTGATGATGACCATGATTGAGGCACAGCCGAGGATGGCTATTTACGTGACCGGACTGAACTGGACTGCTGAATAGACCTCTGCGCTGCTTGCTACTCTATGGGCTGATGTGTGCGATCACGGAGCAAGAGTCGAACCGAGCCGAGCCGTACCGAAATCAGTGTTAATTGAAGTCAAGTGTGTTGTGAGTATTTCGCCGCAGATATGTAGAATCGGGCGCTCCGTGCGCTGGGAGCGCAGATTGACGAGATAAGTCGAAGTGCCGCTGGATTATGGACATGGGACACACGGGCAGAAAAGGTGCCACGGAGTAGTGAGGGGGTAAATGGGTAATCTAATGCCACTCAAGAGCTGTAACCAAACCAAGTAGGCGATGCGGGAGGAACCAGAGGGCGGGGAGATGTTGACGCTTCATGGACTACTTTCCGTCGAGTATCACCGGCCGTAAATTGAGCACAGGAAACTATGTGTGCGTTTTTCCCACATCAAGGAAATTGATATGTAAATGTGTTGCTTTGCAGCTAGTCTTGTTGGGATTCAATCTTATCACTAAGCCATGTCCCATTCGAGATTTATTCCATTATAAAGTTGTATCAATTTTGGTCGCATTGGAAAAGTTTCTCTTTGATGAGGGATTCTTCTCAGCAACAAATCATCGAAACAAAAGCTAGAAAAGCAAATGATCACCGCACCGTCGTGACAAGACAGGGCAAACGAATAAAATAAACTTCCAATTTCCATCCAACAGGCCCCGGCCGTTTCACGACACGACAGGGCAGGATGTTACGCGATCACTGGCTCGATCATATGCAAATTTCGCCATCGTAAACATATCATTCCATAATTCCGGATGTTGTCCGACGAGCCAGGGTGATCAAATTTCTACTCTCGCACCACGACGCCGTGCGCGCGCTCGAACCCTGTGCACAATTAAAAGCCGTTTCGACCGATCGCCAATAAACGAACGAACGAAAAGGTTGTCCGTTTGCGTATGGCCTAGCCGTAGACCGGGGCGACATGCTTTCGCAATATTGGTTGTTCGGCTCGTTTGGTCATCGCTCATCTGTGCGAGATCTCTTTAATCCGTTGTCGATTGTCGGCAAGCAAGATAGCATCAGCAAAGGATAGAGTAGAGACACGCACAAAGCACAAACAGCATCGTCGTCATAATCACGAGACTCTACTAGCTAAAAGGTATAGTTTTAATACCAAGAAAACGGGCGTAGTTCGACTTCCAAAATGGCTTGTGTCGCAGTTTTAGATTGAACCACGAATGGAAAGGAAAAAAACGAGACTTCAGTTGAAAATAAACAAAGCAAACCGGTGTGATTGGCGTCATCGACATCATCTGGAGAAAAATGTCAAAAGTACATCACCGATGACTGGGCTGGAGTAAAATCGAACAGTTCGTCCGTCTTCGGAAGCGTGGAACGGCTCTGCTAGCAGAATGTTTTTAATATTTGGCTTAACTATTAATGCAATCTAGTTTGCCTTGACAATGATAGGAAGCTTTGCCGTTCTAGGTTTAAAAACAAATTATCAATCCCAGGCTTTGTTGAAAGATAAGGAACATTAACATAAAACGATTTTTCAGTGTATTCTGATTTCAGTTTATCCTGAAAAAGTAAGCGAAAAAATATTTCATTCTTCAAACCGCCCCCCAATATTGACTAAATCCTCTAAATTGACAAAAATTTGGAGGCTTCTTTTTGGCATTAATTTATGCTAATGAACAAGGTGTGTTTAAAGTAGCATAAGCCTGCTTTACAGTAGGCTTAGCGCCAAAACCTTAGATCTAGAGAATATTATCATTTGCATGCTTAAACTGACGGTAGATTACTGCTTTGGTTTTCAAGAATTTTTCAACAAAAGTAAAAGTTGCTGAAAAATGCCAAGCGGAACGAAAAGAATGCAAATTGGGAGCAAAACCGGCTAAATCGAATGGCCGTGCGTAAAAACAGTGATATAAAATAGACTGAGGTACGTTTGTTGGATGACTTTGTGATGGTCACCAAATCATTCGAATTCTCCCCCAATGACGGAATAATCTTCTGAATATAGGTCCAAACACAATGCATACGGATTTTACTACGTTGCGGCAATTTGACAGTTTTTCCATAGGTTTTCTGTCAAATATCCGCAACGTAGTAAAATCCGTATGCATTGTGTCTGGGCCTTATGGGCCACAACTATGCGGTTACTACACTCTTAAATGATTCTACCTGTAAATTGGTCGGATTTAGTTAAAGCTAGGTTGAAACTACTCAAAATGCCCTTAAAGTGTACAAACTCAGATTTTGAGTAGTTTTTTAACCAAAAAATTGGTAGTAGGAACTTACAAGTGCGTTATTTGTCATAGAGAATAATTCAATTATCGGTAGCAAGTAGCCAAAATTGGTTGAAATTTTTACCCAAAGTTTGAGTTTGTACACTTTAAGGGCATTTTGAGTAGTTTCAACCTAGCTTTAACTAAATCTGACCTATTTACAGGTAGAATCATTTAAGAGTGTACTCTAAGCCAAACGTTAAACCGGGCGATAATTGATATCGAAACAAGAGTTAATGGTTGTCATCTTTTGATCGCACAAATCAGTGAAATAAGCACGACTTTTTCAAAAATTACTACAAATTTTCTCGTCATAAAAATAATACTGACGTGAAGAAATTAAAAAAATAGAAAAAACAGGCCTACTACTTAAAAGCAGATGAACTACTGAATTTGATGAACAAATGCTTCGAAAAAAATGAATAATGGACCGTACAAACAAAAGAATCCGCTTACGTTTGTGATTTCTATTTTGGTGACATACTAAATAGTCTTTTAAAAGAGAAAAATTGCAAGCAATGCCATTGCAAGGAAATTTCCTAGCTGAGCAGGAAGGGAGAAGCACAGGAAATCTCAACAAAAATTTTAAAACCTCGGGCAAACTGACTGCAACAAAGCAATGGTTTCGTACAATGCAATGGCATTATAATTATTCAAAGAACTAAGTTTCATTGTTACTGGAAAACTGTCTTTTTCCCAATATACTGTAAATAAAATTATTTTCGGGGTAACTTACGCACAGACCACAGAAGCGCCGATGGGAAACCCTCCACACGTGGTTTACTTTGGGACTTTAGGCCAACATCCTACTATCACATGGCATCATAAGAGATAATGAAGATAGAAATCGATCTGGATTTTTGGCAATGATTTTTAGGATGCAAACATGGATTCGAATCAAAATGTGGAACATCTTGATTTGACCAGGCACGCTGGCTTAATTGGCTACAAAAACTAGCCACCTGAAGTCTTGGCAAGTCTTATTATATGCTGATGTACGAGGTTATAATGCGGCTCAGGTAAAACTTTAGAACTGAGAACGGAGAAATTGCAGGAGAAAGTTTTTACAGCCAATTGAACAATGTAATGTGGCCGAGGAATTCCACGGACTTCAATGGAAAGATTGGTTTGAACAACGCACGCTTTCAATGCGTTAAGGGACGCCAAGGCCCAGGAGAATTTGTGCATAAACAGTATGAAGACAGGCGATAGAAATGGTCACAATTCACAAAACACGAGGCATTCACCTCGTTGATAACTATTGTGTTATATCGATATTTTGTTACCTTGCTAAAGTTCTTGAAACAGTCGTCGACCGTTTCCTGAGCAATGCTGTAAGACCTCTGATCAGTGAGTTTCAGCAAACTTTCGTCGAGCGCCGTTCAGCGACAAGGAACCAACATATTGTTCCCTGCAGTTAAATTCCGACGGCAGATAGATTCAATCCAAGTAGATTTTTCGAAGGATTTTGACCTTATTCTGCATACTCTTGTAATTGATAAAATTTTAGTTTCTCGAGTCGAATAGTTTTCTCACTGGATGAAAAGCAATCGGTCAGCTTTACCAGAAACCTCAGCAGCATTCAACGTCACTTTAGGAGTTCCTCAGGGGAGTATACTGGGACCGCTAAGCAAGACTAATCCTACAGCGCTGCCTCCATATACTTCATGCTGTTTACTAAAGCTTGCTTCAAATAGTGTTGGAACAAAAACAATTGCGGGTATTTCAGTTATTTATTATTGAATTCAAGATCTTTTCTTATACAAATGTAGCATTTTCTTTCACTTTCAACACTTTCTTCGTTCATCGTTTTGGCTATCTTATTCCAGCAGGTCTTCATCTGATTGATGTCTCTGACAATTTGACAATATCCCTTTGCCTTGAGTTTCCTCTTCATGACTGCCCAGTATTTCTCAATAGGGGGGAACTGGGGGCAATTCGGTGGGTTAAGGTCTTTCGGAACAAACTGGACCGCTTTCTGTGCATACTATTCTTGAACGACTTTGCTGTAATACCAGCTTGCCAAAACTGGCCAAAACATCACGGGATGGTGGTGGGATCGAATGAACGGCTAGATTCGTCTTTGGGGACACTCCTTTTGGTACAGTTCCGACATCATTGTCCTATTTGTAACGAAAACTTTCGTTTTTCTGCCACAGCTGCAAATTTTCGTGCAAATTTGTCGGCAAAAATAAATTTAAATTTTACTTGAAACATCTTCCCGCGTGGTGATTTCTTCACCGAATTTTCTGGCCAAATCACGGTCCGACAGATTAGGATTCCTCTTGATGGTCTTCAAAATCTTAACACGCAGTTTCCAGTCGACAGTTCCACTCCAATGATTAGCCTGATGCTTCCAAACCGTCGATCGTGATAACGCGCCATACGGTATTTCTGGGCAATTTCATCTGTTTAGCTAGCCTAGATGCAGCCTTATTTCGGATTCCATGTTTGTTTACAAAATACAGTCGTTTTGCGAAATGTCAAAAACACATAGGTGAAGGGGTGAAGCTAACAAAATTTCCGACACGTGGGCGCCAAGAACTTCCAAATCCGTCCACCAAGAGCGCCACAATATGAGCAAAAGTTTGTTCCAATTCTAAATGAAGCAAGCTTAGGCTAGTTTGGAATCGCTTTCCGTCGGGCGCCCAAAATTGCGGCGAGTGTTAATCTTTAACGTTCTCACAAATCGCGTACTGGATGAAACTCTGACATCCTCTGTGAAGCTAGATGCTTCGACCCTCTAAAACGGATGGAGTATGATACGCTCGGCCGTAACCGCGATGCTAGGTGTGGAAACCTCGAGTGCACGAAATGATTGGAGATTGGAAAAACCATCTAAGCATATCCATGAGAGAAAATTTGTCCAAGTATCGACGAGCGCGGAATAATTTGATCTCGAAGAGATCCGGCGAGATTTTCGTCACACCATCGAAGTAACGTTTGCCTCCCACGGACACTGACTATTGACGGCGCAACTGGAAGTGGTTGACGAGTTCGTATATTTGGAATCTCTGGTCACCGCCGACAACAATACGAGTAAGGAGATCCGACGACGCATTCAAGCTGGAAATCGAGCCTACTTTTCCCTTCGCAAGACGTTTCGATCAAGGAGCATGCGTCGCCGCACAATGCTGACGATGTACAAAACGCTAATCAGCCCGGAAGTCCTCTACGGACTTGAGACAGTAACTTTGCTTAGGGAAGACATACGTGCACTTGCCGTATTTAAACGAAAGGTGCTGCGGACTATTTTTGGCCGAGTACAAATAGATAGCGGAGAGTGGCGTAGGCGTATAAAGCACGAGTTGCAGCCAATACTTGGAGAGATTCCCATCGTACACCTGGCAAAAGTTGGGAGACTACGGTGGGCCGGCCACGTCGCAAGGATGTCAGACTATTGTGCAGTGAAATCCGTTCTCTTCAAGAACCCCACCGGCACCAGGAATACAAGGGCCCAACGTGCTAGATGGCTCGACCAAGTTGAAGCCGACTTGCGTGTGTCGAGACGCGCAACGAATTGGCGACGAGTAGCCCAGGACCGGGTACAGTGGAGAGAAATTCTTGATACGACAAGAGCCACTCCGGCTCTCGGCTGGTAAAGTAACTAACAATAAGTAGTAATCTGGTCGGTTTGGATATTGGAAAAGCTAGGCGCACCTTCAAGAGCAAAACAAGGCAAACGCGTGAAGTGATATAGCCATTTGAAAGTGTGACCGTGAGGTGTTCCTTGAAATACTCGGTTACCTTAAGCCGAATTTTAGCTCCTGCTGACAAATCTAATTATGTAATAGCACGTGAATCCTGGCACCCTGACAAATTAGTCACTGGTACGTGGCAGTTGATAGTGCTTAGTATAAAAGAAACGATTTATGGTAACTTTGTAGTCCAAAAACAGACGTTTTGGACCAAAAGTAGTTGGAACTCAAAATAAAACGAGGAACCGTCTAGGTAACAGATTTTTTTCCGTTTTTGTACCCCCGCGTGGACATATATATTGCATCTCACAAGCGAAATGGTCAATGGAAAATGGGCTTAGCATCTGGTTTCATTAGGACTTCTGCAGTAAAACCTTAAATGCCTTCGCCTTTCTCAGAAATTACTCGGTGCTAGTTTTCTTTTATCACTTGTAAAATATCTACATTTGGAGAGTTGCTTACTTGACACTTAAATTACATTCTTACTTCTTACATTAAATTTAACTTCCTTCTTTATGATGATAAGCATAAGGTTATGTAGTTACCGGACTACCGCGATTTTGATTCAAGCTGAGCTTGATTTTTCCCATAACTTCACACTTTTTACCTCAAAACTGGTAGAAACTATTGGGTACGGCAGACAATTGATAATGGGAAAAATCTGATAAGTACTTATCGTGAGTCGTGATTCATAATTTGGGGTACTACAATCGACTTCAAAACTGTTCTCGCCCGTCGACCTGTAGTGGCATCATCAAGGGAGGGTTGATTCCATCAGTGTACGGCGGCTCATTTAACGTCTCGAGTCGGTTATGTTCGATGCAAGGGTGTTGTTCAATCATATTGTTTGGCCCCCAATTGCCGTTCCTAGGCTTTGGTTTCGACGTCTTCTTCCGTAACTTGAGCGACCGATTGTGGTTTACCGCTTTGTGCATTCAACCTAGAACCTTAAGATCGGTAGATGCGTGACATCGTCGCCTTTGTCAACAGCATAGAGCCACCAAGGGCGCGTATGACCTCCGTGAGCAGCGTCACAGCTGCAAACCGGTCTAATAAGGGTTTTACACATTGTCAGCTACGTACAGCGGTGTACGCTTCTTGATCGCAGCGTTATGCGAAGGGCAATGTAGGCCGATTTCCATATAAGGCATATAAGGCATCATCTTGTCTCACTCAAATCTCCAAGCGTCTCGAAGGGACACGAGTCCACGAGTGTCCCCGAAAATCGCACGAAACTCATAACTCAATCCAATGTATTTTTGATCAGTCGGGCCAGTTTGTCCAGAGAACGACGTTCTTGCATTATCTGCCATAGCTGGTCTCGATCTATTGTATCGTATGCTGCTTTGAAATCGATAAAGATGTGATGCGTGGGTACGTTGTACTCTCGTCATTTCTGCAAGTTGTGGCGGATGGTAAAAATTTGGTCCGCCCCTAAACAGCCGCGACAAGTATATCACGCTGAACCGCTTTTTCTCTGCTGATGCTGTTTACGTTTCCAGTTCTTCAACAACCGGCTCACCGATCCTCGAAGTTCTCTGGCGCACTTGAACGACATTAACAATCTGCGACCAATAAGCATACTTTGTGTGTTGTCGAAGGCTCTTGAGAAGCTTCTTAAACAGCAAATGACATCCTACATAGACCCCAATGGACTGCTGACGGACTACCAGGCTGGATTCCGTAGAGGACAGAGCATCAAAACCGCAGTTCTGCGACTGTTGACAACAAAGGTGCTGCTATATTGCTAATTGTGGTAGTTGAAGGAACCTAGGATTTTCTACTTCGCAGGAGAATACTTAATATTGGACTGTATTGATTCGTTGCTTATATAAAATTGATTTTATTTCCGCTGCATAATACAAGGCCTACTATATTTAATTCTTCGCTATTCACCACATCTCCTTTTTTCTAACAGATCACACCATGTCGTTAGCAAAGTCTTGTTGTCATGGACGTCTGTGTACCAGATGAGATAAACTGACTGGTAACAGTTCGAATTGTTTACCTGAGTCTGAGTTACTTAACACATCGTTATCACCGAAATTTGAGCAAATTAATCCATGAGCATTGTTACCGAACTATCAACGTTTTCCAGTTTGGTTGTAATCCTTTTGTAAAACATCGCCGGTTATAGGATTAGGTATCTGCACATGGTTTCTCCCTATGGCGTTGTATAGCTTTCTTCGAGATATCAGAACATAGTGATGATGGTGGCTGTGGGTCTACTGATAAATGGAGTGCTTCTAGGGATGCTTTCGTTCACGTTCTGAGCCGGTACTCGTCCCGGATGATCCGTTAACTTGTTGATGTAGAAGCTGCTCGCCACAGGCATAGTGTCCACGTATTTGACATAGATAGGATTGGTGGCCGCCGTCCCGGAAATGGCCACTTGCTGCAGGTTCTGCGTTAGCTCAATCACCAGTTGGCTAGTTTTCCTCTTCATTCTTCATTCTTTTGCGCTCCTCCAGTGGATTTGGTAGCGACCATCAAGTCAGATAAGGCAGTCATTATTGCCGCGCACATGGACTGTCGTCCACCTAGAATCCCGTAGGGTGATCCCATAGGAACTGGATTTTTCATCATACTCAATGGATTCCTCTTCATCGTTGATTGGCTTCGATTAATTTTCAGCACTGTAGCCATTATAAATCGCACATGCTCCAGTCACAATTGCTTGTAGCCTTGGACAAGCGTACTGGAGTGCCTTCGGTGCAAAATCTCTGCAGCATCAGTGTGTCTGATACTCCAATTCTTTCCCCATATTGATAGAGGATTCCAAATCCTCCTCAGCATCGTCGTCATCATTCGAATCACCGTTTTCGGATCCATTACAAACTTCCGGAACAGGGAACACCGGTGATCCTACCAGAAGTGCCTATCTCGCGATCGAGTCCTGGCCCTGAAATAAATCTTAGATTTTTCTTATTTTACCGCTTAGACATTTTTTTTTATTTTGTGTTGCCTAGCAATAGTTTTCATTACTGCAATCTTTATTCAAACATGTTTTTATATATGTTACGCAATACATTTTTTTACCGAATCGTCTGATTCGAAACGGATATGACTTTATCGGTTTGCCTGACCCGAACGGAATTTTCCGTCGCTTAGGCTCCTCATTTGAGGCTCGTTTTGTCTTTCCTGACCCAACAGAACTCTGTTCGTTGCTTAGGAAACTCTCGTTCGTAACGAGGTACCTTCTCTGTACCATAATACAAGGCCTACTATATTTAATTCTTCGCTATTCACCACACTAATGCTTGACTTCTCGAAGCTTTTCGATACCATTCCGCATAGTAAACTGCTAACCAAGCTGAACACTCAGTTCAACGTCTCTTCTGATGCCGTAAGCCTGATGGAATCGTACTGTGTGGAAGAAAACAAACCGTGTTTTGTGGTGACCGCTGCTCCCGTAGTGTGGAAGTACCGTCCGGCGTTCCTCAAGGCAAATGAAAATGTGGGTGGCATGAACACGAGTGCTGTCTACTATCTGCTCGCATGCGCCGACAGTCCGCACGAGGTAATCGTATTGACCGAAACCAGGCTTGACAATCGTACGTGTTCTCGGCAGATATTTCGGCCTAATTATGAGGTGTTCCGTTGCGACCGCAGCATACACAATAGCCGCAAAAGTACAGGAGGTGGCGTCACGATAGCAGTCCATCGTCAGTTCAAAGCCTCTATCGTCGAAAATGATAATTGGCTACCCATCGAGCAAGTGTTTTGTTTTGATTTGATTTATATTTCGAATATGGATGATTTCAACCTGCCTGGGTTAAAGTGGCGTGGACGTGGCAATGGTTTCATGTACGTTGACTCTAACTCGTCCTCTCTATCACCAATCACTAACGAGTTGCTCGATTGCTACAGCACTGCCACCATGCAACAAGTCAACAACAATGCTAACGAAAACGGTCGCTTTCTCGATTTATGCTTTACTAATGTGCAAGTTCAGGCTCCCGAAATAGCGATGGCTCCTTCCCCGCTTGTTAAGGACGTTCTATATCATCCATCCTTGCTGTCCTACTAGCACAGTTGACTAATTTCGGTCATAAACAGGTTTCAGCAACCAGAAATGATAAAAGTGTGCTTCTTGGGTGGCTACTATCCGTCAACAAATACGTTATGACGTGACTATTTCACCACCGATCGTCTATAGTAGACGATTATAGTGATTTCGCCCGTGCGGACTTCAGGGAAATCTAAAGAACCCTAACTAGCATCAATTGAGACGCAGTTTTGGACAAGGAAGATGTTAATTCTCCCGCAATGACATTCTCTAATATCCTAAACTACACTATCGAGCGACATGTCCCAAAAAGAACCATGCCTGCTCTGAATCAGATACCCTGGGTAAACGCTACGTTACGACGTCTAAAATCCGAGAGAAAGGCCGCTCTCACGAAATTCTCAAAACATAGAACGTTGCCACTCCGTAACCACTACCTGTCAATCAACAAGCGTTACAAGCAGTTAAGTCGCTCCTGCTTGCGGAACTACCTGAGTAACATTGAAGCACGTCAACGAACAGCGGAAGGACAACGGACTTCCTTCGGTAATGTTCCTGGATAGTGAAACTGATAGCAACATATAGAACAGATTTCCCAACTATTCACACGGAAATTCTCCAATGTATTTACTGATGAAAAGTTGACAAGAGAAGAAATTTCCGCAGCCGTTCTACAAGGTAGCCATCTCGGACCTTTGGTCTTCCTCGTCTACTTCAACGATGTCAGCTTCCCGCTTAATTGCCCGCGAATCTCGTTTGCCGACGATCTGAAGCTGTATGCTAAAGTCGATAGTCCGTCCGACGGCGCGTTCCTGCAAGAGCAGCTATAGATTTTTGCGAAATGGTGCACAGATATCCGCATGCTGCTAAACTCCGACAAATGTAAAACAATTACATTCTCCAGGAACTGAAGCCCTCTCGTCTTCGACTCCATGCTATCAGACGGGCCTCTACGCCGCGTAAACTGTGTCAAGGACTTGGGAGTATTGCGTGACTCTAAGCTTGATTTCAAACAGCATGCCGGATTTATTGTCCACAAAGCCTGCTGGAATCTGGGATTTATCATGCGGATCGCCAAGAACTTCAACGACAGCTACTGTCTCAAAACTCTCTACTGCGCTCTTGTCCGGTCCAAGCTTGAGCACTGCGCTCTAGTGTGGAGTCCTTATTACAAAAATGAAGTTGACCGAATCGAGTCTGTGCAGCGCAGATTCATACAATATTGCAAATGTTTATTTTTTTCTCAATGTATGGTGAGCTTCCCATTGACGCTCATTTGGTTTGTTCATAGAACGAACCCCAAAATGTGAAATTTGTGTACTATTGTGCGTTTATTACAATCGAAAATAAAAAAAAATCATGCAAGCAGAGGGAAAATTTGGGCGCTAGAGGGTTAATAAATATACGCCGCAGATTTTTGGCATAGATCGAAGAGCCTACCTTGAGCCTGGCATTCCAGAATTTCTATTTCCCAAACCCAAACCTGAATTTTGTTGACCAATTTTGGATAGCCTTACGTGCCGACGGGCTTCAAAAATTGTAAAAAGAATGATTTCGGCTTTGACCAAACAAAAAATGTCATGATGTTTAGAATAACCCACATCGAAGTATAAAGTTTTTCCAGAATGGAAACTTTCTTTTCGTTCTAGACCAAGGTCAAATACATCAGTTGCCGCTACCATACGTTAATGATACAGTTTAATTAAAAGGTAAATATGTTAAGTTTAATGTTGAAATAGATAATGTTCGCTAATTGCTTTAGCCAGCAGCGAAGTTGATAAGTGTTACACACCTAGAAGATGTACGTGTCGATAGTTTTATAATAATAATTGCAGTGTTATCGCAGCTAACAAGTAACAACCCACATTGCGGCGCAAGAACAACGACGATGAACTGACACAATGCTACTCACCCTTAGTTCGGCCGTGAGTAAAGTCGGCTACCGTACCGATTGAACCCTCTACCGGAACGTGAACGCACATGCGGTGCCCCAAAGTGATTCTGCGACTGCTCCCGGTAGTGTCCATGGCTGCTGCTTCCAAAGTGCTTCCCACCGCTACCCGAACCGGACGGGCTATCGTGACCCTGCGACCAGCTAGATCCTCCACCGCTTCCACCGCCACCACCACCACCACCGCCGCCACCCTGACCACCCCAACCCGAGCCCGGTCCGGAACGAATTCGATCGGAAAACGATCGACCGCGGCTACGGCCACTGCCCCGAATGGTGATAATGTCACGCGAGAGTTTGTTATATCCTGTGGGTCCCGTCGGCTGGGCACCGCACGTTTCAAGTGCCAGAAAGTCGTCCACGTGCAGCGATGGAGGACGGGATGTGTTCGGCGGACGAGAGCGGAACAGGTCGCCGCGTGTGACCGGGGCTCGGGTGAAACCGCGTCCCCGGAGGGGAGTAGCTGCAAAAACAATGACTTAGCTTAGATTTAGTTATTAATGAATAAGGAATTAAATTACCGAAAATCTTTTTCTCCGGTCGACCGGTGCTGGGTTCCACCTCAACACGGCGCGTTCGGAAACAGGGTGCCGTTGTGACGCGATCCCGGTTTGAGTGTGGTGAAGCGGACAGGTGCAGCAGTCGTTTGCAGTCCGAAGTCAAATTGATGTCCCCGGCCAGGCAGGTCTTTGCTAGCTCCTGTAGATCGCACGGGATCTGCTCCCGCTCGACATCTTCATCACACGGGGAGAAACTTAACCAGTAACTGGCTTTCAGCTGATCTTCAAACTCTTCGCTGATTATGAAAACACTGCGTGAAGCATACTGGGTGACGATGCCTTCCGCCTGTGGAAGGGATTCCACGGTTCCGAAATCGAACTGAGACTCCCAGTTGGGGGAAACATCCTTTAGTTGTTCAATGAGATAGGTTAGGTTTTCCTCCAGCGTATCCACGGGGGGAATGATCATCGGCGGAGCCGATTGCGAGCTTTCTTCAGCATCCGCTGCGGGGTCAACTACCGGTTCCACCGGTTTCGGCTCCACCCGGTAGATGTTCAGCAGGGTTTTCAACAGTTGGGTACAATCACTATCCAGCGGATAGTCTTGACCTTCCTTTTTGACGCTCATCCGACAGAGGAAGGTCGCCAGCTGGTCGCGATTCAGTTTAACCGTACGTTTCGGTAGATTGAAGCCGATCAGTGCCGTATCGTCGATCATGATCAGCGAGCGCCAAAATTCGGCCAGCATGATGAAGATCTGCCGGTAGGAATCCGGAATGTCGCGGGCCCGATCGGCAAAGTGCTGAACCACCGAAAGAATGGCTTCCCTACGTTTTTCCATGGCCACCAGCAGCGTCGAAAGGGTAATGCTGAAACGATAAGAAAGGGAAATAATGTTAGATGATTTATCCGGGAATTTTGGTGAAAAATTGAATGGACAACTTCCATTTTATAGACCGTTTCGTATAGCAACCAATAAACAACTGAAATTTTTTTCATTTGTTTACCGGTTACTATAGGAAACGGTCCAACATCACTGGTTGCTGTGATTTTTCACTTGCAATTTTCTATAGTTCAAGCAAAATGGAAGCAGATTCGACCACGTTTCATAAACCAGCCAATTTTTTCAGTGATTTTAAGTGAAAATAATTCCGAAAAAAAAGTGTACTCACTCGTGCTCGGTCAGCAGCAGCATAGTGCGAACGACGGCGGCCAGCAGGCCGGCCCCGATTTCCACACTGGACAGATTATCGACGATGGTCGAACAGCAGCTTTCGACGATTTCCTTCGACGGGAGCGAACAGGCAAGCTGCATCGCCGGGGCGATGTTGCTTCCGAAAACCATTGCAAATTCGGTGTCCAGCAGATTCTGGAACACGATGTAGATGTTTTCCTGCGTTTGCTGGTGGGCCGGTGTTTGGCCGCTGTTCAGCAGGAAGCCCGTCATCAGATCCATGATGCGTCCGGGAAGAATCGAAAGGACGGAAATTTTCACCGAAGCGTGGCAGACCAAGCTTCCGAGGAAGCTGAATAGGCGTGCGTGGGAGGTGCTTGCGAGCCCTCCGGAAAGCAGGGGTTCCTGCAGGATTAGGTCGGTAATAGCTTTCGAAATTAGGAGGGTCATGTTTGGTGCTAAGTCCGATAGTTGGAGGCAGACGCGACTGAAGATGACCAACAGTGGAGTGTAGCTGGAGGGGCAGATTGTTTGGATCATTTCCGTGATGGCTGGGCTTTGCGGATGTAAATGAGCGGACCAGAGCTGGCGTTCGTTTACCAGTTTGCTGACTTCAATTGGCGTTAGTTCCTGGCGGCATTGGATTGGCAGCGGCAAAGGCAGCAGTTCGGAGAAAACTAACAAACCAGGTATGAAGTAGTTTGGTCCGTACAAGATAAATTTGATTAGTTCTCCGATCATCAGGGTCCAGAGGCTTTTGTGGATGTTGTTGGTGTCGAGACCATCCGTTGGGGTCGGTTGGGTAAAAATTAGCAGGATTCGAATGATGTCCTTTTGGATTTCACGCGCCTCGTTGATGGCGGGGGCAGTAAGTGGGACGCTTTGCATTAGAGCATAGGTTCTCAGCAGAGGTTCGATTACGGTTAGATCCTTGAATTCGGTGTTACGACACTCGACTAAATAAGTCATCAATTTGCGCAGAATTTGAATCAATGGAGTAAGAATTTGAGTCAGTAAAATTCCTTGCATGCTGGCCAAACTGGAGGCATGAATCGCCGGTTGGTCAAAGTAAGTGTACAGCTTCTCGAGGATCGAAATTAGCAGGGTTTTACCATCGGCTGAGTAGAATTGCAGGATTGTATACTTGTATTTAAGCTCCCGGTGGCTTGGTTCGCCTTGTCCTTCATGTTCCGGAATGCCCAAATAGCGAAGCAATCGCAGTGACATAATAAGATCTCCAGGGAAAGTCGTTATAAATTCGAAGCTTCGCTTCATCAGCTCTACCAACGGGTTAATGTCTTCGTAGGAGAATATTTCGTGAATTTCCAGCGGTTTTAGATAAACTGCCATTTCCTGAAGCATGGCACTAACCGACGACTCGAACTGTTCGTGTTGTTTAACCAAATTCAGCAAACTCTCGCCGTGCTTCACCAAATAGGCAACATTGTCGCACTGGCGGACAGCACAATCCACCAAATCAACGCTGTAGCTCAGCACCGGGGACTTGTGCTTAACGCCGGGCGATCCTTCCTTCGAAAGTGCCCTTTTTTCAATCTCAATTAAATCCAGCAACAGCTGGAGATTATCTTCCATGCAAATCACCTCCACAACATGTCGCTTCCCAATGCTGGTGGTCAAATGAAACAGCGATTGCAAAGATTCCACCAGCTTATCCAAATCGTTCTTCGTTTGGCCAATGCCATCCAGATAGTACACCGTCTGCAGTTTGTAGGCCATCTCCAGTCCCAACAGTTGACCACGCGTCAAATCATGTAGCAAATCTTCCGGGTGAGGCTCGTCAGAGCCGATAGCAGCCGGACAGTGCTGGAACAAGATCCTCAACAGAACATTAACCGTCTCGATGTGATCCATGAGGTACGCCAGCTTCTGGTGGTTCTTCAGCAGGGCAGCCAGCAAATCATAAACCGCCCCAATCAGCGAAGAGGACGAAATCTTCATTTCCAACAAAAACACGATCGTCTCCAGTAGTTTGTGCGTTTCGAAGAAGGCCACAAAGCTTCGGTTGGCCGTCAGCGACGAGTGAATGTCCTTGTGAATTTCAAATTTAGCCGAAACCGGCAGAAAACGCTTCGGTTGACTGTAAGCTATGGCGTCCCAGGTCAGAGCCTTCGTCAGTTCCGTGAAACAGTTCTCCAGTACGGAAACCGTCGAAGGATCCGCTTTAAAACCCGGCTCAAGCCGGGTTGCATACATATCGGAAACGGTGCTGCGCATCAGATCCAAATTTTCGTACATATTAATCTTCTTTAGGAGGGATTTCAGCGCAAAACTGATGCGAGTTGAAGGATTCTCCTGAATTAAATCCAGCAAAATCTGATATCCATTATATTCTGGACTTAGGAAGTAGTCCAAGCCCTGCTTGGTGTCCAAACAGGCGTAAATCGACCGAATTATCATCAGCTTAATGGACAGAGCCATATAACTTTGAGAGTACAGGCCAAGCAGTTTGTCGAAAATGTTAAAATCCTCCTGCTCCAGAATAACCTTCACAAAAGCTTCGGTTGAACCCAAAAACTCCGTCAGCCGAATTCCGGCCTTCATGTGCCGCAGCTTATAGGCAGGCTGCGGCTGTGTCAGTGCTCGATCCACATCCAGCCCCAACTTAATACAGTTCAACATAACATCAACCCCTTCCACCTTCTGCTCAATCCAACCGGCTAGGTCACGCTCGAACCTGGACCGACATTCGGGCAGTTGAAAAATCTGACTCAACAGCTGCACAATCTGTTCGGTGTAAACCACAAAACCCTCCTTAAAATCACCGGATTCCGCTCCGAAATTGGCCGTCGCCAGCTTCGAGTAGCGCACGTTCTTCAACACGTTCTCCAGATGCTTGATCGAGGAAAACACAGCCGCTGGTTTGTCCTCCTCCGGAGCAAACTTTTTCAGCACCACCGTCAGCGGATTGAAACTCTTATAATATTCCTCCGCAAAATCGTACTCCATATCGTAGTCATAATCATCGGCAATATCCTCATCACTGAGAATCGGTTCAAACTGCTCCGTAGCAGACAGAGCATCCTCATCGGGTGCCAAAGCCGGTGAAGCCACCGGCGTAGCCGAAACGGAAGCCGGGCTTCCGGTTGCGGTGGCTGCGCCACCTCCACTCGAACCCTTCAAACGTCCCTCAGCCGAACGTTTATCGTACTTGTGCCCTCCACCGTGACGGAAATCAGCATCGTCATAATCGTTGGATGAATCCAACGGATCCGGCGACCTGGGTCGCCGGGGCGAATCAATCGGCGATCTCGGCCGACGTCGTTCTTCCTTCTCCAGATCGTACGACGAACCCCTACGAACCCGGTCGTACGAACTGCTGCGAATTCGTCTCGAACGCTGCCCATAATCCGGACTTCTAGACCAATCCCTTTTCTGCGTTTGATAATCCTTACACAAACTGGGCGAACGAGAATATTCGTGGCTGCGACCCCTGGACCGCACCGTCGGTTCATACTGCAACTGCCTCTCGGTGGAACGGGAAACCCGCTTGCCACGCTTATCCACAACCACCTCACCGCATTCCATCATTTTCGGAGAAACCGGCTCCGCCGGGATTACCCCAACTGCCGCAGCTGCGGCAGCCACCCGCCTTGCATACGGCCGTGGATCCTTCGGGATATCTTCCCCATCCGCCTCGGGATACTCCTTCTGCACAAACACCTCCGTCGGCACGACGACCGGAGCCGGTTCCTCCAACCACTCCTGAGCCACCCCCAGTGGCTCGGCAATTCCATCCTGCCCCGCTCCCGGTCCAACCTCAACGGGCAGCACCTGATCCGGCGGAGGCGAAGCCTCCCTCGGCGATACGATCGGCTCGGCAATATTCGCCGTCAACACACCGTACACCGCTAGCGTAATCGTCGTATAGAACCCCTTCAGCACCAGCCCATCGGTGGGAATCGGACGCGGACCAACATCGTCCGGCTTGCCGCACTCCAGGTGAATACAATTGTTCTGATTGTACTCGAAATCGCCCAAACACTCGAAGGTCGGCGCTCCCGGCTTTCCCAGATCGTTCACGAACAGCTCGATTTTAAACTGCGACGGATTGGTGGCCCCCAGCCGGACGCCACCGGGAAAATCGGCCTGTACGCGCGCCCCCAACGGAATGATGCGCACCTCCGTGATGTAAACCGGCTTCGGGAACTGCACCAGATCCAGGTTTAATTTCTGAATTGGCAAAAAATCATGGGAAAAACACTCAATCAGAAAAAAAAAGAATAAGCAATAATGAAGAAACCCCGTACCTCATAGGTGTCGTGAGAAAATGTATCGAAAAACAGCAGTTCCGGCGTTTCTTCGTCCATATTTGACCGTACAAAGAGTGCGCGAACTTCAAGTTAAGTTTTGCACTAATTTTCACTACGAATTTTAATGATTTTGCACATTAAAAACTACTTTTTTCATCACCACAAAACGCGCGACGCCTAGAACTGAAAGAATCTGAAAGCCGACGTCGACGAGTGCAAAGAAAGAAAATGCAACTACGAACTACGACAGCGACGGCGGAAAAAATAAAAGTTGACAGCTGACAGATGCCAAAGTATATTGATAGTATGTCAGTAGGTACAATCTTTTGCACGATTACCGACAAGTGAAGCTGTACACGATTAAACTGACATATACATAATTGCGGTGTGGGCTGCATAAACAGAGGTTGAAATCTTGAGTGAAATTAATCCGAATTCTTTTAATACTGACAAATTCAGGTTTTCGGTAGACGCGCAAATACGTGTTTATTTTTTTATTTTTGTTAAAATATCTTGTTTACCCTGCATGTAACAAATCGACGATATTTTTCAAACAAACTTTATGTAATCAGTATGAACTTACTTTACTTTAGTGGCGACGGTCCGTTATCGATCCTGCGCCAGCCGAATGGTGGTCCTCCAGTATTCTTGAGGACCTGGGCTTCCGTTCTCCAATTGCCTCGGACACTAGGTGAACGTTTATCATCGACCTGGTGCCCCAGCCATCAAATAACAAAACAGAACTTCAACAAATAAAAAAAGATCTCCAATTGCTGCAATCGGATACGCTGATGTGTCGTCAGTCAATGTTTCGCGCATATCCTTGTCCCTTACATCCATCCACTCAAATTCGTCTGATCTGGTTGAAAGAATCAGGACTTCCTGCTGACGCCTTGCAACAACACGCCTTGGAAGAACTTTCCTGACCAAACTCATGTTTTAGTCTTTGACCTTGAAATGCGGTCAGGCATTAATATTAATATTTTTTGAAACGATGGTTCTACAATTGGAGGGATGGTAGGGGAAAGTAATGAATTTTTTTTTTGGAAAGGAGCGAGCCACACGCCCTGGCGGGTGCACTATGGGCCAGAAATTAAAATTTCGAGACAAAAATATTTGCGGTTAAACGGCATGTCTCAGCTCAATGTAGTCTTCGGCAACTTTTTGAATAAAAAATTCTCTGAATACACATTTGGGCAGATAGCTATAATTCCCTACAAATTGGTATGCAAACTAATTGCAGATGGCTAAGTCATTCGGATTTTTCATCAGACGGTTTTTAGCCCAAAAACAGTTATATCTTATTAATTAATGCAGAAAAAGCAAAACAGCAAAAATATTTCTCTTTTATGTGCAAAATATTTTCTCAAACATCACTTTGAGCTGTCTGTTGAAATAAGCATGTTACAAGAAGAAATGTGATTCGAGGAATCGTTTATAAAAAAAGGTCTATTGCTGAAAATGGGTAAAAGGTAGAAGTTTCATATCTTCAGGAAACATACTTGTAATAGGTTTATCTTTAGTATTTTGAAACGAAAAGGCGAAAAAAAAATTTACTCAAAAAGTTATTACTTAAATTGTTGTTAAAGTAACACATAAATATTGGACGGCCCCTTCAAAAGAAGCATCATTTTTTCATTCAAATAATTGCCGAAGTCCACATTGAGCTGAAACATGCCGTTTAACCGCAAATATATTTGTCCCGAAATTTTGATTTCTGGATTATAGTGCGTTAGTAAGACCGTAACCGTGGTGCTAGCTGAGACAACCTCGAGCGCACAAAATAATGATTGGTTTGATGGGAAATTCCACCAGACGATGAAAAGGAAAAAAGAGCTCGGAAAAACTATCTAAGCATACCCAAGTGTGAGAGCGCGGAATCAGTTGACCACGATCGTGAGGCAGAAAAAGCGCCAGAAGGAGGACAGGGATCGTGAGGAGTTATCAGCGTTGCCAACCTTCCAGATTTGTCTGGATTTTCCAGACTTTTGATGCCTAATCAGTCAAAAAAGACATTTTACAAGCATTGTCTTCCATTTGACCAAAGGACCATTAGAGCCAGATTTTTTCCAGACGTTTTCATCCTCGTTTTCCAGATTTTCGCGAAAACCGGTTGGCAACGCTGGGAGGTATAAAAATGTAATTCTTATCTTTTAACCAGTTGCAATATTTGAAGACCACGTGTCAGTAGTGGCCCCGCGTTTCAACGAGAATTACTCAAGCTTTTAATCATAGTTCTGTATATTTATGCAACGTTGTCAAAGAACTAAACTAAACTTGGGTAACGCTAACATGCTGGCATCGTCCAGTAAGTTGGAGTCGACCCCGTAGGTGGGTAACTATACTTACCCGAAACCGGTGGGCAAAAGGATATTTTTAAGGATAAGTCACTTAGAACACTCTATGCACCTTATTCGTGCTAATTTTGCTGATTGTGGGCCGTGTTGTGCCGATCACTTCAAACTTGTGCTCATTTGTTCAGTTTGGAAATGTCAAAATCAAAAGGACAATGTCAAAAGTCAAAAAGTGGCAGAGCTGCCAGATTCCAATATTTCAAAGTGTGAATGTCAAAGAGGTGCCACAGTGTGCAACAAATTGTGCGATAAATAGATCGCAATTAACCGCAACATTTTTGAGCACTGTTTCAATACTTGTCAATCAAACATTATGCAAACAGTAAACGAGTTCGATTGGCTCCCTTTTGACAATTCTCGCTGCTCGTTTGACTCCAAAGATTGCTGTTTTCGCATATCTCTGGCACTCAGAGTATTTCTTGTTGAAACTACAGTAGTAGTAGAGTAAACATGGCTAAGCAAGGAAAAATCCGTGTGCATCAAAACGAGCACGCCGTCATTAGTTCTATGCGACTCTTGTGAATGTTGCAATGGTACCGAAATGTCGGAGGAGATTTCAATGTTGAACACACACACACACACACACGTCCTCGTTCTAACAAACACGACGGCATGAGCTTCTCTTTCAGACTCTCGCTCTCATTTTTTCATGCACTGCGACGAGTTTTTGCGAGTGCGTGTATTTGGCTTTCAGCCACGGTCGTTTTGTCGTTCCCGTTTATCATTGCAACCCGAGCACCGATTGCTCGCGAGGGTTCGCTCTCTCACCCGCGCACAGTGGTCCAAACAGCGAAATACGTGATCGTTTGATATAGCGCCGAAACGTAAAGTTTTTCGCATATAGTGTCTTTAGGAGAAATATTTGGGTGATTAGTTCCCTTAAAAGTGAGATACGAAATTTATTTTCTCGTATATTCGAGATACAGGTTTGGTACTTTCGGCAAAGTTGTAGTAAATATCAATGCAAACAACTTTGACAAAGACACCATACTTGTATCTCTTCATGGAAATTGTCTATGAAGCGTTATTCGTGGACAAACCCTTCAAAGCAGTTTTTAAACTCTGACTTATTCTGGTCAACTTTTACGTGTTCATAGTGTTCTAGAAAGTGGCTTATCTTGCTAAAATCAACGTTTTTGTAGAACATTATTATACGCGATTTTCTGCAGTTTCGGAGATTTTGAGCATTTTTGATGAAAAATAGTACTACTTTGAGCTTAAATATTTCCCAACGTTGCAAATGGTGTACTTAAAGAAATGTTCCTAAAGACACTATATGTGAAAAACTTTACGTTTTGGCGCTGTATCAAATGATCACGTATTTCGCTGATTGGACCACTGTGCCGCGTGCAGAATCGAGAGTGTAACATGAAGATTAAGAGAAAAAGTAATGCAAAATCTGTATTCCAGCGTGGCTGCTCCCTAGTTGTTTGCCTCGTGAGTGGGCTATGCAGAAAAACGCTGCCAGGCTGTGCGTTCGCGAGTGTGTAAGTACCAGAATGTATGCATACAGCACCGGCGGTTGTTTGTCGTACGTTTGCGTCAGTGGCGTAAGCGTTGGATGCTATACTTCTCATACTCGCACGCGTGTGAACGGGCATCGTTTGCCTCTTGCTCGATTTGCAATATTGATGGCAATTAATGTAGAATTTCTACCCCGAGATCGGTTGCTATGTTGTTTGAGCTCGTCGTATTGAATCATATTTTTGAACTTTGCCAACAGCATATTGTTAAGGGCCAGCATGGAATTAGGCCGCCAAAGCACTATATAACGGATGGTTGTAATCACGCTAAACAAACTGATGCAATTTATTTCGACCTTACAGAGTAACTCTCGATAGCATCAACAATGAAATCGCCTTAACCAAATTGAAAAAAAAAATAGGATTAGGATGGGTCGTCAGTAAAAATCGCTGATACTTTTCTAATGATTTTTTTTCTGCTCCATTTGGGATCCCTCAAGGTAGTCCCCTCGGACGTGGGTTTTCCTTACACACTTCAACCGTGTGAATTTCAAACTAAGAGTTCGCCATTTGTCTTTCCCTGACGATATGATCGTCAGCTCAACCGCCGATGCCCGTAAGCTTCAACATTAGTTGGACAGTTTTACAGATTGGCGTAGCACAAATCGAAGGTTGAAGGTTAATCCAAGCAAATTCATGCATCATCACTTTTTCAAGAAAGATCTAATCGCATTCGAATACCAGCTTTTGGGAACCGTTATTGGAAGAATAACTGGATATCCAACGAGCAACTCCATCGTCTATGTCATCAACGGCCGATAGCAGCAGAAATTCGAGAACGTAGATGGAAGTGGATCAGATACACCTTGAGAGGAGCGGAGCGAACGAGATCTGCAGAGAAGCATTCGACTGGATCCGCAAGGACAACGTGGAGAAGAGGCAGACCCAGAGGCTCATGGCGACACAGCTTAACCAACGACCTTCCGGCTGTTGACGAGAACTTCCTCCAAACGACGGGTGGTTACCGTCGGCAATGGAGATCTCCGATTTTATTCCTTTGTCCTGCAGGACCGGCGGACAAGGACCAATAAGTAAGTAAATACTCCTCATTCTGTATCAGTTTGCAGCACACGTGAATTCGAGATGCACAATAGATTTCACAATTTCGGGACAATTTCTTTCGCCCAAAGAGAAACGCAACGCTCCATCGGACTCGAACGTTTTCAATTTTTGCTTGTATTTCAATTATTATGAGTAAAACCTTTATATGCTTACATACATATACATAGATGGTTAATTGAATATTATTTCCATGCGTGTTCTTTTATATTACGTTTGTTTTTGTTTTTTTTTATTTAGCATTTTTCATTGTTTCATTCCAATTGCTAAAATTAACACCTCCTTTTTTGCGCACTTTTCGTCGCATGTGCATCCAGTTTATATATCACTATTCGTCGGAGATTTCTGGCTGTTGTCTGTTGATTTCTGTTTTGCTACAATAGTTGCGTTTTCTTTTTTGTATAATCTTTTTCTCTCTTCATTGCCATCTGTCGGTTTTTTTTTGTTTTCCCTACTAGGCTTTTTTTGTTTTTAATTTTATTCGGGATCTAAACGTAACCTAAAGGCTTTTTGTTATAGGACTGATACGAATTCTCAATCTAACTTGAACCTGTTAAGTTATAATGATCATCCATCGGTCAAAGTTAGACCGATAAATCGAACCGTCTTAACGTGAGACAAGTTAAGCAATCTACGGCGAAGGAGATGTGTATCTGCACTGCAAAATAAAATACTCCCAACCGAGACAAAGAGAGCCCCACCTTAGGTAGAGTCGGGCAACTAAATGAGCAATTTTTTTCTGTTTCAGTTTTTATCCTCCTTCTTCGCGTTCGGTTCGTCGTTATGATAGAAAAGGATAGATAGAAAACAGAACTGGATGTTGTTGATTGATTGATTGATTGATAAAACAGCTTTCAACTTCTTAAAGAGAAAAATAACGTCAAAATAAATCCTTATCGTTTTTTTTGTTCTTTAATTGTAATAGTAATCACAGATTAAGACTTATTCATCTCTCATTTAATGGCTATTATTTATTTCACTTAAATCTTAAGGGTTTTAAAATACACCAAAAACATTTTTCTTTTTGTTTCATTATGCCGTAAATGATTTGCCCTATTCTTTCTGCCTCTGCTCAGCGCAGAAGCAGTTTCGCCATTCGGTTTTTTTTTCGCGTCTTCTTTACTCACTCTTTCTTTATCTCTCGCTTGCTCTCCTCCGCTCCGCTTTTGAGTTCACTTCCTTTACAACTCTGTTCGCTTTTATTTCTTACTGGTTAAACGTAAACAATAAGATATTTTGTTTTATTTCATATTTCACTTTTTTTTAGCATTATTTACAATCAGTTTGTTTAGAGTGATACTGTTTAATTTATCCTACGTTTCCCTTTTGTTGTGATTTTCTTTATCTTTTTTTTCGCTAGTTTATGTTTAAACGTTTTTACGCTGGTAAACTCTATTTTGCTTGTTGGTACAAAAATACAGACATATATTGAGAATAGAGTCCGCCCAGAAGATATAGACAGCGGAAGTCAAATGTAAAGGATATTTTTCCACAGTTTGCGCCCCTTTTAAGTAACTTAGAACCTGCTGTCAGGATGGAACCCACAGACAGACCGTGAATCTAACTCAAATTGAAATAGCTGTGAGTGTTCAAAGTGACGTTGTTCAGAAACATTGTACAGAACAGAAATTTACGTTGACTGAGAACCAATAAATAGAATCATTTGAAAAATAATTTGTTGAAACTACATAGAATCCTCCTTTTCTACCAATTTAACAGATACAAATCACCTGAATTTCTACTATTTTCTGCCAACTCTCAATCTAAAATTGTTAGTATGATCACAGTTCAATCGAACTAACTCAAAGATCGGTAGTTTTCGCACCCATAAGTCGACAAAACAATACAAAAGTGAATTCTAGATTTCAATTATCCGTGATAAAGTGGTTTAGGATGCCGAGTTGGCATAATACAACATTCTCCCTGACCTATCGGATGAGCGACGACAAAATCCAAAGTATTCCCCTCGCTTTTTTTAACCCAAAAATTCGTCGACCAACGAGGATGAATTGGAAGGCTCGATTCACGTAATAGACCATTTTACGAACTAACAACATTGCTGATATTGATATTGCTTTTCCGTGGGGTCATCTGTGGATTGTCAAAGTACCAGCACGGGAAAGCGCAATATCAATATCAGCACGTTACCTTGTCGCTTGTCATATAAAATGTTCGATTATTAAATTTAGTGGATTAGATTATTTCCTGCTCCCTCTTTATCATTGCAGGTTTTTAAAAGCACCAAAATTTGCTTTTAAAGCCATACAAAGGTACCATCATTGTAAGGCTTTACCTTGATACAGCAGCAACACCAAAAGCAAGCTGTGGAGCTTTCCAAACCAGCCATCTCTTCAGCAATACTGTTGCCATATTTCCATGGAAACGATTGCCCGGAAATTGTTTGTGGTAAACATTTTTCATTTTGAATTCCATGCGCCCTGCCAAACAAATAAAAACGAATCTTTTTCTAGCCCGGATGGTTCATCCAATTATTAATGAACCAACTGAATTACTTGGTAGAACTTAGGATCCGTTCCGCTACTGGACGTCCCCACAAGAAAGCATTTTCGTAACAGCTTCTATTTCTAACCAATCAAGTCAAATAACGTCCTTTTCGATCAACTGTGCCTTGTGAGAAGTTGATGAGCATCTCAGTGACGATGTAGCAGAAGGAAGCGGAACCAGGAACGAAAGTTACGCTGGGAGTATCAAAAAAAGGAACGTCCCGACTGCCGATCTCGAAGAGCTCTGGCGAAAAATCGGACAGCTGAAGAGCCACCGGAAAGAACCAGCTTCCCGCCGAACTCTACAAAAACGGTAAGGAACCACTAGCAATAACGGTACTTCATTGAATGATTTCCAAGATTTGGCCGGGAAGAGAAATTCCTAAGAAGCGGATGGAAGGTGGGATTTGCTCCATTTGCATAAAGGATGATCAGCTGGATTGCTGAAATTACGGCAGCATTACACTGATCAACGTCGCCTATAAGGTACTCTCTCAGATCTTGTTACGTCGTCTATTTCCAGGGGCCGTGTATTACGTATCAAATTTTCATACTCCGACAAATTTTCCAGAAATACTGGATACAACGTGCCCACGCGTCATATTTTCGTAGATTTTGGGGCAGCATATGATACAGTTGAACGCGAACAGTTATGGCCAATAATAATGGAAAAAATCGCTTCTATCTAATCAGTTTCAGATGCATTGACATCACCATTTGTAAGGGACAAATACCTTGTTACGATCTGTACAGATTATGACAAACCTCATATCAGATCATGTTCATCACTTGATTGCGAGGAGAAATATAACAGATACAGATACTCAATACAAATCTTTTTTCTCGCAGCTAGGTGAAATCTAACAATGTGATCGACAGCTGAGAATTGGTAAGAGAACCAAATCTGGTGATTACAACTGAATATTCACTGTTTGCCATGAACTGTACAGATCATGATCTATACGTGTGGCGATAACTGACAGATTTGATCAAAATAACTTATTTTCCATCCCTGAGCGTTTGGTACGGGAGGTCCACGCTTTCTTCCTTCCCCTTTCTAATTCCATTTGATTCTTTGGAATTCTCTCTGCGGTACATGCTGTGCAGTTGGCCTGGCCGTTGATAAGGAAAATGATCGATTCAAGCGATCGTCATTTTCCAGGGCTGCCTTCAAGTATTGGCTGCGTTAGTGTGAGATAAGAAATCACTGATTTTCCATCCCTGATCAGGAAGTATAAAAGGAAAACAAGTCGAAAAATTTGATTCACCTGAGTTGCATCATTGGAATATTCACTGACGAGGACTTCGAACCAAGTGCGGTAACAGAAATTTCACAATGTCCTGTTCCGGTGGACACTTTGCCTAAACAGCATAATAAACCGAAGCATTACGGAGCTTCAGATCCACTGCTTTCTTGTTTCTTAAAGAATAGTTTCTAGCGGGTCATTTCGAACCACTGGATCTTTCAAAATGATCGAAAGTGACCCTTGTAGAGATTCGGCTGCTTCCCAAGCGCTAGAACTCACAACAAAAACGGAAGAAAGGTGAAAAATTGGAAATAATCACGCGCACATCCGTTGAGTAAAAAATGGACATCAATCTTCAGCGCAGAAGAAGGACAAACCTTTGGTGAAACGCCTGCTTTATTAAGAATCTCAAAGGGTACGGTAGAAGAAGCCTACGTAAGACTTGCATGGACCTCTAACACACAATTTTATTGTTTCTTTTTTGAATTTCTTGGTTAATCTTGATACCAAAGAAACTTTTTTAACCACTGAAAGATAAAATAAGGTTTTTGTTATTGTTGAAATGATTCTGATTCTATCCGAAGTACGAAGATACGTTGCTGTTTTTAAACGGTGAGTGTCAAATTCTTGAGCGTTTTCAAAAGTCACGTCATCCCGTGACGACAAAAGAGTCTAAGCCCATGAAACCTGTAAATCAAAAGGTTCATACTGTCACATCTTCTAATTCTGGAAAGTCAATGTAAGATTTGTGGTGACGTGCACCGTCATTTTGAGTGTCCTGTTTTTGCTAAAATACATGTCTTAGACCGCAAAAGCAAAGTAAAGCAGTTAAGAATTTGTGCCAAAGATTGTTCTTCCAAGCGTACTTGTTCGAAATGTCAAAGACGACACCATACCCTCCTTCACGAAGATCTCGAAGCAAAACCCGCTGAGACCGAAACCCTTTATGAGAAAGAATTCTGTAGTATAGTCGCTGAAGCTAGTGCAAGTTCCAATGTACTTCCTTCAACAAGCGCAACGTCATGTCCCTGTAATCATTTTCATACTGCAAAAACCGCGATGCCGTTAGCCGCTGTTGTGAACCTTGAGAGTGCCAGATGGTCAATCCATTCCCTGTCGAGCAATGTTAGATAGCGGCTCTCAAGTCTGCTCTTTCAAAAGGGATTCTACCTATTGAATGCTTCAGGTAAGCCCAATCTTTGAATGAGGTCCTTCACGTCGGTGGTGTTGTTCAGAGCGATATATTCCGATTTCGCTTTCACGTCGTCATGTTTACCGCTGATATAGCAAAAATGTACCGGCAGATATTGGTTGCTGCATGTCTGACTCCATTCCAAAGGATTTTTTGGCGCACGGAATCCAACCAACGGTAACGAGTTTTGGAGCGGGACAGCTTCAGCCCCTTTTCTCGCCACCAGAAGCTTGGTCCAGTTATGCCACGACGAGGGTGACCGATTCCCTCTTGCGTCCAAAATTATTTTAGAAGATTGTTACGTTGACGACATTCTTTCTGGACCCGCGAGTGTCGAAGAAACCGTAGAAGCGCAGCGTCAGTTGCAAGAATTGCTTCAGCTTGGAGGATTTCTCATCCACAAGTGAAGTTCAAATGATTCAGAATTGCTGAGCCAAGTTCCTGAGAAAAGTAGAGAGAAATTAGTAGGACTAGATTGTCCAACCAACAGCGAAGTAATTGAAACCCTGGGACTCACCTGGAGTCTACAATCAGATGAATTTCTTTATGTTACGAAAACCCCGGCCAAACAACCAAAAACCCCTTTGTCAACCAAAGGAGATTTTGAGCTTGATTTTTTATTCAGCCTGAGGCACCGAATTTTGGTGGTCTTTGGGAGGCGGCCGTAAAGAGTGCTAAATACCACCTAAAGCGCACTTTGAAAGACACTCATTTGACTTTTGAGGAATATGTGACAGTTTTGACATAGGTAGAGGTTGTGTTGAACTCTCGACCACTTTACGCTACATCACCTGATGCTGATGGCCACGAAATATTTATACTTGGGCACATTTTAATTGGACGAGCCAAGTTACCAGCATATTCCTGTCAATAGACTCGGTCATTGGCAATTCCTACAAAGATTACGAAACGAATTTTGGAAGAAATGGAATAATAACTACTTACAAACTTTGCAACAGCGAACCAAGGACCAAATACGTAAGAGTAATCTACAGTCAGAATGGATAGTGCTTCTGGAAGAACAAAGCTTGCCACCAATGAGCTGTAAATCGGGAAGGATTATGCAAACCTATGCAGGATCAGATGGATTGGTTCGTACAGTCGACGTTATGGTGGGTAACACTGTTTACAAGCGACCAGCAATAAGGATTGAGCAGTGCTTCCCATCAAGGACATCATTCAACTTTTCGAGTATTGTTCCGAGAATGCTTCTCAGCCCGGGGGAGAATGTTCACGCTCGAGTATGAATTACCAACAACAATAATAGCAACAAGACCTCGAAATGCAGTCCACTCCACTGGCAGAGTGTTGTTGCAACGGGCTCGCGGACCAAATCGTTCTTTTTAGAACAAGGTTTTCTCTCACTGTTATCCACCGGCGCCCAAGCAGAACACATATACAGCCCCCCTTGCGGACCAAACCCGTCCTTTTAAGGATTTGAATGAAGAGTGCAATTGTTATCCACAAGTGCCTGAACAGAACACTCTTTTTCGACGGCTTCTAGCTTGAGCGGCACCATTCCTGTTCGGTAATGTTAAGACATGTTTGCTTGTGCCGCAACAAGGCTAGGAAATCATTTCGTTCCATCCCGAGGAGTCTGCCACGGCTCCGACATAGACAATGGTTAACACTTTTCAATTATTTAAATGTTTGTGAGGGAAACATATAATCTACTGTATTGTGATGGATTCTTAGAAAAATTTCCAGCCGATTGATACCAATATTTCTAGAATCTATTGAGGGGAGACTGAGTTATAAGCGTGCAAACTATAACCACTTTTCGTTACATGTTCACTTTTCGTTTTTCTAAAGTGCATCCCAATATAGAAATCAAAGAAGTAGTCCTACTTCAAAAGTTTTCGAATCACCCTGGATTGCAATTGTTGCAACAGCAGCAGCGGTGCTTTCGTAAGAGCCCAAAAGTCATCAAAATGGACACCGAATAATTTGAAGTATAAATGATACAAAACGAGTATTTAGAACAAACAAAAGGTGCTAGAGTGGATGGATTGGCTCCATTTTTCATCATGAACAGTGCGGAAGCACCTGTTGCACCAATATTGCACCAATTTTCAATTGTTCCCTTGCCGAGTGTACGTTCTCATCTATTTGGAGAACTGCCTAAGATGGTCCATGAAACATCCACTGGTTTCGCCGGTGTGACCTCTTGAACAATTTTAATCTAGTTAATAAATATCCCTCAGAATCATTCCTCACCGAAGAAAAAGCTTTCGTTCAGGGTACCATGAAGCACTTAGCAGAATTCAACGTTACTTCAGGTGTCCCTTAGGGAAGCTCACTGAGCCCACTTATTTTTATCCTGTAGGTAAGCGACCTCGCATATCGATCGTCAACCGCCCTGGATTGCGCCGCCTTGCAAGGCTACATTCATCAACTCTTGATGTGATGTAACGAAAATGGAATAGCTTCCGGTGATTTTCCATGGATAGGGTATTGTCAGCAGAAGCGAGAATAGTGTCCGCAAAATAATAGAACCAGTTTACAACAACATCCTGCGAATAACTTCCGGAGCCTTTTGGACCAGTCCGGCGTTAGCACTATGTGCTGAATCCGAACAGCTTCCTTTCCAGCTGTTGGCATGCCAGAAACTTGTCGCCAAATCATCCAAGCTGCTGGAGGAGAAGAAAGCACTATCCAATTTCGATGAAGTATAGCCGACAGCCAGCCGAACTGAAATAACTTTTGCGAATCTTACTGACGTGGAGCTACCACCGGTGAAACCCTTCCCAGTACCAATCAGGAGGAACGGAAACACTGCAGTGCCGACAACAGACTGACCGATTAAAGGTCACTTAAAAGTCGGTGAAGCACCCAGTAACGCTAGGGTGCTCTTCACAAGCTCTCGGTGGACCATAACTTTACCGAATGCCAAGAATACAAAACGATTAAAAGAAACCGTAATTTAGAATTTGCTACCTGCGAAATACTATGATTTATGAAGATATGGAGGCTAGAATATTAAAATTTGTGAAATCGGCAGGCATTGATAAGAATACATGAATATGTTAATTGTTAATATTTCGTTTTAAAGACCTGAATGACCCTTCAGCTTAAAGGCTCTATAATAAAAACCAAACCAAACTAAAAGCCACCTATGTATCTAAGGCATTCTCGAATACGCTCGACCCAACTGGACCCGGCATCCTGGGAAATGAGAAGCCGAATTTGCTCACTGCCCTCCCTCAGTGGTTGAGGTTGGCCCTGGATAAGAAAGGGTCTAAGACAATCAATCAGCAGGTGAGCGTGAGACTGCTAGAACTAAGTACTCCGTAAGTCTTTGTAAAATTATGACCACAACAGGATCCCTGGATAAACCGGAAAAATCAGCAAGAGCTAGTGGTTCCGTCGAGACTAAGAACTAAGATTTGCTAGACGTTTCCCGAAAATCTCCTTCCAATCGTCAGAGCTTGATCGTCAGACATTGTGGCCCTTAGCGAAGACCCGATTCGGCAGACCCTCGTTTCTTAAATCAGTGTTCCTTCCGAGTTTATTATTTTTGATGAGATTTTGAAATTCTGAACCACATTTTTTTATCAGATTTTGTTCTAAATTTTGTAATAAATTTTGGAACAAATTTGGACTAGATTGTGGAGCAGATTCTGGGGCCACATTTTTGATCAGATTTCGGACTAGATGTTGGACCACACTCTGGACCAAAACCAGGTTTTGGTCCTGAACCATATTTTGGTCCAAATTTTTCGGATCAGATTTGGGTTCAAATCTTGGACCAGATTCTAGAACTGGAGCACGTTATAAACAAGATTTTGGGCCACATTTTTGATCGGATTTTTATGGACCAGACTTTGGACCTGGAGCATGTTTCGGGCCACAGTTTTTCGATCAGTTTTCAACTACCAACTAGATTTTGTATCAGGTTGTTAACCTTCTGGACCAGATCGGTATTTTGGACCTGGACTAAATTGCAGGCCACATTTTTTTTGGTTATAGTCACTTTAACAACTTAGGTCATTCGTGACTTCTGCGGGGTTGGGATTCGAACCCGGGTCCTCGGCGTTCTAGAAATCGGCTACTTTAGTTGAGGGATCGAAATTAGGAGCTAATCGGAATTACCTGAGTTCACGGTAGATTCTCTACCAGATTTTGAACCACATTTTTATCAAATTCGGACCAGGTTTTTCGATATTTCGAACCACATTTTTGATCAGATTTTGGACTCAATTTTTTGCCTGATTCCAGAGCCGTAGCATGATATTATGGCGGTCCTGGCAACACTCGAGAGGACCTTACTGAGGTTTAAGCCGTTTTTGACGCCCTCCAGGGCTAGTGCTCTTGGCGGCGGCCTGTCTGGCCAACTGCACGGTACGGCGGTGCCTGTCGTTCAAATTGATCGCCAGACTTTTGCCAGACACTTTTACATTCGTGTTTGCCAAATTTCGAGGAAACCTATTGGCGACCCACAGCTGTAGGAAAATAATCTTTCTAGGAGTATTAAGAATACGCTCAGCGATTATCCTGTAGCGAAAATGATGTTACAACTCTTTCTTCGGACACAGAGATCACTGATTGCTGATACAGAATGGGGAAAAAATCCAATCCTTTTCTCCATGCATCCAAAAACACGGTGCGTCAAATATGAACAGGTAGTGCAAATTTCTCTCGATCCGACCAAGCATTATTTAGCAGGAATCAAGATTTTAAACGTCCCGATACTGTTGTCAAATGTCAAGCTTGATATTTCTTTCCCCGGGAGTCGCGTGAATCTGGTCAGTGATCATAGTCTGACCCTCAAGAACCTTTTAGACTTTGGCGCTGGACGATTCAAGCATTGTTATATACGGCAATAAGTTTCATGCCACGTAGATAATAAACTTTCTTAACCGCGGCTGTAATGAGACATGGTAAATTTTGAATAAAATCACGCATTACGCACAAGAGGAATGGATGGACACGTTCACTTTTGCAGTGAGACTCTGCATAACCATTTTTGAGGTGAGGAGAGACAACTCTCGTGTAGCTTCTCTTCTGGTCTGTTCTTTTTCTTGCTAAGAATTGGAAATCTTTAAGAAGAAAGGTCGAGTATGTGATTATCTCAAATCAACAAAGGTCGAGTACGGAAAGTGGTTCAACAGCATCGACGCACGGACGTTCTATAAAACGACGCGGAGCAGGAATTTTGCCACACCCGTGCACTATGGGCCAGAAATTAGACTTTCGAGACAAATATATTTGCGGTTAAACGACATGTCTCAGCTCAATGTGGTCTTCGGCAACTTTTTGAATGAAAAAATGATGCATCTTTTGAAGGGGTTGTCCAATATTTAGGTGTTGCTTTAATAACAATTTAAGTAATAACTTTTTGAGTAAATTTTTTTCACCTTTTTGGTTTGAAAATAATAAAGATAAACCGATTTCAAGTATTTTTTATGAAGATATCAAACTTCTATCTTTTACATATTTTCAGCAATAGACCTTTGTTTATAAACGGCCCGTCGAATCACATTTCCTTTTTCTGCATCAATTAATATCTTATTAATGATTTTACTGATTTTAGGTAAGTCTGATGAAAAATGTGTATTTTTTTCATGGGTGGTGTCTTCGGAGACGTAAAATAATAAAATATAGCGCATCTTCCTGCACTATTAGGATGACCATGAATTCACTTATTAGGGTGATACAAACTTTTGTTTTCTTAAATAATTTTAAAAAAAAGTTTTTTCCCCAAAAGTTGCAGAATATACTAAAATAAGCAACTTTGCTGAATAAAGTAACTATCTATCTCTAACCAGTTGCGAAATATAATGATGTGTTAAAAAAGAGCACTTAAAAATCAATTAGACTCAATAACTTTTATTTTATTGCAATTATTTTATTGCTTTCAAATGTTCTACAAAGTTGTTCAGTATGTTGAAATTCATATTTTCTGTGAAGACTGTTTGACGCTAGGACGCATATTTATTAAGTTATAAAATGTATGAAAAATAATCCGCACTATTCCCAGGTATTCCCAGGTATTTTCTGAAATACATATTTGGGCAGATAACTTTAACAATTCCCTACAAATTGGTATGCAAACTAATTGCAGATACTTGAAGATGGCTAAGATATTCGGATTTTTCATCAGACGGTTTTTAACATAAACATCAGTTATATCTTATTAATTAATGCAGAAAAAGCAAAACAGTCTTCAGCAAAAATATTCCTCTTTTGTGTGCAAAATATTTTCTAGAACATCACATTGAGCTGTCTGTTGAAATAAACATGTTACAAGAAGAAATGTGATTTGAGGGGTCGTTTATAAACAAAGGTCTATTGCTGAAAATCGGTAAAAGGTAGAGGTTTCATATCTTCAGAAAAATTACTTGAAATTGGTTTATCTTTGATATTTTGAAACCAAAAAGGTGAAAAAAAGTTTACTCAAAAAGTTATTACTTCAATTGTTGTTTAAGTAACGCATAAATATAGGATGACCCCTTCAAAATATGCATCAATTATTCATTCAAAAAGTTGCCGAAGACCACATTGAGCTGAGACACGCCGTTTAACCGCAAATATTTTTGTCCAAAATTTTAATTTCTGGCCCATAGTGCCGTGATGTGCAATGATAGTGCTGGTAACCTGCTTTCTGGCCACACGGCGTTAGCGATAAAATGAAAGACAAGCACCTCCAGACACTGTTGAATAAAGAGGTAAATACGGAGAATAGTAGGAACAGGATAACAATTGTCAGCGATGGTCTAGCCACCAATTAGTGAGCTAAAAACCGCTGCTGAAGGCTGCTGGAAAGGACGATATTCTAGCTGAACTACTAGAAACGGAGTGCGAGCGGCTGTATGAAGCGATCCACCGGCTCATTGACAGGATTGAAAAAAAGCACATCAACACGAGTGTAAAAACTATAGAGGCATTATATTGCTCAACTCTGCCTATATCCTGTTCTTTCCCGTATCCTGTTCTGTCGACTGAAACCGACTGAAACCGTCCTTCATTGGCGAGCACCAAGCTGGTTTTCGTAAGGCTCTACGCTCTACGACAGATCAGATGTTTATCTTGCGGCAGTTACTAGACAAATTTCGGGAGTACAACTTGCAGACGCAATCATCTATTTGTGGAGACTTTAAGGCGGCGTATGATTCAGTCAAACTGCTGTGATGATTAGCTGTGGCAGATAATGTTAAAACATATTGTTCCGTCGCAACTATTTAGGCGGATTTATATGACGCTGGATGGTTGAAAACCATGGAAGAGGACTCTAGTAGGTCTGTCAAATTGAAAGCGGCGAGACTGGGACACTGCCAAATTGCAGCCTGAAGTCCTGCAGTTTGCAAAACTGCAAAAAACTGGCGCTCTAGAGAAAACGGGTTCTCCCGATGGTTATATACGCACATATATCGTAAACGCTTAAAGAAATTGATCGACGAGTGCTCTGGGTACAAGGGTGAAAGTAGCACAATACGGCAGGCTGCGATGGGCTGGGCTGGGCTGGGCTGGCTGGCCAGAATAGCCAATGAAAGAGTAACCAAAACTATTTTTCGACAGAAAACCAGCAAGAGGTTCTAACCTCCGAGGCAGACCCCACACCCGGGGATGTGCGCTGTCGAAGAAAGTAAAATAAGTAGAGTTGCCAGTAGACGGAATAAAATACTAGTTAGAAATCCTTTCCAGGTTGGTTTTCAAATCATGTTGAAACCACGGTGCTTCGAGAGTTATGGAAGCGAAAAAATAATGGAATAGAATTGCAAAAAAGGCCCAACTAAACTGACTGACTCCAAGTGATTCTTTACTCCTTGATCGTTGATTTATTCTATCTATCTAGAATGATATTTACGTACAACCCCCAGCACGGTCTTGACTGGTTGGTTACCCAACATCTGCTCAATACCCTAATACTCGTTGGACAATGCAACGACAAAGATGACAATCTTCTGCTGTTCGGAGGGGGGGGGGTTCATTCCAAGTTGCTTATTTGTTTGTTTTTATAGTTCACTATTTACTAGTTAATTCTTTAACAGAACGCGAACAAACGCATCCGCGCGTTCGATTTTGTTTTTCTTTTTTTTTTAATTTTACTATGTTTTCTACTTAGCGGTCACGGTTCTTCACAGGTATTACTGGCTCTTGCATTTGCATCGGGCGCGTTTCTCAAAAGACGAGATGCACGAGCACGATTTAAAACACAAAAATAACTACGAAAAGGTGTTTTCAGTAGAAAAGTACACGCCAAAAACAACACGGGAAAACAAGGACTCGAAACTAGACTGGATTGGATTGGAAACAGAAGGGATTCGAGAGCGCGCGCAGCATGACTTTTTCTGCCGGGTCAAGAGAGTAGCGAACTGTTAACAAACTTCACCGTGAAATACCGTTGTTCGTTTGTTTTTTTTTCTGTTTTGTTTTGTTTTGTTCCTAAAGGATTATATATCACTACATAGTATTCTCTTACAGGTATTCTTCTTATGTGTTTGTTTCTCGACTTCAATCCGTAATTCTCTATGTTTATCAGTTGAAGGTTTTACGTTAGATCTAGTTATTTAATTTCTTATTAGTTAGTTGTTTTGTTTTTTTCTCTCTTTTGTTTTGTTACTTTTAACATGTCTGATTATTTACAAAGCGACTATGCACGTCTAATTTCTATGTACTAAATTTTTTCGTCAACTAGCAATCAACATGCGAAAGATGGGAAACCCAAAAGATCATTCTTAAAAAGAGAAAACCAATTCGAAAGAGTTGCTCCAAATAAAATATTCACAATTTTGTCCAGCTGTCCAATAGTTTAAAAACATATCGGTGTTATACACTTTTCCCATGACTTGTTTGTAACTTTTTGCAATAAAACAAAAGAAAGCCCACCCCCGCTCGGTGCTTATGCGTGTTGCTGCGTCTGTGTGTTGTGTTGTGTCACAGGTTTTTATTGATTGCAAAATTGGTTTAAAAAAATAAATTACTTACAGAAAAGGGAAAACCACCCATTCCTACCGTTACCCACCCCCGGGTGAGTGCGAACCAGAGCAGAGACCACAGAAAAGTCACCTCTCCTGCTGGTGCTGCTGCTTCTGCTTCCGCATCTGCATCCTTCCTTTATAACTCCGCATTCGCAACCGTGTCGTTCCTTCTTGTTTCTTGCTTTGTTTTGCACTAAGTCTACTTTTTCTTTAGTTACTACTGGATTTATCCCGCTTTGCTTAGTAAAAAAAAACGATTTCCCCCCGTACACAGTCCACGGTTCCACACAGTCTGGACTACTAGCAACACGAACCGGTCGAACATTACTAGTCACCCGGATGTTCCGGACAGCTGCGATTCACCTCGAACCATTTGTCGATACATCTACAACGAGACACGGAGAAAGACAGAAAAAATTAGACAAATGCTTCCATTCCAAATCGATACCGGCGCCGGCCGGGCCGGCTGGCAGCGGGCTCTCTCTCTCTCTCTCGCACCAGAAAACTCACCCTTTATGATAGATGCATAGGCAGGGCAATCTAGCAATGATATCACCGGGACATAAATCTTCTAAACATATAACACATTCACCCTTGGCATCCGTTAAGCAGTCCTCTGAACGTGACAGAAAACCAGGTTGCAACCAGCAGCAGCAGCAGCACATGAAAGGACAGAAAGAGAGTCAGTGAGTGAGTGAGTGAGAGTTGCAGGAAAAAAACAGGAAGTAGAGAGTAAATGAAACCGGTAAAGTTTAACTCATTGCGGTCGTACGTCCGTACGTACAGAAGGAGCGCGCTTCTGTGAGGCAGGTTGAGTGTAGGTTTATAACGGTTTCGTACTACTAAGGGAACTAAGGGAAAAGGTTTTATTATGGAGGTAACCTGCAGCGCGGGCACAGTTTTGCTGTTTGCTTGCTTTTGCTTACCATTGTAAGACAAACGAGGCTTCGTTAGGCACATTACTAAATGACACTCTATATCGTCGGGCATGACAAACTTGCTGCACACTGGACATTTGATGCCTGCAAAGAAAGAGAAAAAGAAGCGAAAAAATAGGTTGTCGATATTAGAATAGGCTCAAGTAGGGTGTGCATTGTAATCCGTTTGACTCGGTACAGGGCGTGACGTTTCAATTCAAAGATAAATTTTAAATAGAGTTAGAATGTGTGTTAGAAAATATGGCAGAGCTTCTGTAGTTAAGCCTTCCTTAGATTGTTAGAGCTATTTTTCAATAATAAAATTGTGAAAGTTTCACATCAAATTAGACGATCAATAACTAATCACACTCTTGATTTTACCGTGTAAAACAACTTGGCTGGCAGATGGAAACGGAAACATTACTTGGTATTTTCGAATTCCTCCATTCTCCTACTTTCGTGCTACCGCTACGGAATTTGACACAGCGACGTTCGCTGGTTCTTTCTCAGTCGACATGACGACTGTACGACTGAAAAGGAAAAACGGTGTTTCACTTTAGAAGCCAAATGACTTTATCATTTCCTTGACCGGTTTTGCAGTATGTGATGGAGCAATATCATGCAACAAAATCACTTTGTAATGCCTTTCTTGATATTCTGATCATTTTTTGTCCCAAAGCTCGATTCAAATTAATCATCTGTTCTCGTTAGCATTCAGTGTAAAAGGTTTTGCCAGGTTTGAGTAGCTCATAGTAATTCAAACCCTTCAGATGCCACCGAACACAAAGCATTGTTATTGTCGTCCATAATGATTTGGCCGTGCAACCTTTATCGCCAGTTACAATCCGATGGAGAAATGCCCTCTCTTGGTACCTGGCAAATAGTATTTATTTTACATATGATTTTTCGGTTTTCCGGATGTTTTTTGTTCAGCACATGTGGAATCCACGCTCCAATCATCTGGATCTTTCCCATGGCCTAAAACAAATGGATAAAAATGACGTCTTGGGTCACATTTAATTTATCCATGAGTTGTTGTTGCACTTGAGTGTCATCTTCGTCCAAAACTACTTAAAGCATTGCGATTTTTTGAGCTTCGACAAGCATTCGATGCGATTTTGCAGCAGTTTTTTTAAATGGTAAGGCGTCATTCACAAAAAACTACAAGATATACAGCCCTAAGGGTTGTACGAATGGGTGACGTAGGACGTAGGTAAACTGAATTACTGCCATATGTATGTTTATAAGAATCTATGAGTGCCATTGTTTAAGTGAATGTTTAAAACAGAAGAGTGAAATATTCAGATTCATTTCTTCATTGAATGCAATGGTGGCTTTGAAAATATGTGGACGGGGGTTCATGAGTACAACGCCTGCAGCCATTGAGACGTGCAAGATTTCTTTTAAAAATCACTTATGTGCATCATAAAGGTTGAAATAGTAATAAATGACCAGCCCACTGATTATTGTAATTAAATATGATTATGCGTGTTTCCATAGTCTTACTATTACTCACTTGTGGCCTTTAAAAGGGCCATTGGTTACAAATAACATTAAAGCCAAAGCACGCTCATCGCAAATATGACGTGCCATTCGAATGTCCTTCTCTTTTGACATGAATGCCAACAGGCACGCCAATTAACGACGTCGATTCGCTGCCTTTTGCTCCGAGAAGGTTCTACTAGTTTACTTTAACAGCTTACCGCTTGTTACATAGCAGAAAATATTATTTGTATGACAGTCCTTATCCTCCTACCACAGGGGTGAGGGGTCTCAAACCATCCTAAAGTAAATTCATGCCTCCATAAGCCCCCACATACAAAATGTGGTTCCATTTGCTTGATTAGTTCTAGATTTATGAGGAAATTTTTATTTCATTTGTATGGGAGACCCCCCTCTTAGAAGGGGAAAGGGTCTCAGTACACCATAGAAAAAATTCTCATCCCCAAAAACCCCCACATGCCAAATTTGGTTACTTTTGATTGTTTAGTTCTCGAATTATGAGGAAATTTGTATATTATTTGTATGGGAGCCCACCCTCCTAAAAAGGAGAGGGGTCTCAATTCACCATAGAAAAAAATCTTGCCTTCTGAAACTCCTACATGCCAAATTTGGTTCCATTTGCTTGATTAGTTCTAGATTTATGAAGAAATTTGTATTTCATTTGTATGGAAGCCCCCCCTCTTAGAAGGGGAAGGGGTCTCAGTACACCGTAGAAAAAAATCCTACCTTCTGAAACCGCCATATGCCAAATTTGGTTCCATTTGCATGATTAGGTCTTGAGTAGTGAGGAAATTTGTGTTTCATTTGTATAAGAGCCCCCCTCCTACGCCGTCCATAAAATTGCTCTCTCGCCCCCTCCATAAAATTGCTGGTCATTTTATCTTTCCAACGACATATAAATTGTTCAGTTTCGTTCAGTAGTTTAGTAGTTATTAGCATTTGGAATCTTTCATTCCAACGTTACACTTCAACCGGCTACCAACCGTTTCTATAAAAAAGGGTAATGTCTTAACCCTTTATAAGGTAGTGGCAACTAGGGTAGATGATCCATTAGTTGCGCCACTAAGCACAATATAACTTCATTTTACTTGTTTATTGAGGTATATGCTTCAATTAATGCTTGTGGGATTTAAATTTATTAAATACAAGGTATTTGTCACAAGGCAAGACAATTGCTTTCGTTGTACGAGAAGCTTTATAAAGAAAAAATGAATTTTCCGATTCAATTATATTGTACCAACAGTTGCGCTAATGTTTCCTTAATTAAGTTTGATGTTCCTTTAATTGTGGTATTCCATATACATTGCTAGGGGGCTAAGTGAAAAAACATCGTAGCAAAACTATAGATGAGCGCCTATAGTTGTGCGCTTCAACTGCGCGTTGGATTTTGGAAAATAGGCATTTTAGCAAATAATGCTTTAATTTTAAATGGTGTAGTCTAACTACCAATACTTCTAAAAACCTGTTTGATATAATGAATGTAATTGTTTTATCTAAAATGCTACGGTGACGAAAATATGCATTAATAATGAATAGTAGCGCAACTATTGGTACTACCACAACTATTGGATCAATTACCTTATATTGCCACCAACAAAAAATTTTTATTTTGTTTCTATACCTAATTATATTGATGTCATTATAGACGCAAAACAAATATTTTTCGTTGGTGGCAATTTTATTGCCACGGCCTTATAAAGGGTTGAAGTACGGGTATACCCAAGGTTTGGCTTGGCTGCTTCTGGTGAAGAATTAACTTGAATTTAAAGTTGAACTTGGACTTGCATTTTCTCTGGAATTCCGGGGAATTGGACTTGATTCGAATTCGCACCGGATTCGGACGTGCATTTGAACCTGTATACGGCACTGAATTAGGATTGGAATTCGATCCATAATTCGAATCGGAATATAGACTTGGATGAAGGTTTGAATTCGAATTAGACTTAAACCTGAATTTGGATCGCAATTTAAAGCGGAATTTGAATTTGAATTTGAACCTGGATTTGGACTTAAATTCTGAATTAAACTGAAACTTGTATCTGAATTTGAACCGTAACCAAGTCCAAATTCCGGTCGACATTTAACTAAGTTTAACCGTAAATCCAAATTCTGATCTAAGTTCAAATCCAAATTTAGACTCAAATTCAAGTTATAAATACAAATTAAATTAGGAGTCAGGCTTATATCAAGTTAAAATTTCGGTCCAAATTCAACTCTAAATCCAGGTCAAATTTGGATTTAAATCCAAGTTCAGCTCCAATTCTAGAACCAATTCAGAATTCAGTCCAAATAACGGTTCGAAAGCTGAATTGAGTTTTACATTCAAGGATCCTCACAAGCTATGTAAAAACTCGACTATTGACAGTAGAAGAACAACTAAAAGCTGGTTTAATTTAGCAATTTTGTGTTTAATTAGGTGATTGACCGTACATTACAGAACTGAACGATGACGTGGATCAAGTCTCCAGCTAGCATGAATATTTACAACTTGTTAGGAATCGATAGGAACATATAGGAAAACATTGAAATTGCCATGAGCGGGGAATGAAAATATCATTGTTCATACCCATAAATAAAGACAAAAAAGAAGTGCGATGAACAAGTGTTGGCTCACTCGAATGAGCAGGATAACGTTTGGTGAGAATATGCAGGGTGTTAGGTAGCTTAGTGAAGATATTTCAGGGGGTGACAGAGGACCATATTTGACGAAAAAAATCTTTCTACACATATCTCACTTGTTACCGAGTTACTGAACATTTTTAGTTTTCGGTTCTGTTTGCGTTAAATTAGCTCTGATACAAAAACCATGTACTCAAGTCGGTTACTTCCATTCGAAAGCTGAGAAAATGTTGTGCTGAAAATTGCTTTTAAACCGTTTACTTCATGCGATTTAGTAATTTGTTGAATTAGTATCTGAAAACTGAAAGAATTCATACATCACGCATAGCACAGTAGATTACCGCGTGCGATGAACGGTCTAACACGTATGAAAAATAACAACAATGTTTTTCTTAAATCGAGGGTTCACCTCTCCTTTTAGCTTGCAAAATCTTGCAAAACTCAAGCCGCGGTGGTTTGCCCAGGTTTGAGCAGCTCGTAGTAGGTTCACGTTAAACACTACTGATGCCGTCAAACACTAAGCATTGTCATTGTCGTCCATAATGATTTGCCATGCTGCAGCAGTTGTTGATGGTTCCTGGATTTACCCAAACTCTTTAGACGCTTAAGATTCTCGAAATGAATCCACTCTTCTGGAACCATTTTACATAGGATGTTTTGGTTTTCTTGCTGTTCTTCGTTCAGCACAGTCTTTCGTGAAACCCATTTTGCGATCGTCTGGATCTCTCCCAAGGCCTTCAACAAATGTACAAAGAAGATTTCTTGAGTCACATTCAATTAATCGGTGAGTTGATGCGTTATTATCGTCCATAAGTTCTGACAGCTCACTGTTCTCGAACTTTTCCGGGAGTTTTCCACGCTTTTCATTTTTCATGTCAAAATCACAATTTTCAAATGTTTTAAATCATTCATAACATTATGATTTTCCGATAACATGTCCACCGTAAGCTTCAAACAAGTATTTGATGCGATTCTGCAGCAATTTTCTTTAAACGGTAACAGAAAACCAACGCTTACCCCAAACTGTACTTTCTAGGCACAAAAATCGACGCGTTCAAAGCTGTTCAAACCCTGTCTGCTGTAAAACTTTTTTGAAAGGAATTGTCTGATGCGAAGAATGAAAAAAACGAATGAGCTGGCCAATATATTGGGTTGTGCAATGGCAGGTGGGGCTCGCACCATGCTCTTTCAGTTGGTAACCGAATGTTTTACTCACTAAACTACTGCCATCCGTATCATTAGGTAGTCCAATGCCTAGTTTTGTTTTATTCTCTTAATTTTATCATTCCCATCTACGCACTACGTACTCCACATAGACCTGCATTTGGACTTTAACTTCGACTTCCATTCTGAGTTCGACTTGAATTTAGATTAGGATTTAGATTTTGACCGAAATTTGGACTTGGATTAAGACTTAAATTTGGCCCTGGAAATGAGTTTCAATTCGAACTTCTATTCAGTATTGCGAAGCCCGCACTCGTGCGGTTTAATTTTCTTGCACACGCGTTCTCGTTCTAACGAACACGCCGATGTAAGCATCCCGTTCAGACTCTCATTCTTATTTATTCATGAACTGTGACGAGTTGTGTAATACGAGTGCGAATTTATCTAACAGCCACGGTTATCGCTTTCGCTCATCATGGCAACCTAAGCAGCTGATACCGATCACTCGTAAGGGTTCGCTTTCTCCCTCCCCGTGTGTAGAATCGAGGGTGTAAGATGAAGAAGAAAAGAAAAAGTACTGCAAAATCTGTATCCCAATGCGCAGCTGGACTAGCCCTCACGGGCAGCTGGCTGCCCACGAGTTGTTTGTCTCGTGAGTAGGCTATGTAGAAAAACGCTACGAAGCTATGCGTTCGTGAGTGTGTGGGTAGCAGAATGTCTGTACTAAGCAACGGCGGCTGTTTGTCGTACGCTTGCGTCAGTGGCGTAAGCGTTGGCTGCTATGCTCATCATGCTCTCTCGCGTGATTTGGATTTGAATATAGGCTTGATTTCTGAATTGGTTTTGGATTTGGAGCTGAATTTGGACCGGATTTCAAATTTGATTTGTATTTAGAACCTATATTTGGGACCCAAATTTAGAGCAGAATTTGGATTTACATTTTAGACTACTCAATTCTAAATTGCAGCTGAATTTGGACCGTGATTTGGACTTGAATTCCGACCTGATTTTGAACCTGAAATTGGATGGACTTGAATTCTGAATTGGGCTTGAATTCGAACGGGAATTTATACCGGAACTTGGACCTCAATTTAGCACTGAATTGGACTTGACTGTGGAATTGGATTTTGATATGAGTTCTGACTAGGTTTGGACCTAAATTTAAGCCAGATAATGGGGAGCTGAATTCATACCTGATTTTGGATCTAAATTCGGCCTTGAATTCGAACTTCAATTTGGATATGAATTTGAACTAGGATTTAAACCCAAATTCGAAATAGATTTTGAATTTGGACCTGAATCTGGATTTAAATTTTTATTTGGACTTAAATTTGGATCCGAGGTTGACATGGATTTTGAGTTAAATTCCATGCACGAGTTTCGACATGAATTTGGATTTCTATCTGGACCTTCGGTTGGGCCCAAAGTTCGACCGGAACTTGGACATGAATTTAAATAATTTTTTATAACGATAGTCTTTCCAAGAGACGAAAGAAATTTAATTAAATTTAATTTATATGTAAAAATCATCGGAACCCATGAAATACATGGGTATGAAATAGGGGAGGCAACTGGGAAAAGCGCCCTACATAGCTTTCCTAAGCCCCTACCTAGCGCCTCCATGTGGCCATGCCTGGAAATGCTTCAATTTGTATAGTTGAGTAGCCAAGCTAGGAGATGCGGGGTTGTATGATTTTCAGTTCCTAACTTTACAACTGTAATTTTAGGCAACCATTAAATCACACGACTTTATTTTCAAGTGTTATATTTTTTAAACTAATATTTTCTGTAGACTAATCTACTTTCAGAGAACGAATTAAGGAACTGTTCAGCTAGATTACAGAGATCCTAATGTTCTAGACATTGTGGACTGGATTTTGTAAAACTTAAGCATATCTGACCCTCTCTAGTTTATTTATTTTTTCCTGTATGGACCCACCACTGCGGCCAGTATCGTTGATCTACTGTGATATCGCCCGGGTGTTTACTGTATAACCAGCACTGCAGTTCTTTTCGGTGTAATCGTTACTGAGTGAGCGACATGCTTATTAAATTTTATTGGGTTTTACCCTTCATTCAAAGCATGCTCTCCTTTACTCACTCATTCATCATATCCCATACTATGTCTCAGGCGAGTACTCAGTGTGTTCCTGTGACCAGTACACTTTAACTATAGGAGTGACTTTTTCACTGACAAGAAGCTCCATTGAGGTAATATAGAATTCAGCATGAATGAAGGGTAATGATGGGCTGAGAATAAACTTATGCTAAAGTCAGTTGATACCGTACGGCCTGATTCGACTGAGATTCGAGCCCACAACCACTCGCTTGTAAGAGCAAGCTCGGTAACATTGCGGCTTAGGAGTCCCTTAGTATTCAATTACTGGTTCTTTTAGAAAAGGTCAAGCGTGTCTTGTAGCGATCATATCCTTTGATGGCGAAGAAATTCGTCAGTGAAGAAGAAGGATTGAATGTCAATTTATTGAGAAATTATTTTAGTATTAATCCCAAAATTTATTCTCTCAAAACAAAACATGTAATCATGCAACGCAAAAATGAAAAATTAGTTCTGATGCTGTTGTCGGTTGCCACGATTTTAATACTACGGCTTTTAGTAAAAAAAAGCAAAGCAAAGCAAAGCAAAACCTAGGTGCTACATTCCGGTATCGAAACATGACCTTCTGTTTTTCTTTTATACGACAGATTTCGCAACCAGCTGTTAGAGTGCAGGACAATTGCAGGGCCAGTTGCTACGATCCATTGACTCTGACGGCCTCTCCCAGTCGAGATTCGAACATACGATGCACTATGGGCCAGAAATTAAAATTTCGGGACAAATATATTTGCGGTTAAACAGCGTGTCTCAGCTCTATGTAGTCTTCGGTAACTTTTTCAATGAAAAAATGATGCATCTTTTGAAGGGGTCGTCCAATATTTACGTGTTACTTTAACAACAATTTAAGTAATAACTTTTTAGGTAAATTTTTTTTCACCTTTTTGGTATCAAAATATTAAAGGTAAACCAATTTCATGTATTTTTTCTGAAGATATCAAACTTCTACCTTTTACCCATTTTCAGCAATAGACCTTTGTTTATAAACGACCCCTCAAATCACATTTCCTCTTGTAACATGTTTATTTCAACAGACAGCTCAATGTGATGTTCTAGAAAATATTTTGCACATAAAAGAGGAATATTTTTGCTGAAGACTGTTTTGCTTTTTCTTCATTAATTAATAAGATATAACTGTTTTTAGGTTAAAAACCGTTTGACGAAAAATGTGTATTTTTTCAAGGGTGGTGTCTTCGGAGAAGTAAAATAATAAAATATAGCGCATCTTCCTGCACTATTAGGGTGACCATGAATTCACCTATTAGGGTGATACAAACTTTTGTTTTCTTAAATAATTTTTAAAAAAAGTTTTTTTCTCCAAAAGTTGCAGAAAATACTAAAATAAGCAAGTTTGCTGAATAAAGTAACTATCTATCTCTTACCGGTTACGAAATATAATGATGTGTTAAAAAAGAGCACTTTAAAATCAATTACATTCAATAACTTTGCACTCGATTATTTTATTGCTTTCAAATGTTCTACAAAGTTTTTTAGTATGTTGAAATACATATTTTCTGTGAAGACTGTTTGACGCTAGGACGCATATTTATTAAGTTACTAGCTGACCCGACAAACTTCGTATTGCCACAAATTAACCTGTGTTGTACATAAATCATGAATCTCGGATGATCTTTGTCACAATTTCGAGTTTTGCAAGCCCCCCAGTGGGCGGCGCTTCCGACGGCGGGTCACCGGCAACACTCGCGACCGTCTCGTCCTGAATGATCTAGTGTTACAATAGATAGTTTTTGTGGTCTTGTATTGACTAATGTTTTATGGAAGAGTCTCGAATTTCTCGAGTTCGATTAGTTTTTGAGTTTCGCAAAAATTTCTGTTTCATTTGTATGAGAGTCCATATCCCCCTACCACAGGGGTGAGAGGTCTCTAACTATCGTAAAATAAATTCAAGACTCCAAAATCTCCCACATGCCAAATTTGGTTCCATTTGCTTGATTAGTTCTCAAGTTATAAAGAAATTTGAATTTCATTTGTATGGGAGCTCCCCTCTTAAAAGGGGAAGGGGTCGTAATTCACCATAGAAAAAATTTCTGCCATCTAAAACTCCCACATGCCAAATTTGGTTCCATTTGATTGATTAGTTCTCGAGATAAGAGGAAATTTGCGTTTCATTTGTATGGAAGCCCACCCTCTTAAAGGGGAGATGGGCCATAACTCGCTTTCTAAAGAAGAGAGGGGTCTCAATTCACCATAGAAAAAAATCTTGCATCCAAAACCACTTACATGTCAAATTTGGTTCCATTTGCTTGATTAGTTCTCGAATTATGAGGAAATTTGTATTTCATTTGTGTAAAAGCACCCCCTCTTAAAGTTGGGAGGGGTCCTAATTCACCATAGAAAATATTTTTGCCTCCAGAAACCTCCACATGCCAAATTTGGTTCTATTTGCTTGATTAGTTCTCGAGTTATGAGGAAATTTGAATTTCATTTGTATAAGAGCCCCCCCTCCTAAAGTGGGTAGGGGTCCCAATTCATCATAGAAAAAATTTTGGTCTCCAAAAACACCCACGTGCCAAATTTGGTTCCATTTGCTTGATTAGTTCTCGAGTTATAAGGAAATTTGTATTTCGTTTGTATAGGAGCCCCCCCTCTTAAAGTGGGGAGGGGTCCTTATTTACCATAGAAAATATTCTTGCCCTCGAAAACTTTCACATGCCAAATTTTGTTCCATTTGCTTGATTAGTTCTTCAGTTATGAGGAAATTTGTATTTCATGTGTATAGGATCCCCCCCTCCTAAAACGGGGAGGGGTCCCAATCCATCATAGAAAAAATTTTTGTCTCTAAAAACACCCACATGCCAAATTTGGTTCCATTTGCTTAATTACTTCTCGAGTTATGAGGAAAATTGTGTTTCTTTGGTACAGGATCCCCCCCTCTTAAAGTGGGGAGGGGTCCTAATTTACTATAGAAAATATTCTTGCCCTCGAAAACCTTCACATGCCAAATTTGGTTCCATTTGCTTGATTAGTTCTCGAGTTATGCAGAAATTTGTGTTTCATTTGTATGGGAGCCCCCCCTCTTAGTGGGGGGAGGGGTTTCTAACCATCACTAAAACCTTTCCTGGCCCCAAAAAACCTCTACATGCATACTTTCATGCCGATTGGTTCAGTAGTTTTCGATTCTATAAGGAACATACGGACAGACAGACAAACAGACAGACAGACAGACAGAAATCCTTCTTTATAGGTATAGATTTGAGTTCGTTTTACGGGCGGCAAATAAGTTTTTATACTGTTTAATTAGCTTTCTCGTGATTTTTGGGGAAAATATGGCAAAATGGACCACTTCCCGAAGTCTGTGCAGGATGAAACCACCACCAATCGATTTCCTGCATTTTTTACATAGAAATAGGTATATTGTAAGATTCCAAACCAGCGGCTTCTAATACTTGGGATTACGAGCTCGTTTTTGCCCATTGTGCGCTGCCTTAAATAAAATACAAAACCAACTGGGCTACAAAAACGTAGACTGGACGTTAAAAAAATACTTAACATTGTAGACCCGCATAAAAACTATTGTTTCATTTTCCTAAATACATTCTAGCTTGCGCTGTTGCGAGAGAAAAACTATTCATCACAGTATCATATCTACTCTAGTGAATTACTTCAGTGTATTTTTCTTAATTTCTCGTTGCTGTTTTAAGATCAACAATTTGCGATGACTAGAACTGCGCAACATATTAATCCCGCGACTATATAACTTCGCTAGGAATCTCAGTATTCGAGCGGAGGGTAGAAAAGACGTGACTTGTTCCTTCCATGAGTTCTCAAACAGGAAACATACTAGCAAATCAGGATAAAACGCGGTATGGTATCGAACCATAGATTAAAGTAGGGCAGTATTTACAGTAAAAACTGTAACTGTAGCTCGTTAAGATTACTTTTTGATCGGAATTGGATTCTACTTGAAGAGATTTCCATCGCACACACGACGAAAGATGGAAGGCTACAATGGGTCGGCCACGTCGCAAGGATGCCGGACGACTGTGCAGTGAAAACTGTTTCCTTCAAGAAACCCAACGGTACCTAGGATGACTCATCAGATTGAAGCTGACTTGCGAGGGTCGAGATATTGAACGAATTGGCATCGAGTAGTAGCTCAGGACCGTAACAAAAGCCAGTAACAAATTTGAAGCCGCAGAAAAGTACGTCCAAAGCGCAAATAATGAGAACCACGTTTTCAAAAACGTTTCATAATACAATGATGGCCTTGATTGCTCCCACAGGAAACCAATCATTCCAGCGGAAAAGTTATCGTTCTCATTAAGGTCAATGTTCTTCGCTTTACACGTAGAGAAAAATTACTTGATTACCGACAGTCACCCAAGCGACCAGCCAGCCATCGTTTCCAATGACCGATTCCAGCTTTTCACCACGCAGTTGTGCGTTGGAATTGGTTATACGTCGTTATCATCTGTCATGAATGCCGTGGCGCTTGTTTACTTTGCCCAGCATTAATCCAGCCATCCATCCATCCATCCATCCATTCCCACAACAACTGTAGGCCGATTGACCCCGGCTCGGAAACGAGCGACAGTAAATAATATACATAAACAACACATTTTAATTCCAAATTGCCCTTTGCCCTGTGAACCGTGCGTCGCGGCGCTCTGATATCGAAGGAGGCCAATCGATATATCCATATGTAATTCAAGGCCATTTATTGACATTGCTTTCGGCCTGCTGCTGCTGGCTTGCTGGTTGACTGGAGCTCTGTTCTGCTTCGCGTACAACACGCTGCCGCCGGCATTACTGAGCTGGTGAACGTGATACGACCGACCGACCGTCGGACCGACCGGTTAGCTTTTCAAGTCGAATCTCGTCCGAAAAGTTTACCGATTAATGACACCGACCGACCGAAGTGCCCTACATCATTCCCTTGTTCCCAACCAACCGCAAGTACTCCATTAATTTTGTCCCGTTTGAGATCGTTATTGTGTTTTTTCCAAGGATAATAGTAGCAGAATACATACATGCGAACGGAAGGCAGTCGGCTGCGAACAGGCAATCAAATTGTTTTATACCACTCTAAAATGGTGCCTGGTGTAAAGTAAAGTGCCTCTACACAGAAGGCACAGGTGGCTCTCTAAACGGACGCCGCCACCACCACCGCCGCACCGAGACGGAGAGTGTGGATAAAATACTGGGTTCAACCCTATCAGACTGACCGTTCGTCCGTCCGTCCGTCGGACCGACCGTAGATTTACGTACTACTTGTTACACCGCGTGTCCGAGTCCGAGCTTGTGGTGGGCTCGTCCGTCATTCTGCTAATCCGAAACGTGCTCGGTAGGTATTTCACCTCCCTACCGAAAGGAGGAAGGTGACCGGTCAGCCATCTGAGGACTGCGTTTAGGAATGTAACCTGCGCCCGTGTGTGTATTGTGAAGCAGAAATATGCATCATTACCACGTGTGGGAATGATTCATGTCGGGCTCCAGGTTAAATTATTCGCTGAAATAATGCACTTGCGAGCCATCGTCAACCCAACCTACAAGCGACGTTGAGTTGAGAGGTCGGTTGGAAAAAAATGAACAATTTTTTATGAGTTTATAGGTCGTAACTCAGAGTCTGCTGCTGTCAGTTACAGATACTTGTTCAATGTCAAAACCAAGCTTTCCATCGCAAAGCGAATGCTCTTCATTTATGTCACATTTTGGGCATTTAATTCAAACAAATTCAGATGAGACCATCGGGACTTTCGAAGCATGAGAAACAACGCTGGGAGCGGATGCAATGCTGACGTTAGTTGGGGAAAATATGAATCCTTAGTTCAAGGTGAACCAACTTGAAACTGAAAGCCTTACGCCTAATGACGACATTCAATCATACATTGTCGAGTGTGCTTCTTATTGCATTTTCGATCGCTTACCAAATACATGACGAATTGCTATGTCATAGGAACTAGTTTCAATCTTATTGAATGTGAATCGATCCAATCCAATTTGGATAAATTTGATTTTCGATTGATCCTGTTTCTATATGATAAACCATAGCTGAAAAGCAATGGTTGTAATTCACACACCGGATTTTCATTTCTTTCAAAACTAATGATATTAGGGCTGTTCAACCTGTATATTACCACAACGTATGTGGACTGCGGACTACAACTTTCAATTTCGGTTCTCAACGTATACACCCGATAAGTTGAGACACAGCTAGAGAAAGTTGATATAACATATTCAATAGTAAAATTAAAAATCGGGCTCAAATTAGTTAACCACAATTAGTGTTTGAATACAAACAATATACGCAGTCGTAGAACTTGTAAACATAGAAATTAAGCCGTGCTTCCTGAGAGAGCGCTGAGAAATCTTTCCGAAGACTACAATGAGCAAGTTTTTGATGAATTTGCCACGGGTTGTCGACAATACTTTTAAATTTTTTTGTGATTACTCATTCCACTTGAAATCTTTGGCTTTGACCAAAGAATATCCCCCATTGATTTTTAACGTAAACATTAAGTTATAAGTTATCAGGTTACTGTCTTTTAGGGGTTAGTGATGGTGACCGGACGACAGCCAATCGGGCTGTGTTTTTTGGATGCAAATGAAGCTGCGTAAAAATGAAGTACGATGAAGCCTTATCCGGCCAAAACACGTATTCTGCATGTTTTTGTAGAAACGGGATAAAATATTTCTTTCAACATTCGTTCTGGTACACATCTTGATTGATAGCCAAGCCAAAGGGCTGGAACCATGGTTTAGAAATGCCGGAAATGGCAATGTACAGCATCACTTTCTGTACAAATTTAAGTTTAAGGGGACATAAACGACTAGAATTTTTCAAAAACTCTTTAATTTTTCATTTCAGATTTTGAATCTGCAGTCTTTTCCGCTTATTTTGATACTAAATTTGTAATAATCCGACCACGGGAAGTGGTCGCAAAACGATCATACACATAAGCATTCCAGTGCGGCGTGGAACAACCTCGGCGGAATAAAACGCCGCTCCTGTAGAACCACAATTTTCAAACTTTATGTACCTTTTTCTCAGAAACTACACAAAGTATTGGAACAATCTTTTTTTTACGTAGGACTACGTCTTTCAGGGGTCATTCCAAAAAATCTTTCTCGAAAAGTGGTCAGGTTTTGAACGCTAATAGCTTAGTGGTTTCCCGATCGATTTTCAATATTCTTACACCAATCGATTGGAAAACCTTCTAAGAATTTACCCAAATGTAGAAAAGTATGGATTCTTGATGTTGAACTATTGAAAAATTGAAAATAATGAACCTATGTTTTACCAGAATTCTCGCTTCGTGATTGGTTAGAAATGACGTCATCAATGTGGAAATGCGATTTCACACTTCGGCTTATAATTCAGTCAATTTTCAATAGATTTCCAAGATATTTACACCAATTAATCGGAAAATCGATTTGGAAAATATTGAAAACATAGAAAACTATTGATTTTCAATGCGCGTCATTGAAAAATTGTAAATAACTCTAACTCGGTCGTACTAGAAATTGTCGCTTTGTGATTGGTCGAAATAATTTCTAGTTATTATCGAGCAAGTCTTGGTACAATTCAGAAATCAATTAGAAAGTCGATGGAAAATTCCATTTAATTCTACTATAACAAAGTTACAAAAGAACTTAATGAAATTCTACCATTGCTGTGTTGTCCTTGATTGCTGTTTGCCTTATTGTGCTCAATCTATACCTATAAAGAAGGATTTCTGTCTGTCTGTCTGTCCGTATGTTCCTTATAGAATCGAAAACTACTGAACCAATCGGAATGAAAATATGCATGTAGAGGTTTTTTGGGGCCAGGAAAGGTTTTAGTGATGGTTAGAAACCCCTCCCCCCACTAAGAGGGGGGGCTCCCATACAAATGAGACACAAATTTCTGCATAACTCGACAACTAATCAAGCAAATAGAACAAAATTTGGCATGTGGATGTTTTCGGTGACAAGAATTTATTCTATGGTAAATTGAGACCCCTCCCCTCTTTATAAGGGGAATTATAACTCCTCTCCTCTTTAAAAGGGGGGGGCTTCCATACAAATTTCCTCATAACTCGAGAACTAATCAAGCAAATGGAACCAAATTTGGCATGTGAAAGTTTTCGAGGGCAAGAATATTTTCTATAGTAAATTAGGACCCCTCCCCACTTTAAGAGGGGGGGCTCCTGTACCAAAGAAACACAATTTTCCTCATAACTCGAGAAGTAATTAAGCAAATGGAACCAAATTTGGCATGTGGGTGTTTTTGGAGACAAAATTTTTTTCTATGATGAATTGGGACCCCTCCCCGTTTTAGGAGGGGGGGATCCTATACACATGAAATACAAATTTCCTCATAACTGAAGAACTAATCAAGCAAATGGAACAAAATTTGGCATGTGGAAGTTTTCGAGGGCAAGAATATTTTCTATGGTAAATAAGGACCCCTCCCCACTTTAAGAGGGGGGCTCCTATACAAACGAAATACAAATTTCCTCATAACTCGAGAACTAATCAAGCAAATGGAACAATATTTGGCACGTAGGTGTTTTTGGAGACAAAATTTTTTTCTATGATGAATTGGGACCCCTCCCCACTTTAGGAAGGGGGGCTCCTATACAAATGAAATGCAAATTTCCTCATAACTCGAGAATTAATCAAGCAAATGGAACCAAATTTGGCATGTGAAAGTTTTCTAGGGCATGAATATTTTCTATGGTGAATTAGAACCCCTCCTCACTTTAAGAGGGGGGGGCTCCTATACAAACGAAATACGAATTTCCTCATAACTCGAGAACTAATCAAGCAAATGGGACAAAATTTGACACGTGGGTGTTTTTGGAGACAAAAATTTTTTCTATGATGAATTGGGACCCCTACCCACTTTAGGAGGGGGGGCTCCTATACAAATGAAATTCAAATTTCCTCAACTCGAGAACTAATCAAGCAAATAGAACCAAATTTGGCATGTGGAGGTTTCTGGAGGCAAAAATATTTTCTATGGTGAATTAGGACCCCTCCCAACTTTAAGAGGGGGTGCTTCTACACAAATGAAATACAAATTTCCTCATAATTCGAGAACTAATCAAGCAAATGGAACCATATTTGGCATGTGGGTGTTTTTGGAGGCAACCATTTTTTCTATGATGAATTAGGACCCCTTACCTTTTTAAGAGGGGGGGCTCTCATACAAACGAAATTCAAATTTCCTTATAACTTGAAAACTAATCAAGCAAATGGAACCAAATTTGGCATGTGGGAGATTTTGGAGTCTTGAATTTATTTTACGATAGTTAGAGACCTCTCACCCCTGTGGTAGGGGGAATGGACTCTCATACAAATAAAACAGAAATTTTTGCGAAACTCAAAAACTAATCGAACTCGAGAAATTCGACTCTTTCATAAAACATTAGTCAATACAAGACCACAAAAACTATCTATAGTAACACTAGATCATTCAGGACGAGACGGTCGCGAGTGTTGTCGGTGACCCGCCGTCGGAAGCGCCGCCCACTGGGGGGCTTGCAAAACTCGAGATTGTGACAAAGATCATCCGAGATTCATGATTTATGTACAACACAGGTTAATTTGTGGCAATACGAAGTTTGTCGGGTCAGCTAGTATTCAATAATTGTCACGTTGAAAAATTGTCTGTCGTGAATAAGTGATAGCAATTAAAACCAAGTTAACACCAAATTAAACGTTGATTCGTCGCAACAGTTGCGCAGGAAAACGCATTAAAACTAAACCCAATGATTTGTTTTAATAAATACTGCTGGCCCAATAAACTTTATTGTGATCAGCGGAAAACAATAATTTTTTATATCTTCATAAAAGCATGTTTTCATGCTCTGTACATCTGTTAGAAATATCGGCATTCTTCTCACTTTTCTTGGGCAATACAACAGCTTAAATGTTTAGCACACCGCTAGTAACTCCGAAGAAGTTTGTTCATTTCTCCGTCGATACGGACAGCCAGCTGCAGATTGGTCTTCTCGTCACCACACAAACTGCCCGCCTGCGTGTGGGTAAATCCAAAATTCCAGCTGCGAAATTACTACCGCTGGTTTATGGGCGCACGTAATTTTTCATTTGCAGAGGCGAACGGCTCACTGGTAACTTTGCTCTTTTGTTCAGACTGAAATTGAAATGCTCCATTTTATTAAACGTACATGATAGAATGAAGGACCACGAAAAATAGGCGGGACCGATTTTTGTCGCTTGCTCTGGTACACGAGGTAAGCCGGCGAACAGCATTATTATTATTATTATTATTATTATTCAAAAGCTAGCTGAGCTACTACCTACATCTTACTGGCATGTCTGGACGCGAAAAAGGAGAAAGCATCAAGGGCAAGTCACGCGCGAGTCATGCACGTCTGCTATTCGCGGTCAGTCGTTTTCATCGGCTGCTGAGGAAAGCAAACTATTGAAGCTGGAGCTGGCTGGCGTGATGGAATAATTAACTGCGGAAGTGCTGCTCACGACAACAAAAAGACCAGAATTATCCCACGTCGCTTGCAGCTGGCCACCTGGACTGGCATTTCATCGTGACTCTGACTATACATGAACGGTTTCGTCGATCGCATAGCTGCTGTGGCTTTCCGGTTGGTTCGTTGCAACACGCCGTTTACCGAAAAGAAAATTACGTTAAGTGCGTTAGTGCAAGTTTATTGCAAGCTGGAGTTATGATAATCAAACAATCGGTTCTTTTAAGGACCACAACATTGAAGAATTTAATATATTTTCTTGTCCTATTAACTAATAATGTTATGTATATACTGGACACTATCACTTATTGTTCTTACAAAATAAAAATAAGCATTTACCTTATTCGTATTCAAACATTGAATACGAATAAGGTAAATGCTTATTTTTATTTTGTAAGAACAATAAGTGATAGTGTCCAGTATATACATAACATTATTAGTTCAATAGTTCTTTTGCACGAAGATACGAAAGTGAAAGCCCTATCAACTTTTAACTATAGTACCACAGGCAACGGGGAAAAAAGTTACTTAAAAATTTAATGTTGTTTAACTTTGCTGAACATTTTATTCAGATAAGTTAAGTCTTAAAAAAGTTTATATATTGCACTCGCTTACTATGATGGTCACCCTAATGTCATATACACCAAAAAATGCAGAAGCTAAAATAACAAATTTACTCCGAACGTACTATATACCTAGGACTAACGGTTTTAGCGTAATTACTTTTGTCCACCTAGATTTGAGTTTCATCCCACGGTGCGTCGCTTCCTGGTGCGCCTAGCATAAATACGCGTATACTCGTGAGCACTCATTCTGTGTACTATCAGAACGTCAGGGGTTTGCGCACTAGAGTTGTGCTCGACTGTGTTTACTGCAATCCAGTTGTAAGTGAGAAATACTTGTCTTAACGGAAACATGGCTTAGGGCTGACACCGATAGCAACGAAATGAATCCTGACTATACGCTATATTCCGCACACGGCTTGTATTTACTTGAAGCAACTAAAGCACCTCGACCGGATTAAATTCCAACCGGATTAAAGGGCAACTAGCCCTGCAATTGTCTATACTCTAGCACTTTTATGTAGCACCTAGGCTTTGCTTTGCTTTTTACGATTAATTGGCTGTAAACCCCGCGCGTCGCCTCGCGTCTAATTGAGAGCAAATTGGAGGTACGCTATGTAACGCTAACGCTATGTAACTCTATGAAGTGTAACTACGTTACTTTTGCTCGTCTTGAATGTAATATGGTATGATTGGTTTGAGTCTTTGCTCAATGTGGGCGATTATTACCACGAAAATACATATCGCGCCCCTCGTTTTGACGACAGACAAAGGCCTCTTATATAAATAGATTCGCTGATCAAAATGTTCATTGCATCTCTAGTGACTGGATACTTTCCAGATTCATGGAAAATCTCACGGCTAACACTATATTCATAAAAAGGGGTCCAAAGTATAGCGTATCAAGAGTAGCATTATTATCCGTAGTCTCGAAGCTGTTTGAAGCGCTCGTTTATAATAAGTTGTATTTAGTAGTGAAGAATTGGATATCATCCGCACAACATGGCTTCTTCAAGTGCCGATTAGTAGTTACAAACTTGTGGGAGTTCAACACACGTTAGAAAACGGGTTACCAAGGGTTATGCATCCATGGATATTTGACCGAAAGAAAGCAATGCGTTACTGTAAATGAGGCAAACTCTGAACTGTAACATCAATCAATGTAACATCAAGAGTACCACAAGGCAGTCATTTGGGACCACTTCTGTTAATCCTACTGACACTGACCAATGACACTGACACGGACTGCAATTGACAATGCGCTCGTAATAATTTACGTCTGCGATGTGAAGCCATTTTATGCAGCGAGGAAGGAGAATCTGCAAACTTTTAGGCATTTATGTTCAGCAGGTAAGTTGCAAATCAATAACGAAAGTTGCGGTACCACAATGTTAACACGGATGACCGGTATACAATGATATCCATCCATGTGAGCCTTATAACACGATCAAAATTACAGTTTTCCAGTGTGATGTGGAGGCCAATGTATGGATCATACATGTATAAATTGGGAGCGGTACAGAAAAAAAATTATTGAATTTGAGAGTTTTTGCCGAGTGCTGAAAGGATTATTTTATTTTTCCTGTGCACAAAAAGGGGTGCAAACTTTTGCTAATTAGCTTGGTATTACTGCCTTAAGTTTCGAAACTATGTCATTCTGAAAATGTAAATCCAAGATTACTCACACTGATCTCTCCTGGCCAGTATGGATTTATGCCAAGGCGCTCGACAACAGCCAATTTAATCGTCTTTACGCCGTTCATTATCCGTGCAATCTAAGAAGGTTAACAAGTTGATCCCATAAACACCGACCTTTCTGCAGCTTTCGACGGTATAAGCCACAAGCTAGCCATTTCCAAATACCACAATTACGGTATCTACGACAAGCTACTGACTTGGCTTCGCTCCTACCTCGCTGGCAGAGCTGTGTCTGTCAAAATAGGTGAATACGCTTCGTCGCCCTTCGCAGTTACATCTGGCATTCCCCAAGGCAGTCATTTGGGACCGCTCCTGTTTCTATTGTGTATGAATAACGTGAACTTGATTCTCAAATGTTTGAAATCATCATAAGCTGATGACTTGAAAATATACTATTCATAAAAAAAACTTTAGTGACGCCCTCTTCCAGCAACAGGATCTGAAAAACTCTTGATGAATGGTGCTGAATTGACCAGATGTTCCTAAATGTGTCCAAGTGCTCGGTCATCTCCTTCGGTCGCAAACCTAACATGCATCTGCATAGTTACACCCCTCGTGAGACGCGCCTAGAAAGCGAAACAACTGTTAAAGATTGGTTGACTCGAAACTAACGTTATTTCGTAGTGTCTAGAGCTTCCTCGCTACTAGACTTCCGTGTTTGATTTTAATATGCCTCGTGAAAACAATAAACACTGTTTTAAAAGAGGTTTCTGTTGGTGCAGTTCATATATATTAATAATAACATTCTATTTTGGGCCATTAGGATTATACTTTATGTGCTGAATAATAAAAATAAATTGCGTGAATAAACCTCCTACGTTGAGGTTGGTGCGCAATCCACACACGTTTTGGTAATAAACCAGTGGGCGCTTTTTCCAAGTACTTTAAGTGGGTGGAACGTACACGGTAGAAGACGGCGGAAGAAAGCAGCACTTGCCCGAGTCCCTTCTCCGAAGATGCTGACAGAAAATGATTAGCACTCTTAACTTGTTTACTCAGGAACTTCCTCGTTTATATATTTAGACAAACATATTTGTCAAAAATAGCAACCTTCTATTTCGTCACGAGCCTGAACTAGAATCAGTGTTGTTTGCCGTGTACTCTGTACTTACTACATAAATCTACCATCGTGACTTAGGTCAATGTGTGATAACTTTCGATGTCGGTACAAAAGTTTAATTTGGTTTATTTCCAGATGGTCTTTGACTTTGCATTATTTTCACAATCGATTTTTATCTTCGTGATCAGAATCGTGTATCTGCAATTTCTCGTTCCATTCCATTATTTTTGTAATCCAAATAGTAAAAAATTAAGTCAAAAATAGTTACCTATGGAAAAATACATAATTTCAATGTTTTTGTACGCTCATACAAATGCGTAGCATGCGAGGATTTCATTGCTTTCATTGCTAATCTTATTTCCTAACCTCGCACGCGGCGTTATCGCCGAGCTGTCTCCAGGAGCAGCCAGCGTGTTTACAGTCCGGAAAACCTTCAACTTGAAACCGGTCGGTCCAGTGGTGAACTGACAGCTGTGTGGAGTGAAAAACCATGCTCACAAAAAAAAAGAAACGTTTGCGTTCGATTGTTGATATAGAGCTATACCTACATGCATATTGTGCGAGTTTACGCACAACAAACCATCTCCTGCGGTATGACTGATAACTCTACGTGTGGACGAACGGAACGGAATGGAACGACGCGTTTGCTTCTATGTTATATTTTTTTTTATACTTTTTAGTTTTGTGGCTTTCGAGGTCAACTGGATCATTTTTGCACAGAAACAAGCACGTGGAAGAGCAGTTTCTCGCCGTAACATTCATCAACAGCTCAACGTTCTGCAACGTTAACTCGGCCCGGTCCGTCCGTCCGTCCGTCGGAGGAAGTATGTGCGTAATCTTGGCGAAACTCTCGCCGCCTCGTTTGCCGCGCCACCGACCGTTAATCCAAGCGAATCGGCATACGACGACTGACTAAGACCGGCTAAGGAATTATCGGTGGTACGCACAGATCGGACAATGAATTTGGATTTTCTCTCGAATAATCTCCGCACTGAACCCTGAGTTGATTTTGTGCTGCGAATTTTAGAATTTTAGTCCAGTGTAATAAATCATTGCACATTTTATGCATGATAGAATTCGCTTCGCAAAAAACGATTCGCCAATCTGATGTCTCAGCTTTTCCTCGTATGTTTTCATTATTCTTCCAATACATTTTGAACCGTCAGCAGTTGTGAAATGCTAAACAAAACTTTCCCCAAGCCATTCCCGTCCCGTCTTTTCGTTGACGGTTGTTCCATAGGGTGCCATAAGAAGTTATCACCAGGCCTAAGAGAACTACAAAGGAAACCAAAATCGAACAAGCATAAGCTGCCACTACGCACGCAAGAGGCTCCAATGTGATTATTTGCTTCCGAGACGTCAACAGCGAGCGTGACTCCGCCTCCTGTCCTGTCTGCCTGCAACTCTCTTCCTGCCGTGCCATGGACTTACGACCGGATCCGACACCCAGGGGTCAGTGATGGCAGATCTGCGGATTTAATAGTAGGTAATACTGATAGTTTCCATTTCTTTGCGCATTTTATCAATCATTTAGACGATTTGTATAGCGTGATAGAACTGCAAAACCCTTTATAACTAAAGTATTAAAGAAGTTTTATCCTTTTCACATTTATTGAATTGAATTTTTAGCCAAGTGTCAGCTGGGTTCGACTTTCACCTTAATCGTAGGATTATTCGTCAAAACTCTTTAAACATTCTTCGTCAGACTAATTATCATTAGGACAACAATTTGTCTGTTGGTAAATAAATATAAAAACAGTTTAATTGGCTCAACTTTTTTACGCGACAATTAAAAACTGTGAACATTTAAACTTAAAAAAACACAACAAAATGGCGAAGGAAATAAAATTCGAAGAAAAGACGACGTGAAGACGATTAAAATGCGATGAAGAGATGGCGAGAATACGATGAAAAGTTATACGATACGGAATTATTCTAGAGCTTTCGACACTATTTCACACTCTAACTTGTGTCATAAGTTGGCTTCGAAATTTGGCTTTTCGGAAGTTGCAGTTGGTTTGATTCGCTCTTATCTGAATGACCGACATCAGGCTGTTTCCCATAACGGAATATTATCTAGTTTCTTACCGATTATGTCTGGGGTTCCACAAGGATCGGTATTGGGTCCAATATTGTTTTCCCTTTATGCTAATGACCTTCCTTCTGTTGTTAGTCATTGTCAGCTTCACATGTTTGCCGACGATGTCCAACTATATTTTTATTGCCAAAATCATACTGAAAGCCAGATAAGTTCAATGACAAATAACGATCTAAGTAATATTTTAAATTGGTCAAACAGAAACTCTGTTCAACTAAATGCTTCCAAAACGAATGCTATATACATCTCTCAATCTGGGCACATTTCGGAACAGAGTTATCCGCAATTATTTCTAGGAAATGAAACAGTCAATTTTGTTGAACATACTACAAGTCTAGGAGTTGTAGTTGATTCTAAATTTGATTGGAGTAAACATTTATTGAAATCCGGATCCGGATTATTTATACAGCAAGCTGCAATACTTCAGAGGGTTGAGACAGAGAAAATTTGTCATTCCAAGGCACAGGACGAGTCACTATGGTAAAACGTTTTTCATTAGAGGAGTTGTCTACTGGAACGAACTTCCACAAGACGTCATTCATGAGAATAGTACGGTTAAGTTTCGGAGAAGATGTTTAGAACTATTTTGAGTTAGCATATAATTATAAGGTTTGGATTGAAACTTTGAATTCTACATATTTTTGGATATTAAATGCAGTCGCACTTCATATATACAACATTAAATTCAAATGTAACGTTAAAAGATATTAATCTTATGTTGCAGTAATCAATAAACAATAACAATAACAGTATAAATAACATGGAAATACTATGAAAAAAACAGCGAATAAACACCAAGACTACGATAAAACAAAAACCAAAAATATACAAAAAGTCATTTAAAAACATCGGAAAAAGCGACAAAACAAAAAAGACAACAAAAAGATGACGTATATACGATAGAGAAACGACGAAAGCACGATGGAAAGTAAAAAACAAGCAGGATCACAAAAAATGCAAAAAAGTGAAGAAAAGACAGCAAAAAACTGGCGGAAGAAAAGTCAAGGAATGAGAGCGACATGACGACAGAAACAAAAAATACGACAAAAAGCCGCCAAAAATGCGACAGAAATGTCAAAAACAGATATCAAAAAAAGACGAACAGGCAACGCAAAAGCGATAAGAATATGGCAAAATGAGATAACAAATTTCAGAAGCAAGAGAAAACAAATGGCAGAGACGACGAAAATGCGGTGAAAAATAACGAAAAAGTGTCGAAAATACGACGTGAATATGATGGTGTGAAGTTGACGAAAGACCACAAAAATACGTTGGAAATAACATGAAAATAAGATAAAAGAGATGACGAAAAGACACCTAAACAGTGACAAAGCAAGAATAAACACCACAGTAAGACGTTTAAAAAGCGTACAAAGATGACAACACATGCATAAAGTGGACGAAAATATTGAGAATATACGACAGAAATAAGACGAAAGAACGACGAAAAGGCAGTAAACAGACAACATTTTCGTTACTTTGACAACAAGCAATAAACGACGAAAAAATTACAGAAAAAGTTACAAAAAAAACATTGCAAAAATAACACAAAAAACGAACAAAAGCTGACAACATGACAACGAAAAAACTCCAAAACAGCAACAAAAAATACGACAAAAAAGCTGCCAAAAATGCAACAGAAATGTGAAAAAACACAGGTCAAAACTACGACAGAGATGGCAAAAGGACGACAAATTCTAAGGAAAGACAACAAAGATATAACAAAGGACGGCGAAAAAGCGTCGGAAACACAATAAGACAATAAGAAGAAAAGATAGCAAATAGACGACAAAAAGGCACGAAGAAGAGGCAGTGAAACGATAACTTAAGGACGACGAAATTGCGAAGAAAAAAATATGAAAAAAGCGTAAATAAGAAGTACAGTAGACGAAAAACACAAAAATATAACTAGCATCACATGAATATATGAAAAAAGACAAAAATTGATGTCTTTTCGCCTCAAAACAAGAAAAAAACAAAACAAAAAGTTGTTTAAAAAGCGTTCAAAAGCTGACAAAATATAAAAATAAGTGACGAAAGGATCACGAATATACAACAGAAAGAAGTCGTAAGAGCGATGAAAAGGCAGTAAAAAAGATAACATTTTTGTTGTCTTGAAAACAAACAACAAACGACGAAAAACTGACTGAAAAAGTAACGAAAAGAGGACAAAAATAAAAGACAATGGAAAGGTAACAAAAAACGAAGAAAAGTCGACAAATGAACAACGAAAAAACGCCAAAACTGCAAAAAACCATACGACATAGAGGACGCCAAAGTCACCAAAAACATCAGATGTATAAAACGACGAACAGAGGATGCAAATCATTATAAAAATATGACAAAAAGAGCACGCAAATTACAACAAATAAAACAAAATTACGACAGTAAAGCAACAAAAGGACGACGAATTCTAAGGAAAGACAACCAAGAAATGCCAAAAGAAAAGGTGTCGAAAAGATAATAGGACGAAGAAAAGATAACACATAAATGACAAAAAAGACACGACAAAGAGCTGGTGGAAGGATGGCGTATGACGAAGAAATGTTCAACATATAGCGTAATTCCGATGTGAAGTTTTCGAAAGAAAACCAAAATACGACGGAAATAACAAGAAAACACGATGAAAGATGACTAAAAGATACCAAAACAGTGACAAAACAAGAAAAAACACGACATGACAAAGACATTTTAAAAGCGTCAAAAACTTGACAAAACATGCGAAAGAAGTAACGAAAAGGTGTCGAATATACGACAGAAAGACGACGAAAAAGCAATAAAAAGACAAACAATAGACGACAAAAAAATGACAGAACAAGTAAAGAAAAACAACAACAAACCAAACGGCGAACCAAAGACAAAAGACAATAGAAAGATGACTAGAAATCGAAGGAAAAACGACAAAATGACGAAGGAAAGGCGCCAAAAGAACAAAAAAAAAAGAGGACAAAACGGCGAAAAGGCAAAAATTTTCATTTTGGCAAAATGAAAAAAGCAAATGCATACCATGCACAAAGGCTATAAAAGGATCACAAAAATACGACAAACAGATGACAAGAAGACGAAAAAAAAAACGACAAAGAAATGATAAAAGGCGACAAAAAAACGTCGAAATGAGAGTAAAAGAAAATAGAACGACAAGATAGCAAATAGATGACAGAAAAAGTAATGACAACTAGGCGAAAATGTAGTAAAAAAAGACGAAAGGCGAAAAATTACAATGAAAGGATGCCGAAAAAACGTCAATGATTTGTGGTTTCATGTATGTCAAAAAAAAAAAAAAATACAGAAAAGATGACAAAAAACGAAGAAAAGCAATGACAAAAATGCTGAAACAGCAACAAATAAGAGTACCGTTGAAAATAACTACAAAAAAAACAGAGATTAGACAAGGACGAATAGGATACGCAAATATGAAAAAAAAACATGACAAAACAACAGAAAGAGGTCAAAAAGACAAAAAAAAATCGAATAAATAAACAATGAGAAGACAATAGGTCGGCGTAAAGGCTTCGAAAAGAATATGATAAGATGACGAAAAGGCGATAAAAGAACGACGAAAAGACAGTAAATAGTTGATGGAAAATGACAAAAGTAATGACAAGCAGGCGAACAGACGATGCAAATACGATAAAAATATGTAAAAGACGATGAAAAAACGACAGATGAAAAAAAGATAACAAATTTGAGGAAATGATCAAAGAGATGACAAAAGAACAGCACAAAGGCGTCGAAAAGACAGCGGCAAAATTATGCAGACAGTGAAAAAAAAGATGACAGACGACAAAAATACAATAAAAAGATGCCAAAAAACGTCAAAGAAGCAACAAAAATGTCAAAAAAAGTAATGAAAAGAAAACGAAAAGATGACAAAAAACAAAGAAGGCTGCCAAATGACGACGAAAAAATGCCAAAACAGTAACTAAAAACAGGACAAAAACGGCCGCTGAAAATAGCTGAAAATTTCGGCTTTTCAGCGATAATCCACTTATCGAATGTAGGTAGAATTTCGGAGGAGTCATCTCTTCGCTTCTCGGTCTTGGGCTGCCACTTTCCAGTCACCCGTCAACAACGCTCATTCAATGGGTACGGGGGGTCTGCCTCGAAATGGAAGACCTCGGTCGGGTTCTCTGCCGAATATTGTTTTCGCTGGTCTCTCAGCCGTCTCATATCGTCTCATGTCGAAGTTTCACACTTTCAGTGTATCATTCTTCTCATCGAACATTTGGTTACGTTGGAATGCGACAATCCTCGTGTCGGACCTCGTGAGGACCAAACTTTGACCTTGAAATGCGATTAATATTAATAACTTATAAACTTCTCGGTCGGTGGTTTCTACAGTAGAAGGAGAAAGAGGCACAATTTGTGTCTAAAAATAATCCTAACCAGATACGTCGCTACATTGATAAGGGGGGGTGCGCAGTCCCCTTTTGTCCAGCACCTCTGTGGTTCAAAGGTACACGGGTACCAGCGAGCCACACGCCCTTGCGGGTGTTGTCCCTTGCGGGGGATTCAAATCCAGTTATAATCTCTGATTATAGCTTGGTTCGACCCATACACCTTCCAGTATTGGACAAAAGGTAGGAGTCACAACGACAACTTGTTAAGCGTAGCTACTTATTACCCTCCCCCTTCTTTTCCACTCTCTCCCCTCCATTCCCAAAAAAAATCATTATTTTCCCCTACCGTCCCTCCATCAATTGTAGAACAATCGTTTTAAAAAATATTAAAAAAGAGGACAAAAGCGCCACTGAAAATAGCGACAAAAAACTGAAACTAAAAGCGATGGAACAAACGATGTAAATCCGATGAAAATATGGAAAAGACCACGAAAAAACGACAGAGATCCCAGGTAACAATTTGGGTTTTATTACACTCTTATGATGGCATTTAAGACCAAAATTGGTCTTGAAGATCACGATAAGAGTTCAATAAAACTCACATTGTTGCTCGGGATATGAAAAAGAGGACAAATTTGAGGAAAAGAACAAAGACATGTAAAAACAACGGTGTAAATGCGCTGTAAAAATAGCGATAAGATGATGAAAAGGCGATAAAATAACAACAGCAAGACAGCAAATGGACGACAGATGATAAGCAGCCGAAAAGACGATAGAAAGCTGACGAAAAATTGATAACAAACTGGCGAATAAATGATGAAAAAGACAAAGAACGACCATAAACAGAACAAGCCAACGAAAAAATGCTAAAGAAGCGCCAAAAACTTTCAAAACACGAAATGTCAAAAGACAGCGACTAGCCAAAAATGATTACCAAGTGACGACAAAAAACGGCTAACAAGAGCATCCAAAAACGCTAAAAAACAAAGCCTAAGTACTGCATTGCGTTATCGAAACTTGACCTCGCAGTCAGCTGTTAGAGTATAGAACACTTGCGGAGCTAGTGCTACGATCCTATTGACTCAAACAGCCTTTCCCAGCCGAGATTCGAACATACGACGATTGGCCTAAAAACGCCACAACACTTCAAAAAACGCTGAAAAACGTCCGAAAAATGATCGAAAAAGGCTGCAATAATACTAAACAGAGGATAAAAACTGTTAACAAATCACTGAAAACAGACTAAAAGACGATGTAAAGATGGCAGAAAGTCAGAGAAGAACAAACACGATTAAAAATACATAACAATAACAAATCAGACGAAAAAATGAAGATGAAAGACGGAAAAACAAAAACGAAAGACAAATAATGTAAAATTAAGAACGTAAGCCGAGAGTAAGTGTCTTTGAATATTAATTTAAGCCCATTCTCAAATGTATTGTGAATTGTTTTGATTCAAAAACTTTCTTCTTAAACTAAAATTTTGCCTAAACTAATTGTCAATTTTGAAACAGCATTGAAACCCTTCCTTCGAAGTTAAAAACACAGATGGTAAAGCTTCGGATTTTTCTTCAGGAAAGACTGGCAACACTGTGGCAGACAGCGAGCCAGCGAACACACAAGCTTGCTGCACAACAAAGCGCAAAAAGAAGTGCACTCGTTTGTCCTTCTTCGCACCTCCGATGTTTGCCTGTGGATCATAAATACGGGTGAACTACTCTCTGCTCCAGCTCTGATCACACCACCGACCGAACGTCGCTTCGGTCCGTTCGGTCTTCTTATCCCAGGTTCTCGAATCGAATAAGGAAACCTCTCTAGTAGAAGCGACTACATCAGACACTTAAACTTAAACATACTTTGTGCGTTCTTCTTTTCGTTTTCGTGTGCCGTGCTGTGTGTGCACTCACTGATGGCCGCTGTTGCCGTTTGCCTTGCCGTGCCGGTCTCTCACGAACAGGCGTTTCTTTTTGCTGATTGGCACCACCCCGGGGCGACCGACAGCAGCGGCTGCCAGCGACGGTTATTGCAGGCTTCCCTGTCCTGTTCCCAACCCGACGCAGTCCAGCCCAGCCCAGCCCAGCGAATTGCATACAATATGAAGACACTTGCTGTAGCAGCGGTCAGCGGAGCAGGGCACTTGTCCCCGCTTTGTTGCTGCTTGCTGCTAGAGCAATTGTGCTAGACGAAAACACCAAACCGAAAAGCGAAAAAGATAGATTGCAAGCCGGCTGGTTCTGGCTCGGGCTGCTGGCTGCAGCCGTGCAAATGTTGCCTAGATAAGAAAGACTCTTCTTTATTCAGCACTTTAGGTGCCGGAAGATAGATCCTTTGCTTTGTTACTTTACCTTTGTTTTTTTTTCTTTCTAAAGGTCTTGAGTCGAGGCAATAGAACAAATATTGCTATTGATTAGAAACATATACATTCCTATCAGTTCGGAAAATGAAACCGACCTTATCAAATGTGTACAACCGTAATGAAGACGATTAAAAGGTACGTCATCGCTACGCGTCATAGAATAATTATGTTTCTTTGTGCTCACATAATGCGTCATATAACACGGTTATTCCCCGTTTGCAGTTAAAGCACTTATAATGATAATTCAGTAATTTGAAAATATGTGAAATTATCTGCACCAGACGAGAAAGAAAACTGCGCGAACAGCTTCTTTTATAGACGACAATCGTCGTGATCCCAACTTGACCTCCCTGGTATGACCGGCGTAAGACGGTTGAACCCGGTTCGGGGTGGATCAAGTGGATGTTGAAAATATAAATTTACCCTGTACGTAGGTAGCACCAGCAGTTATTCAGCTCCTGAAATTTCTACAAAAAAATTCGTTAGTTTTTAGTCAGTCAGTAATCATTAAATTATTTGTAATTCTCCAAAATCAGTTGTTCTCCTGATGGGTCCAGTTAGGAGGCCTATTCTTGGAATGCCGCCCTATGCGTGAGTGTGCTGCTGACTCTCTATGGATCGATAACTCTTCCAAACAGTATCCGGTATGGTATATGGGAGCCTCTTTGCATAACTTTAATTTCTTGCAGTGATGATGTACATAGGTACAATGTATAACCAACAAGCGCAGTTGTGTTTCTACCAGCAGGCAGGCAGCATTTTTTCTTTCCTTTTCGTTTTGGCTCTGCGACCGACGACGACGACTCGACTGCTGGCTGTGTCGCTGTGTGGTGACGTATGTTTCCTTAAATATAATGTTGTTATTATCACATTTTTGCCAAACAAGCAAACTGACGACGGCTGCGGACCGTCCGTCGGACGGTCGGTCGGTCGGTCGGTCGCTCGCTGAAAGCAGCCATCGCAGTAACCGTTGAGAATAAACGCGAAAAAAATAAAACAAAGTGCAACCACGAGGACGCGACGATAACTACGACGCCGACGACAACGACGACGACCGACGGCAGGAAGCTTTATTTTTGTTTGCCACTTGAGACGGGCTTACAATTGGTGTAATTTAATTATAAACCCCGCACGGGTCGTGTGCTTAGGTGTGACGTTTCAGGTGTTTCTTTGGGTTTGATTTTGTTTGCTTTCCTTTTGGATCGAACGACTTCAATTTCTAGGGCATGCTGTTGACGATCGCCCAAAAAGAGGTCAATCGCAAGTGTTTGTTGTTGTACAGGATCTTACTGAACGATAAGACTTCGCCGCCACCCGCTCGAATGGAAGAGCTAACGACGCACATCGATGCGAAAGCCCCCGGGGAGAGGCGAACCGTTGATAATGATAGTAATGATAACAGCGAGAGTGAATGAGCCGTTGTGCTAAATTGATTGTAATGTATAATCTGTAATGCATGCAGCCTGCTCCTACGCGGCACCAACAACAACTTTGCCTCCTCCGTCGTAGCGTAAACATGCATTGGTTTGTGCACAGCGGTACGGACCGACCGGTCGGTTGTTGGTGGCCAGCTGTTGCCTGCCCGCCGCGCCGGGACGACGTGATTAACCGACCGAATGACAAACTAACAATCGGGAAGCTGCTTTGTATTCTTGTTGTCTAGACAAATGGTTGATTTGCACTGGAGCAAATGAAGCACGCGATAACGGCCAGCAGACGTGTGTCACTACGCAATTGGCATGTGGAAGGACAAAGGCTTTTATATTTTTCAATTTTTCGCTTCCTACAATACCTGGCAAAAAAAATGTTTTTCCACATACCTAATTATTGCATGGAGAAGTACTGTACAAATTGCAAAACGATTGATCCAGAAGATTGGTTAATGGCTGGATAATGCGTACCTACAGCCCCACAATTGTCCTCAGCCTTTCATCAAGCAACTCTTATTCCTACATTCTCGTTGTATCAACCGGAAAACGAACAACCTTAGTGGAGATCGGATGACTAACACCGGGGGGAATTAACCTTCCTAATGCATTAGAAAAAAGTTACATATTATGCATTAAGGGTCGAAAACGACCCAAGTTTTGAAATTGCTCTCATTCATCCATTTTTAATCCGAATTTCGTTTTCTTTACCTCGTTTGAAAGCTATGGCCAAAAACTAGCACCCAAGGTATGTTGGGGAATATTTGTTGACTGATGGCCACTTCTGCGTCGGTTCCGGAACACGCACTACCAGGTCCCGGGGAACATTTTTATATTTTGAGATAATTCATTTTGCGGCACATCAAATCACATTGGCTTGATAAAATAAGATTAATGGAAGTACAATGGGAACATTTTGGACCCAAGCGGCCATTTCCTCATTGGTTCTGGAACATCCGGTACCCAGTTTTTGAGGACAATTTTAAATTTTAGGATGATTTATCTTGCGACACGTGAAATTACATCAGCTTGATAACGTAAGACTATTGAAAGTATAATAAAGACATTTTGAAGGCAAATGGCTACATCAGCATTGGTCCCGGAACATCCGATACCCGGGTTTTGGGGCCATTTTTGTATTTTAGGATAACCCATCTTGCGACACATCAAATCACATCGGCTTGATTAAATAAGACTGATGAAAATAAAATAAGGTCATTTAGAAGCCAAATGGCCATTTTACCATCGGTTCCGCAACATCCGGTACCTGGTTCCGCGGGATATTTTTGGATTATGAAATAATTCATCTTGCGGCACATCAAATCACAACGCCTTGATCAAATAAAACAGCTACAAGAGCTATGGGGACCATTTGAAGACAAATGGCCATTTCATCATCGGTTCCGGAACATCGGGTGCACGGTTTATGAGAACATTTTTGGATAGGATAATTCATCATGCGCCACATCAAATCACATTGGCTTGATGAAATAACACTAATGGAAGTACAATGGAAAAATTTTGGAGCCAAAATTACCATTTCACCATCGGTTCCGGATTATCCGGTATCCGGGTTTTGGGGACATTTTTGAATTACAGGGTAATTCATCTGCCCCGAGTTACCCCGTTTTACGGTTCATTACAAATACCGGGTACCGGATTATATGCGACTGACGCCCCATTATACTTCCATTGTTGTTATTTTATCAACGCGATGTGATTTGAGGTGCCGCATGGTGAATTATCTCAAAAGCCAAAAATGTCCCCCGAAACTGGTACCGGATGACCCAGTACCGATGGTAAAGTGGCCATTTGGCTTCTAAATGACAATGTTTTACTTCCATCAGTCTTATTTTATCAAGCCGATGTGATTTGATATGTCGCATTATGAGTTATCCTAAAATACAAAAATGTCCCCAAAAACCGGGTATCGGATGTTCCAGGACCGATGCTGATGTGGCCATTTGCCTTCAACATGTGTTTATTATACTTTCAATAGTCTTATGTTATCAATGAGATGAAATTTGACGTGCCGCAATAGAAATCAACCTAAAATTCAAAAATGGACTCAAAAACCAGGTACCGGATGTTCCGTAACCGATGGGGAAGTGGCCATTCGGGTCCAAAATGTCCCCATTGTACTTCCACTAGTCTTATTTTATCAAGCCAATGTGATTTGATGTGCCGCAAAATGAATTATCTCAAAATATAAAAATGTTCCCCGGGACCTGGTAGTGGGTGTTCCGGAACCGACGCAGAAGTGGCCATCAGTCAACAAATATTCCCCAACATACCTTGGGTGCTAGTTTTTGGCCATATCTTTCAAACGAGGTAAGGAAAACGAAATTCGGATTGAAAATGGATGAATGAGAGCAATTTCAAAACTTGGGTCGTTTTCGACCCTTAATGCATAATATGTAACTTTTTTTGCTGTGGCTCTCCTAGATGTCGCTGAAAGCTGAAACTCCCCCACAATGCTAATTTTCCAAAGTTGGGAAAAGTCAGAAAATTTCAAGTCTCTAGCTCGTACCGTTACTGAGTATCAAGCTTTGTAAGTATGCCGATGGGTCGAAAACGACCCCAATGCACTAGGAAGGTTAAGCTCATATACAGACAGGAAAGGAGGCACCCATGTGAATGCTAGCACAAATGTGATGTCTCGATGGTCGTAAGATGGCAGGCCCATCACGAGACTCGGTAGCATGACCCTAATAAAGTAACCTACCTAAATCTACCTTGCATATTTATTTATGACCAAAATTAGTTATATATCGGTTGCCACAACTACTTTGTAACAGCTGTGTTAGTAGGGATGTGTATGATTATTTATTGTTGTACCACCTTCGATTAACATCGTACAGACTGAATACACTCAAGTCTTTTTTTACACGGTTTGTTTTTTTCGATTACTCGAAAACGGTGCAGCTAAGGAACTATTTACAACCTACGTGAGGAATGTCGAGCTACTCCCAAATGTATTGAGAAATAAATGAATGGTCTCTAAGTTACCCCGTTCTTAATACTCAAAAAACTAAACCGTGTAAAAAAAGTACTTGAGTGTATCTTAAATTAAGTTTAGTTTGATCTTATTCTATTCGAGGAAACTGTTCTCGTCGACTCAATGTTGAAGTAATCTCCAACTTCGTTGAATACGCGGAGGCAACAATCCCACGGGTTATAGTGGCCATAACACGTGCGATGGTGAGGAATGACCAGCATTGACATACCCCGGGGATGTCGCTGAGGTGCGTTAAAAGAAATCTGCTCCAGTAATGCAGAACAATCGGTGGTTGCTTTGATTACGTCGAAGACAAACATTCTCTGCAGATAACTACGCCTGACAGAGGTTCCAACTTGATCAACTGGTACCGGTCTAAATATAGTTGAGATTATCTGGATCGTTCCACGGAAGATTGCGCAATGCGAATCGCCAAAAAGTTGCCATGGCCAGTCTCTCAATTCAGAACTCTAGTCAGCTGATACGGGCACCAGATTGGAGAAGCGTACTCAAGAACGCTTCGTACTCACGAGCAATACAGCGTTTTGAGTGCGTATATATCGGTAAAGTTGAAGGCATGGCGACGAATGAGCCCAAGTGCACAAAACGCCTTCGCGGTGATGGTTAATATATGTTCACTGAATCTCACTTTCGAGTCGATAGTCACACCCAGATCGACTCCACCCTATCGAGGATGTCAGGTCCTAACGAATATCGGTGGTGCACTGGATTGTTACCGCGAGTGAAAGATATTGTTTTGCTTTTTTTTTGCTATTGATGCGCATTCCGTTGTTACCGCACCAGATTAGCGCAGCTTCCAAATCCATCTGCAGAACCTCGTAATCGTTGTAGGATGATACGACGCGAAAGATCTTCAGATCGTCAGCAAAGGATAATTTAGGAGAGGAAATCAGCAGGTACAAATCAATCACAAACAAATTGAAGATCAGCGAACCAAGCACACTACCTTGCGGCACACCAGAAGGAATTTGGAAGGTATCTGATTGTATAGAATTCCCCAACACATCTCACAACACAACACAGCTGATCGATCCGTCAGGTAAGAGGACAGCCATTCCACGAGCCACACCGGGAATCCAATATGCGCTAACTTTGCAGTGATTCTATTGTGCGGATCAATGTCATATGCTTTCGCAAAGTCTAGGTACTCTGCGTCGATCTGCTTTCTTGCCTCAACTTCGCGAGTCAACGTGGACACATAACACATTAAGTTTCATGAATCCATGCTGGGTGTCGGAAATGATTGGCGAAACTGCAGTAAACAACACACTGTGTATCATCTTCTCTAACACTTTACTGAGGCAACTGAGTATAGAAACTACCCGGTAGTTGGTGACGCACTGTCGATTTCCAGATTTATGAATCGGGACGATGTAAGCTGACTTTCAGGCGGACGGAAATAATCTCTCTCGCAGTGAACGATTGAAAATTAGTGAAATCGGTAACGCAAGACTATCAGCACAGTTTTTTATAAGCGTCGGAGGGATGTTGTCAGTGCCTGATCCTTTGCTTACGTCGGCGGACTCGAGAGCAGTAGGAACCTGTTGCGTGACGGGGAGATTGAAATCGTGCGATGGTATGTGATTGAAGCAGATGCTATTCTGCACCGGTGCGACTCTGCTAAATACACTTTCAAAGAAATCCGCGAAGAGATTAGCTGCTTCACTGTTGGTGCGAGCTTCAGTTCCATAGAGATTCATATTGCAGAATATCGGAATGCAGTTATTCGACTTGAGTTTCCTAACGAAGTCCCGAAATCGTGCTGGATTCTGTTTAACGCTAGATTGGATTCTCGAGATATAGCTGTCGTAGGTTGGTTTTACCCGTTCGTGGTAGGTAGCTTCAGCTCTTCGGAGCGATTCGCGATCGTCATTGGATTTTGTAAGGAAAAAGCGCTTGCGAGTTTTTCTCAGAGCAATGCGGAGATTGCGTAGCTCTGAAGTCTGCCATGGCTTGTTGAAGGTGGATCGAGCTGTTCTTAATCTTCTTGGAACTAGGTCGCCGCTCGCCTGCGTTGAGCTTGGTGTAAAATATGCTTTACAATTCGTCTAAGTTCTCTCTATTCAGTACGTATTGCCAGTTGATATTGAAGAACGCGTCATTCAAAGAATTAAAATCACGTAATTTGTAGTCAAAAATCCATGAATCATCATGTTCTTCATGTAAGCTGGCTGCATCAATGCTCTTGTCAAGTAATAAAATAAACGGTGGGTGATGATTGTCAACTGGCAGCAAAGGTATCGGAGACGAGACCACGTCTAGTTGTTCAGGAAGATTGGCAAAAGCTATGTCGAAAATTCTACCGTTGCTGTTATCGAAGCTGTTCATCTGTTGCAGGTCTGATGCTAACAGCGTCTCAACGAGGCTCCGTTCGTGTTCCGTCGACAGGTTACAGGGAATGAAACCGTTAGTCTCATCGTCAAACCGCCAGCGCAAATTTGGAAGGTTGAAAGCTCCTAATGATATGACAAAGTCAGCATCAGAAGAATAATCAACAATGTGCTGCATTGCCCTTGCGTACGCAAAATCTAGCTCAGGAGTTGAGCTACAATATATATCGAGCAATGATAAGAGCGAACACGGATTGCAACTTGCTCAAGACCATCACAGCCATTTAACGGGACACAGTGACTTGTAAGGTGTTTTTTTACCGCGATTAAGACTCCACCACCCCGTGAGTAGATACTGTTCGATGCGCTGACTTTATCTATATGCGCGTGGAGCCATGTTTCCGTAAAACAAGCACATCGTAATCGTAACTACTAAGCACCAGTCGCAACTGCAATATTTTAGTGCGCAGTCCCCTCACGTTCTGATAGTAAAACGATAGGAGACGATCAGTGGGCTTATCTGCTGCAGGCTGACCGACAAACGCAGGCAGTGATGACTCGACCATACCATTAGATGGTGTTGATGATGTTCCGTCAGTTAGTAAAGATGGTGGGGAAGGTTGACTGAAAGCCCTCCCCCGCTTCGAACACAGGATCAGGCCGGCTGCTGGTCGTTTGTGGAAGAGGTTGGACTGTATCGAGGAGTTTGGGAGCTCCCCTAGTACTGGGGGCTATCATGCGTCCCGATGATCGATCTTCGCATAATTTCTGACTTCCAACTCCAGGACCGAGATGTTTCAGATGGCGAGGCAAATTTGCAGCTTGCGGTACTTGTGACGAGATTGCATCAGAAAGCAGAGGATTAGTTTGGCACTGGCTTAAGTTTCTGCTGGATATGCATCGTTCAACTTTCGTTCCAACCCAATAACCTTCATCACGTTTTTAGGCGGTAATCTTCGAATTCTCAAACATAGATGTTTTGACGGCCAGGTTTCGCTTAATAGGGCAGCTTTTTTATAATCATCATTCAGGCCAACTTAAAAGGAGACAAATTTTGACAACGCCAGGTCCTTTCCTTTCGGGACGAAATTTATCACTTTTAGTCTTGCTTCGGCTTCCATGGTTAGACATTCGCCAACCAAAGCTTTAATGTCGTCCTTTGCTGCTAGCACATCAATTGCAGAACTCAATATATCTGCCGCATGGATTGCATGGCGTCCGGTACCTACTCACGGTTAAGCTCATCGCGACCACTGAAGCCTTCGAATTTTTTACTAGAAAAAAAATCGGCGGACGCATTGCACATCCAGAATACATTTCTCTCGTATTCGCCTAGAACATCCAGGACGGGAAGATCGACGTTCGCACAGACCAAGTGAAATGCAGAACCGCAGAATCCGCGGCAAAAAATACGTTCCGATTCCACTACTTGCTTTGTGCATTTTTTGCATTCCATGATTGAAAAATTGGTGTACACTCTTGGAATGATTATCTTTGCAGACAAGAAAATAGTTTCACACAATCAGATGCAGATGTCGCTTTTCTCAGAAGAAATTGTCGAGATGGCAGTACGGTATCAGGTTGATTGAAATAAACAATAGTACGCTTCACTAACTTCTTCTCGGAAGCACAACAATTTGCCGGTATTGCACAGAAAACACTATTTTATCTTCACGAGCAAGCGAAGGTAGTCGATTATCCGTAAAAACGAAGCTGATATTGCGTAAACAACACTAAAAAATCAAATTTAATATTGCCACAAAAACACACTGCTATAGCAGCGATCCGGGATGCCAGAATATTGAGGATATTGGAAATTGTATGTTGAGGATAAAAGGCCGTTTCTTCAACTGAACCATCACAAACGTGCGCTGCCTTACGAAGGTAGACCCGACAACGAAAAGAAAGCGTTCTTCGCGGAGTTGGAAAAAAGCTATTCACCTCGGGACATCAAGATAGTCATCAGGGATACGAACGCCCAGATCGGCATAGTAGTAGTATGTGCCCGCTTAAGTCTATTGACGTTGACGGTATGTACCTCGCGACAAAGTCACCCTTCCCGGATAAACATTCGGCAATTAGACAACCCGCTAGTTGCAACGCGCCACCACAGGATAAAGTTCTACCTTCCTCTGTGGAGCAAGAAGCTTCGGCCCTTGAAGACGGATGGAGCAGGAAACGCTCGGCCGTCAATGAGCTGAATGGCTGTCATATCATTATCCAGTGGTTGCGTGTGAATTTACCGTTTGTAAAACAGCCAACCACTCCTGCGTGGTGCACATCCCGTCTGCGACAGCTAAATCGTGCACACAGCAGTACCCAGCGTGCTCACCGCCGTTTCAGGACAGTTTTGACTCAAAACTATACAATTTGAAATGAAATGAAATGAAGAGAGTTACCTGGAAGGAGCGTCAAACATAGCTCTGACTCTCTCATAGCTCCCACCTGGCGCCTCCACGCAGATCTAAGTCAAATGATGACGGTCGATAGCCTTACCCGGAAATGCTTCATGTACTTACTGAAGCAGCCAAGCTAGGAGGTGCCAACTAGAGCGCCTGTTCTCCAGATGAGGGGCGGCTCACACAGTGTCTGTCTCGAAACAGGCGACTGAATATGAAATGCTGTGTCCCGCAAGCTATACCTAAGATGGCAGACCCATCAGCGGGATGTAGGTATCGCGACCCCGGTGAGGTACTATACCGAAAACTCAATTACCACGAACAACGAAGAAAGAAATTCAGGACGGAACAATCGGTTTAGGACACGGCAAGGGACAAGGAAACGATTAAGGGATAACGATTGGAAACTTGATACCTGGAATGGCCAAACTCTCCATGAACCGGCACGGGCTGGCTTGCTTGCTCGAGAGCTGCATCAACTCGGAGTGGAGATCGCTACGATTCAAGAAATTCGGTGGCCAAATTCCGGAGAAAGGGAGTACCGTTCAGTGGACCCTATTGCAGGCACTTCTTTCAAGTACCACATCTACTACAGTGGCGGCAAAAAAGCAGAACATGAAGTCGGTCTCGTAGTGTTGGGAAAACAAAAGCAACGAGTTATCCGGTGGAGGCCCGTAGATGACCGTATATGCGTGTTGAGGATTAAGGGCAAATTCTTCAACTATAATCTAATCAACTTATACGCACCGACAAATGATAAATCCGATGATGGTAAGGACGAGTTTTACGACAGGCTTGAGTGGACCTATGGAGAGTGCCCAAAATACGACGTGAAAATCATCATCGGAGCTGCCAATGCACAGATCGGGAGGAAGGAATTCTTCCGTTCAGTTATTGGAAGACGTAACCTGCATCTGTCGACCAATGATAACGGTCTGAGGCTCATAAATTTTGCCGCGGCCAGAGGGATGGCCATCTGTAGCACCTACTTTCCACGTTTGAATATTCGGAAACGCACCTGGAGGCATTCAAATGGAGGCATTCAAATGTAGCAAGGCTGTCTAACATGGCGAAAGCTCGCACTGAGAGGACGCTGCGTTTCAACATCCAGCGGCTAACGGCAGGCGGCGTAGCAGTGGAGTACGCCAGGAAGCTTGACCAACGAATCGCAGAACAGCATGTAGAAGGAGAAGATATAAATGGACTGTGCCATCGAAACAGCAGCGAGAGAGGTGGTAGGCACGACGCGTGGAAGACAGCGTAACAGCTGGTTTGATGCCGAATGCCAGAGAGTGACAGATGAAAAGAACCAGGCCAGGAGTCGCATGCTCACTGCGGCAACGCGTCAAAACAGAGAGAGAGAGATACAGAGAGACTAGAGCCGCGGAAAAAAGAATCCATCGTCTAAAGAAACGCGAGTACGAGGAGCACGTGCTCGCCGGCGCAGAGGAGCGATACGCCAACAACGACACACGGAGTTTCTATAAAACGGTGAGATGCAGGAATTTTGCCATGCCTGTGATGTGCAATGATAGTGCTAGCAACCTGTTAACCGACAAAACGGCGGTAGCAGCCAGGTGGAAGGAGCACTTTCAGACACCGTTGAATGGAGAGGTAAACGCGGAGAGCAGCAGGAATAGGATAGGAATTGTAAGCGATGGTCAAGCTGTGGAGCCACCAACACCGGAGGAGGTTAAGAAGGCAATTAGTGAGTTGAAAACGGTAAGGCTGCTGGGAAGGACGGTATCCCGGCTGAACTTCTAAGAGCGGGGAGATCTGGGAGGAAGAACAAATGCCGGAGGCGGTTTTACACTGGAGTGTAAAAACTATCGAGAAATTACATTCCTCAATTCTGCCTACGAGGTGCATTCCCGTATCCTGTTCTGCAGACTGAGACCGTTAGCGGAGTCCTTCGTCGGCGAGTACCAAGCTGGCTTTCGTGAAGGTCGCTCTACGACGGATCAGATGTTTACCCTGCGTCAGTTGCTAGACAAGTTCCGGGAGTACAACTTGCAGACACACCATCTGTTTGTGGACTTTAAAGCGACGAACGATTCAGTTAAACGAAATGAGCTGTGGCAGATAATGCTAGAACATGGTTTTTCGACGAAACTAGTTACGCTGATTCGTGCGACGCTGGACGGATCCAAATCATGCGTTAGAATAGCGAGTGAGACCTCAGCTGCTTTCGTGACGTTGGATGGACTGAAGCAAGGGGATGCACTCTCTAACCTGCTGTTCAACATTGCCTTGGAAGGTGCATTACGAAGAGCAAACGTGGAAAGGAATGGAACTATCATCACGAAATCTCACATGCTTCTTGGTTTTGCGGATGACGTCGATATCATCGGAATCAACCGTATAGCAGTGGAAGAGGCCTTCAGGCCCTTTAAAAGGGAAGCTGCGAGATTGGGACTTACCATTAATACCGCCAAAACGAAGTACATGGTTGCTGGTAGGGAACGTGGGAGCTCAAGTGGTGTTGGTGCCGAGGTGGAGTTAGATGGGGAACTATATGAAGTAGTGGAGGAATTTATATACCTTGGTACAGTCGTGACATGTGACAACGATGCCACGAAGTGAAACGACGAGTTGCAGCTGCGAATCGGGTTTTCTACGGATTACGTAGCCAGCTGAAGTCCCGTAGTTTGCAAATTTGCACAAAACTGGCGCTCTACAGAACACTAATCCTCCCGGTGGCCCTTTACGGACACATCATGGACGCTGAAGGAAGCTGATCGGCGAGTGGTTGGGGCTTTTGAGCGTAAAATTCTACGATCTATACTTGGTGGCAAAATGGAAAATGGAGTGTGGCGCAGACGCATGAATCACGAGCTGTACCAAGTATACAAATATGCTGATATAGTGAAGGTAGTGCAATGTGGCAGGCTGCGGTGGGCTGGACACGTGGTCAGAATGCCCGATGAAAGAGTAGCCAAAACTATTTTCAGCAGAGAACCAGGAAGAGGCCGTAGACTCCGAGGCAGACCCCGCACCCGGTGGGTGTGTGCTGTCGAAGACGATGCACGTTCAGCTGGTGTTCGTGGGGATTGGAGAACGGCAGCCCAGGACCGACGGTACTGAAGGACCATAATTCGTTTGGCCCAGGATCGGTAACGGACCGTTGCCACTAAAGTAAAGTAAGTATACTTTTAGGATATCAACTTGGTCTAGGTGCTTGATCGGTTAGATTGAAAAGATTTGGCCACGTTTTCATTGAAGCAATGTAAACGTAATCGCAAGAATATTAGATTATCGTACCGGCCCTGGGAAGGTTACACGTGATTGATTGATTCGTTAATTCTTGACAGTGCGTGATATTTATGCTTATTTCAATAGTGACTAGATAAATTTAAATTATACTCTCTATATCAGTCAATGCTTAGACAAATATGTGCTCGATTGATGCTATTCTCTAAAAATTCATTGAAAAATGGCTTGTAAAATCCGTGGCTGGTTTGTTACGTTGTATGAGTAAGAGTAATTTTGCTTCTTATTGTGCTGAACAGTAACTAGGTGGGGCAAAAAAATTGTAACAACTTATGAAATTGATTTCGCACCAACTGCCTTTTGCAGGTTGTTTAATTGCGAAACAAAGCACGAAAAGAACTGCAACTGATTAGGCGTGTCTGCTTCGAGATTTAACGCCAATTTTTATCAGTTTAGTTTTATGATTAGCAAAATTTTCTGATTGGGCATAGACAAATCCCAACAATCCTACCGAGAGCGACCTTTCAAAACCCGATTTTTCCGACTCTCGCCGACACGAGACAATTCTGCTGCTGTGCTCCAGTAAGTCGCACTTCGATTACATTGTTCGGGGATACCCCATTTGGTTGATCGATTTCTCGGTCGTCCATCGTACCGGAATGAAAACAAAACAGCTGTTGCTGGCAAAGCTACAGCGCAATAAAACGGAAAGGAGCAACCGAAAGAAACACACGACAGGCTATGGTGCTATGGTGCACGGAGCATTTCCCACAGCGGCAGCTGCTGTCTCTTTGTCTATTATTCCTTCCGGGCCAGCTGTTTTGCTGCTGAACATACCTTTTTTCCGTTTTGTTAAAGGGCCCAGTCGTTTGGATTCATATTTTTATTCTACACCTGAACCCGACCCAATAGCCAAGGTACCAAGAGTCAAACGGATACTCGCTTAAAAAAATGTTTTTAGAGAACTTACCGTTCAATGACCAGATGTGCGTGGGCAAGGATGTGGCCGCGTAGACCCTACCTAGCGCTAGTGAGGCGGCACTCGCCGCGGCATTCTCCTCGGCGGAGCTACTGTCGGTTTCCGGACTGGCGGAGGATATTTCGTACGGCGCTCCTGGAACAACAGAGGGAGAAGGGGACAACAGGCGTATGCCGTCGGGATTAGTATAGTAGTAGTAGCGTTGATGTTGCTGTTGGTGGTTGAGATGGTTTGGCATATTTTGGTGCTGATGATGATTGTTATTACTGATGATTGCACTTTGCTGGCTTTGGTTATTTGCCGAAGAGGAGCAAGGCATAAAAGATAAGCTTCGAGCTCGCTGTCTATTATTGCTAGTGGTAGTAGTGGTGGTGATGGAAGAAGAGGTTGTAGTACCTGCACCGCCGGACACCATGTCCGAACTGCTGCTGGTGGAGAACGTTCTAGCTCTAGGACTCGATTGTCCACCAT